>NW_020173978.1:414185-425762 GCF_003031525.2 Neophocaena asiaeorientalis asiaeorientalis | reverse complement strand
TTTTTTTTTTTTTTTTTTTTTTTTTAGTGTAAGGCCACTTTCATATGTTAGAAATGTTGAGTTATTTTTGCTGACTGGAAATGTAGACTTCGGTTTTGATTGGTCTTCCTAGATTCTGTAACATATTTACTGTTGGTTAAAAACTTGAGGTAGTGGACATTGATGGTATTAGCTTTGGGGCTAAGAAAAGAAGTGATATGTGAACAGACAAAATCTTCAACATTCTTAGCCATTTATAGCTTTAGAAAGTTTTCTTTTTTGGTCAGTCATTTATCAAGACCTTTCCCTATTGTCTTTCCTTTTCAAGCTATTTTGAAAAGGCACGTAGTATTCATTTTTCTGATATTCTGGTGGCTTTTGATTCTGATTCTCATGCTGATGTAATTATGTCACAGAATATAATAGAGATTATATTCTGTCCCTGAGGTACTTAGTCACAGTTTAAACACCTGCCCACAGACAGGTGTTTTTCTGAACGTAGTGCCCTATTCCTGTGTTTGAGGGTCAGGCCTCACTTGTGTGCACTTGGTGATGTTTTACCTAGTGTAGCCAATGTGTAGGTTTTAAGTTTCATTCAGGAAAGCATTTAAACTTAAACGTTGTATTTCTTTATCACAAATAACATGCATAGAGTTTGCTGAACTCCATTTTCAGACATGACTTTATAATATCTGCCTTAAATGCATGTCAGGTCATTTTAATAGTTTTCTTATTAAATCAGTCAATTGACACATACCTTGTTTTCTTGATTCTAAGGTTCAGGTTTTTAAAGAATCTTTTAATGTTTTCAAATCAGTGATACTTCTTATATTCTGTGGTTTCTTAAAGAAAAAGGAAGATAATTCTTCCTGAATTTCCAATTCGTACAAGGCACAGAGGAAGAAGTTAAAAAAAAAGTGATTAAACACTCTACCCTCAAAAAATTAAGACAAAAAGACTGGTCTTTGTCTCTTTCTTTCTGTCTCTCTTTGTGTTTCTCTCAGACACACTTTTGAAAGATAACTGACCCTACAAGGTGGTAAAACCTAGATGCCAGTCACCTTTTCTGCATAATCCATTAATCTGCTTTTTATTCGCAAGATAAACATTGCAAAGCCAAATGAAATGAAATGATTCTGATGTGATCCAAGGAGTAATTCCGTAGATGAAGGTGTAATAAGCACTGGGATGCAGTTTATTCTCTCATAACATTTTGAACGGAATAAGTAGACTATTACTGTTGTATTTAATGTTCTGCACCAGAAAGTTCAAGTATTAACTTTAACAAGTGAGAATGAGGCTAAGTGGTATTCTAGGTGTGCTATTTGATATTGATCTTAAAAGCTGATAATAGGTAGCATATATATATTAATATATACACATATACATACATACACACACACGTGTGTAATAAAAGTCATGTTTTTCATGTAAGATGAATCCTTGGACGAGACCTTAAAGTCATTATCCATCGATTTTATTTATTTATTTATTTATTTATTTATTTATTTATTTTATTTCGGTTGCACCAGGTCTTTGTTGCAGCTCACCAGCTCCTTAGTTGTGGTACACAGGCTCCTTAGTTGCAGCATGTGAACTGTTAGTTGCAGCGTGCTTGTGGGACCTAGTTCCCTGACCAGGGATCGAACCTGATGGCAGGCGGACTCTCACCAACTGCGCCACCAGGGAAGCCCCCACCCATCAATTTTTGAAGGGAAAATTAGCTGGTCTTGGTCTTTGCTTTTGTAGCAACATCTTTTAACATTACTATTATAAAACCATTAAAGCGCCAAGGAGAAGTAGTGGTCAGAGGATGAATCTCAGGTACATAGAAGCACAGCTGGATCCCTGGAGTGAAGGTGACTGGTCAGAAGCATTTTGACTTCTCCAAGCAGGCCTTATGTTCATGGAGTAGTTCATGGCCTTCAATACTGTCAGAAGCAGTAGAAAGTTTCAGGACTTTCTGGAATGCCGTCGCAGCACTATTATTTAAGAAATCAGAATAAAGCCTCATTCAGGAAATGAAAATTTATCCTCTATCAGTATAGTTGGAGATAAATATTATTTGGCAAGAAGGGCTCCCATTCAGGAGGGAGCCCACTGAGAGACCTGTGCCACAGTTATTCTAATCCTACCTGTTGCGTTATGAGCCCTGATTGATCCTCATGTATTATCTTTCAGTGACAGACACATCAAGACATAACTACAAATAAGATAGCACATCTGAGAAGGTGACCCTCTGGAGAGGAATAACTCTTTCAGAACAAAAGCTTCAGGTCCACCTGAAGGTGTTTTCTAGGAAGCAGAATTATAAATAACAGTTTAAATCAAAAGACAGAGAGATTTCTCAGTGTTGCAAAGAGTATTGGGTTATATATCATGAAGTCTTTTTGTTTGTTCAAAAAGTAATTTTGGAACAACTACCCCATACCCTACCTAGAACCTTCAGTGGCTTCTTATTCCTCCAAAGGGAACAGGAGGAAAGTCAAGATAATTTAAAAGGCACTATGTGCTCTTTTCTTTTGCCAACTTTATTTTTTGAAATTCAGGTATAATTTGCATACCATAAAATTTACCATTCTAAAGTGTACAATTCAGTGGGTTTTAGTATATTCACAAGGTTTTACAACTAAGTCTAGAACATTTTCATCACCCCAAGAAGAAACCCTGTACCCCATTAACAGTCACTCCCTGTTTTCCCTACCCACCAGCTTCTAGCAACCACTGATCTGCTTTCTGTCTCTGTGTTTGCTTTGTTCTGGATGTTTCATAGAAATAGAATCATGCAGTATGTGGCCATTTGTGTCTGGCTTCTTTCACTTAGTATAATGTTTTCAGGGTTCTTGCATGTTGTACCATGTATCAACATTTCATTCTTTCTATGCTGAATAATACTCCATTGCATGGCTATACCTTATCTCGTTTATCTTTTCATCAGTTGATGGACATTTGGGTTATTTCACTTTTTGACTCTTTGTCTATCTCTTTATCCTCATTTCATATTTCTGCCTTCTTCACTCTCTGCACTTCAGTAAGTGACTCTCTTTCTGTTCCTCAGTAGTAACAGGCTCTCTCCTATGTCAAGGTATTTGCACATGTTCTTCTCTCAGCCTAAAACTATCCTTCTCCTCACTCTCCCATTCACTTTCTTAACTCTTAATCATGTTTCACATCCCAGTTCAAATCTGTTTCTTTAGGGAAGCCTTCTCCAAACTATATCAGATTCCTCATTATATGTTCTCATAGCAGCAGATTTCTTTCCTTCCTAATATTCCTCCTAATTTGTAATTATATACTTGATTATGTTGTCTTTTTGCTTTCCTCTCCTACCCCTAGTATACTGTAAACCTCATGAAAGCAAAGTTGTGTCTGTTCTCTACTCATAATTGTATCCCTGGGGCCTAGCACACTACCTAGCATATGTGTGTGTGTGTGTGTGTGTGTGTGTGTGTGTGTGTGTGTATTTGTTGAATGTATTAATGCATGAATCTATTTCCAACTATTAAGGACATAAAAATGAGAAACGATCTGCCCATGTGGAGCTTACAGTGCAGAGTTAAGCAGGCAAGTAAACAATTATTTTGCAGTAAGAAATGCTATAATGGCACTGTGTACAAACATAATGAGACCAGAGGAAATAGGAGGAAAGTCAGGAAAGGTTTCATAGAGGTGTTTTTGGATTTTTTCTTTTTTTAAAAGTATTTATTTATTTGGCTACGCCAGGTCTTAGTTGTGGCATGTGGGATCTTTAGTTTGTGGCACGCGGGATCTTTTTTTTTTAGTTGCGGCATGCGAGTTCTTAGTTGCAGCATGTGGGATCTAGTTCCCTGGCCAGGGATTGAACCCGGGCTCCCTGCATTGGGGGCATGGAGTCTTACCCACTGGACCACCAGGGAAGTCCCACACAGAGGTGTTTTTGAATGAAACTTACTCTGTCTCATTTGGTAGAATGTAAGGCCTTGAAAGAAGGAAGTGTGTATTGTTTACTGTTGTGTTTTAGTCCATAGAAGAGTACTTAGTAAATATTTATACAGTTGAATCAAATTCAGTTTTCCTGGCAAACAGGCAAATTGAGAACATTCCAGATATAGAGACAAAAATAATTCCGGACTACAGAGATAAGTAGTTCAGTATCTGTACAGTATAGTGTATAGTGAGAGTGTAGCAAGAGATGGGGATGGGCTGTAGGAATAGCATGTGACTGGATTTATATGCCCTACTGAGAAGATTCTGTAGACCAGGGGTTCCCAACCCCCGGGCCACAGACCAGTACCAGTCTGAACCGGGCCGCACAGCAGGAGGTGGGCGGCAGGCAAGCCAGCAAGTGCAGCTTCCTCTGTATTTACAGCCACTCCCCATCCCTCACATTACCACCTGAGCTCCGCTTCCTGTCAGATCAGTGGAGGAGTTAGATTCTCATAGGAGCGTGAACCCTACTGTGAACTGAGCATTCACGGGATCTACATTGCTCATTCCTTATGAGAATCTAATGCCTGATGATCTGAGGTGGAGCTGAGGCGGTGATGCTAGCACTGGGGAGCGGCTGCAAATATAGATCATCATTAGCAGAGAGTTTGACTGCACAGAGACCATAATAAATCAATTGCTTACAGACTCATATCAAAACCCTATCAGTGAGTGGCAAGTGAAAACAAGCTCAGGGCTCCCACTGATTCTGCATTATGGTGAGTTGTATAATTATTTCATTATATATTACAATGTAATAATAATAGAAATAAAGTACACAATAAATGTAATGTGCTTGAATCATCCCCAAACCATCACCCCCACCCCCATCCATGGAAAAATTGTTTTCCATGAAACTGGTCCCTGGTGCCAAAAAAAAAGTTGGGGACCACTGCTGTAGACAGTGGGGAGCTATTGAAAACTTTTGAATCAAGAAGCAAAATGATCAAATTTACATGTTAGGAAGATGACAGCGTGTGAAAGATGGATACTAAAAGCAGGAATACAAATCAGGCCATTACTACATGACCTGGAGCCATGAGTTAAAAAGGATGAGAGGATAGATTCAGAAGTTACAAGGAGGATTCTGCTGCTGCTGATGATAAAAGTTAACATTTATAGAGTGCTTACTATATGTCAGGAACTGTGCTAGACTCCAGATGAAAAGATAATGAATGACACAGCACTTGTCCTTGAGGAATGAGGACATATGTGTACCTTTAGAACATATACACAATGTGATAGAGCACGGAGCGGAAAGACTGACCAACCCAGTCTCAGGGAGTAAGGAAAACTTCTCAGAGATGGCAACATTTGTTTTGGGCCTTGAAGGATATATGGTGGGATTTTCCTCTTCAAAGAAGTATAATGGCATCTTAAACAGAGAGAAGAACCAGTGCAAAGGCAAGAAGAGTGCCTTCTCATCGGTGTGGTTGGAACATAAGATTAGAACCATCAACTAGTCATCCTTTATTCTGCACATATTCCACTGATATTTTGCATTTGTTCCTTTAAAATTAATCCTCTTGATTTCTGTTCCATCATTGGAGTCTTTGGAGATATAAGTATTTGAATCTTGATTCTGTCATTCATGATATTGACCATACTCTCCGTCTTTGTAGCATCCATAAACTTGATAAGCTTTCCTTCTATTTATTCCCCCAGAATTAGATAAAATCATTGAAATGGATAGAACCCTGTGGTTACTTGGTTAGTAAAGATCTACTTCCAAGTTTATCCCTGTCTCTTAATAAGCCACTGTTAATTCAACAACTGTGAAACCTGTTAGCTACACAGTTTTTTTCATCTAAGTTTTTTCAATCTTATTCACAATTAAGTATAATGTAACAATTAAAGGAGAGAAGTTTTGGAGCAAAGCAAATCTGATTTGACTCTTGACTTTATCACTTCATAGTTTTGTGACCTTGAGCAAATTATTTCCCTTTTATAAGTCTCAGTTAACTCATCTGTAAAATGAGGCTGTTAAGTGTCCCATATTGCTTTTGGGAATATTATGTGAGGTAAATGTTTATTAAGTACTTGCTGCTTTGCCCAGAATATAGCAAGCACACAATACAGTGGAAAAGTAGAAGTCAGCTGTATCACTATTAATAAAGATAATTTTTTGTTTATTAATTAAAAAAATTATATTGTGTGTCTACTGTGTGCATAGTACTGTTCTGGATATTGGAGGTACATCTGTGAAAAAGACAAAATAATACTTAAAAGCACTTAATATATGCTCAACATTGATCTAAATTATTTACTCTCATTTACCTACCAACTCTCTATGGTAGGTACTCTCACTCTCCCTGTTTATAGAAAATGTATGTAAGGCACAAAGAGGTTAAGTAACTCGCCCTGGTCACACAGGTAGGCAATAGTGACAGAGCTGGAATTTGAACCCAGACCAGCCTGGCTCCAGTGTGCTTTCTCTTAACCACCATGTAATACTGCCTCTCATCTGGAGTCACTTCCCCTGATGCCTACTGAAATCAGGATGTTCCATTTTTATGGCAGTTCTACAATCTAGCAGCTCTAATTATTATTAAATTAATTAATTAAATAAGAGGGTTTGTTATGATCTCATGTTGGTATGATTTTTGTTTTAACCTGTGCTGGTTCCTAGTGATTACCTTTGTCTTTTCAAATTATAGAGCTATTTATTTAATAGTCTTTTCCCAGAATTTGATAGGAAGTCACATTAAGCTTACTCCTTTCTAAATTTTTTAATATAATTAAAGCACATTTTTACCGGAAAAAAATTGCAAAGAGAAAAACTCAAAGTTTATGTCCTTAGTTGACAGTTGTTGAAGAAAAACATCTCAAAATATGAGTTTCTTTTATTTTTCCTGTTTTTTTTTTTTTTTACATTGACTATCAATAGCTTATACCAGTGGTTCTCAAACTTTTTGGTCTCAGAACCCCTTTCCACACTTAAAAATTAGTGAGGAACCAAAAAGCTTTTGTTTATATGGGTTTTACCTATTGATAGCTACTGTACTAGAAATTTTAAAACTGAGAAATTTTTAAGACACAAGAATAGACAAGTACAAATTTCATTAGCTGTTAGAGCAATTGCATCATCACATTACCTACTCTGGAAGACTCTATCATATATTTGTGAGAGAATGGTGAAAAAGGCAAAAAATATTTTAGTATTTTTATTAAAATAATTTTGACCTCACACACCCCTAAAAGGGTCTCAGAGAATCCCCTCAGTGGTCCCTTGATTTCACCCTCAGAATTTATGCCTTATATTGATACTAAATAACATTTTTACTGCTTTTAGTGAGAAGAAACTCTAAGACTAAAATTGAAGGTCTGTAACAGTATTTCAATGGAATCCTTAGGTTTCAATAATATTACTTGTTAAGGACTATCTATGATTTAGATACTTTCAAGGATGCAGAGTTGAAACAGATACAGCTTCTTTCCTCAAAGAGCTTAGTCTCCTGAGGGAGAAACAGTATTTACAGGTCAAGTTGAAATACAGATTAGAAAGTGATAAGTGACATGCTGTGTATCTCAGAAAGTGAGCTCAGTATTGCAATTTATAAGTTAAGTTGCATAATTCCATAAAATAATGTTTGGCTCCTTATGATTCTCTTGACATAAGTGATTAAGTATAAACAAGAATTATAGCAAATTCAGAGATCTTTGTTTTGCATTTTGCTTAGATGGTACATTTAATAACTTACTCTGAAAGATTTGGGTAGATAGAGAGCATGGAATATTGCTGTCATCAAGTCATTTAAGATTCAGTCTCAAAATTGTTCATTTCTGAACTACACATACTTTTTAAAAAAAGTGCTTTAAAAAGCAACACTAAATACAGAGGAATACAATTCAAAATGACTTGCAAACACCTGGATTTGATATACTTGTAGAGCAGCTAACAATTAGGGCAGGCAGAGAACACATTTTTAACTGAACATTAAAAAAGAAAAGCAGGGCCAAAAGTTGCAATATTGAAGTTGGAAAGCATTCAATGTGATAAGTGCTAAGGCAGCCTCACGTGTATTGTACAATACCTGCCCATCCCTAGGTCAACATAGGTTACCCCACTTTGCAACCAACCAATAGTATTTCAGATCAAAAGCATGGTGAATAAGAAGTGTGCCTCTCTCCCCAAGCACAATTTACTCTGTGTACCTTCAGCCCTAAATTTCTGGCTCAGCTTTCTTATATCTGGGAATTCTTTTTATTACAGCCTTTCTTTACTTGCATCCTTTAAACCATAAGATTCTTTATTATTCTCTCTCCCTATCTTATACCTTCCCCCCACATCCACCCCTAACATTATCCAAGCAGAGGCAACTTTTTGGTGGCTTACAGAAGGGATGCTATTTTACTAGAAATCTTTGTAACTGTAAAAGAAATAGGGATGGCAAATAGGTTTCAGTTAATTGCCAATTGTAATAAATTAGTAGTGGCTGCTTGGAATGCTGTGCCAAGAAGTTATCTGAGACTGCTAGGCTCAAGTGCCATGATCCATTAGCAGTTTCTGTTGTGGGCATGAGAGGAGCAAATGCCAGCACATTGGCCTCATATTTGATGTCCCCAACCTAGTAAATCTCTGCTTTGGACCCATTTAAATCTATAGGAACAGCAAATTAAAACATACATATTCCATATTAATATGTATTTGAACTATGTAGTTTTTATCCTCTATGTCTGTCCTGTTTAAAATATCTTCCTCAAAGTCAGACTGAGGTCAGTGCATTAAATATCTGATGTAGCTCGATGACAGCAAAGCAAAAAACAAAAAAACACCCCCAGAAACTTAGAATCAGAGGAACTCAAATTGTAGTTCTGCCTCTACCAATCAGCGTATGACTTATCTAACCTGTCTGGATCTCAGCTGAACCAGTTTCTGACATGCAATATTAAATGCTTTTATTGCTCCCTTCGAAAAACACAGGAAGCTATTGGGAGCAGATGCTGTGAAATGGCTATCTTTGAAGTTTATTGAAATCAGGCTTACCCTGTGTGGAGACTTGTCATTTAGCGTGACACTTGACTAAATATAGGAGCAGATCTTAAATTGATAGTCTAGATTGTTAATCTCAGAACGGACCAAGCCTCTGTGTTGAACAAAGACTGTAGAATATATGAAGTAGAAGAGAAAGATGACCGTTAAACCAGGATTAAATTTCTGAAATGGGTGAAGAGTATTGATAGAACCTTAGAAACATCTAGGCTTGCAATCCCTTTGGCTAGTGCCCCACCCACTCACCCTCCAGATTCTAGTATTTAGAGAGACGCATGGCATACATGCACACACGAAGTATTACTTGTGAGTGTGTGTCATATTCTTTAGGTGTGTCAAAGGAGGAAAGTAATTGAGAGACTGATCTAGTCCAGTGCTCGTATTTCCATAGATGGAAACAGGTCAGGTATTTTGATAGACTAGAATATTCTATTCTGAAACAAGATTTTGGATTTTTGTTTTGTTTTCAGCTTAAAAAATCTGCTTCTTAGGAATATTTGGTTAAAATAGATGATTTTTTTTTCTTAAATCTGATCAGTTTTAAGTGAGTATAGGTAAAAGTTAGGGAGGAGATGAGACCTTTCTCTGAATGTGGGTTTTTAATAAAAGGAGAATGTAGAATTGATGAACTTGGAACAGAAACTGATCAATGTGGGAATATATTGATATATAAAGAATGCCCAGTTATTAGATTTTGTCCCACAGTGTTTATTTACATGAAGTCCAACAACTGTTTTAGAACTTTTCATTCTGCTTTTGTATTCTGCTCCTTAGCTCCAAAGGTTCGCCTATGACAGCTTAAAGCAAGCCATTTTCCCCCTTTGTAAAATAGTACTAAAGAGTGCAGGTGAAATAACGCCAAAATCTTTAAGATTACAGCAGAATACTTTAAAGTAATTAAATGGTAAAAATATGGTAAGGTGTGTGTGTGTATATACATATATATATATAGATTTTACATATATATATACATTTATCACTCAGTTTTTAAAAGGTTAATTTTTATGTTGTTATTTTAAATAATTTATATTTGTATCATTCCAAACTTATAGAAAAATCGCAAGTACAGTAAAAACTAAGGAATCCCTTTTACTTGGATTCCTCCATTGATGTTTTCATAATTTTCTCCCTCTCCTTTAACATGTGTATGTATGTACATATATGTTTGTGTGTGTATCCATTATTCTTTTTCTGATCCATTTGAGAGCAAATTGCAGACATAATGCCCTGTCACTTCTAAATGCTCCAGAATTTTTTTACCCCAAATAAAGCTACTCTCCTACCTAACTATCCAAACCTACAACCATCCATATCAGGAAGTCATCATTAATACAGCACTACCATCCAATTCACAGACATAACACAAATTTTACCAATGTTCCAACAATATCTTTTTTTGATTTCTGATATGAGATTCAATCCAGGACCATTTGTTCCATTTAGTTATCATGTCTCTTTAGTCTCCTTCATTCTGGAAGAGTTCCTCCATTTATTCCTGTATTTCATGACTGACAGTTTAAAGAGAATAGACCTTTGATTCTGTAGGTTGTCCCTCAAGCTGGGCTTGTCCCGTATTGCTACATGTCCAATCTCAGGTCATGCATTCTTGACAAAAATACCTCAGAAATGATGCTGTGCTCTTCTTAGTATGTCATATCAAGAGGCCCGTGATATCAACCTGTCCTACCACTGATGATGTTAATCTTAGTCACTTAGTCGATATGTTGTCTGCTAGGTTTTTTGCATTATAAAGTCATCATTCTTTCCTATGCAGTGGTAAATATTTTGGGAGGAAACTATGCCAATATCCTATTCCTCATCAAACCCCTATCCACCAGTCTTAGCATACGTTGAATCAACCTTCCTGAATCAACCACTTTTATGATGGTTGCCAAATATTGAAATATCTTCATCATTTCTTCTACATTTGTTAGTTGTCACTCTACCATACGGAAGAAGTTTCTATTCTTATTTATTTGTTTGTTTATATCATAGTGATGGATTTCTGTTTTATTCAATGGATTGAAATTTGTTGCTCTTATTATTTATTATCATGCTCAAATTGCTCCATACTTGACCAATAGGAGTCTCTTCAAGCTGGCTCCTGCCCTTCACACATGTCCCTATCATTCTCTGAGCATTTCTGGTGAAAGATGCTCCAAGCTTGTCATTTGCTTTCCTTGCCCCAATTCTGAAATCAACTGTTTCCTCAAGAACTCCTATTTTATTTTAGTGGAAGGTAATATTTAGAAACTAAATTCTGGGTAATTGGTATGCTCATTGCTTCTGGGTATTATTGCTTCTTGTCCCTCTCAGTGAACAGAGCTAGGAAGTATAGACAGATACACATACATACAGCTACACCTATTTCTATATCTATCCGTGTGTGTGTGTGTGTGTGTGTGTGTGTGTAAACATAAACTCACATTGAGATGTCCAATTCCAATCCAATACCTCAGGATTCTTTCTAACCTTCCCCTTATCTATATTTGTATGCAAATGCCTTCTTTGACAGAAATTTGGCTCCCATTATCCTCAATATATTTACTTAAGCCCAGTCTCTTTGTATAATATTCATCTCCTGACCACTCTGGTCACCTGCTCAGCTTTGATTTCCTCCCCCCCCCCCCCCCACACCC
>NW_020173978.1:404905-413261 GCF_003031525.2 Neophocaena asiaeorientalis asiaeorientalis | reverse complement strand
CCCCCCCCCCCCAAACTTGCCACTCTTGAATTTTCCCAATCTCAGTAATGGTAACTGTGTCCTTGCAGTTGCTCAGGCCAGAGTCATCCTTGTTGCCCCTCTCCAAATCTCACAGCTATCCCATCAGTAAATTCCTTCAGCTCTACCTATAAATAGAACCATTTCCCCCCCATCCCCGTTGCTATTACTCTGAACCGTCACTGCTATTATCTCTTGTATGTACTTTAGCAAATCTATCTGACTCTGCTTCTACCCCACCCTTCAGTGTCTGTTCTCCACACAACAGCCAAAGCGATCCTTTTAAAACCTAAGTCAGGACTTCCCTGGTGGTCCAGTGGTTAAGACTCTGTGCTTCCGGACTTCCCTGGTGGCTCAGTGGTTAAGAATCCGCCTGCCAAGCAGGGGACACAGGTTCGAGCCCTGGTCCAGGAAGATCCCACATGCCACGGAGCATCTAAGCCCGTGCTTTACAACCAGTGAGCCTGCACTCCAGAGCCCACAAGCCACAACTGCTTAGCCCATATGCCACAGCTACTGAAGCCCACACGCCTAGAGCCCATGCTCCACAACAAAAGAAGCCACTGCAATGAGAAGCCCGCACAGTGCAACGAAGAGTAGCCCCCGCTCACCACTAGAGAAAGCCAGCAGGCAGCAACGAAGACCCAACGCAGCCAAAAATAAATAAATAAAGACTGTGCTTCCAGTGCAGGGGGCATGGGTTCAATTTGCCACTCTTGAATTTTCCCAATCTCAGTAATGGTAACTGTGTCCTTGCAGTTGCTCAGGCCAGAGTCATCCTTGTTGCCCCTCTCCAAATCTCACAGCTATCCCATCAGTAAATTCCTTCAGCTCTACCTATAAATAGAACCATTTCCCCCCCATCCCCGTTGCTATTACTCTGAACCGTCACTGCTATTATCTCTTGTATGTACTTTAGCAAATCTATCTGACTCTGCTTCTACCCCACCCTTCAGTGTCTGTTCTCCACACAACAGCCAAAGCGATCCTTTTAAAACCTAAGTCAGGACTTCCCTGGTGGTCCAGTGGTTAAGACTCTGTGCTTCCGGACTTCCCTGGTGGCTCAGTGGTTAAGAATCCGCCTGCCAAGCAGGGGACACAGGTTCGAGCCCTGGTCCAGGAAGATCCCACATGCCACGGAGCATCTAAGCCCGTGCTTTACAACCAGTGAGCCTGCACTCCAGAGCCCACAAGCCACAACTGCTTAGCCCATATGCCACAGCTACTGAAGCCCACACGCCTAGAGCCCATGCTCCACAACAAAAGAAGCCACTGCAATGAGAAGCCCGCACAGTGCAACGAAGAGTAGCCCCCGCTCACCACTAGAGAAAGCCAGCAGGCAGCAACGAAGACCCAACGCAGCCAAAAATAAATAAATAAAGACTGTGCTTCCAGTGCAGGGGGCATGGGTTCAATCCCTGGTCAGGGAAGATCCTGCATGCTGCACAGTGCCACCAAAAAAAACCCTAAGTCAGATGTCATTCCTTTGCTTAAAACCTTCTGGTAGCTTCTCTTCTCACTCATTTTAAAAGTCAAAATTCTTATCAAGGTCCTATGTCTTCTACCACTTTTCCCTCATTGTAATTCAGCCATATTGGCCTCCTCACTGTTCCACAACAATCATCCTCTCACCCCAGGACCTTTGCCCTTACTATTTCCTCAGCAAGGTATACTTCCTCAGCAAGTATACCCCCAGATATCCACATAACTTACTACTTCTTCACTTCAGGGCTTTGTTCAAATGTGACTTTACCAGTGAGGCTTTCCCTGATTACCCAAAATAAGATAACATCCTTTTCTTCACTCTCTAATCCTTTACTTTGTTTTTGTTTATTGTATTTACTATAACCAGGCATAATGTTTAAGAGCAGGGATTTGGTCTGGTTTTTCTTTCCACATAATATCCCTACCACCTAGAATAATGTATGACAAATAATAGACTCTTGATAAATATTTGTTGCATGACTTCTTGTGTATTCGTGTTTGATGAATTCTTGTGGGTAAAAATGGTTTGGGTGGCATATTAGTGATGTCTCTTTTATATAGTTGTAAATTAGGTAGATGTTTTACTTGCTTTACGAGGAGAATTAGTGTCAAATAAGCTAAGAAGCATCAAATAACCTGGCCTTTAGAGAGACAGTTAACTTTCAAACTGTAAATCATTCAGAAAACAGAATTAGAGATTAGGGATATTTTGAAAAAGAACCTGTTAATGGAATTGGTAAGAGGTATGCTCACCACCAGTTACAAGTTTCTAAGATCTGGAGTTTACCTTGCTCCCGTAATTTCTGATGCTTGGCAAACCATCTCCAGACCATTTCTCAAAGAATGTCCTTCTTCCTCAAGTTTAATCTTTCTGATCCAAGACTGTTAGGCATCTCATTTTTTCCGGCATATTTTATTTTTCTTAATATTTAATACCATATTTATTTTATCTTCTGTTGGAGTACAGTAACTTCATTAGTTCCTTTTATTCTTTCCACTTCCAGTAATAAAATTTTTGAAATGTGAAGTATTTAGAGCCAGTAGAGGAATAGCTATTTTTTGCTTCACAGCAGCTTGAGGTTCTGGAGAGAGTGAACTGCTTTTTTCACTTGGCGGGGGGTAGGTTATTAAAGTATAGTTGCTATACAGTATTGAGGGCAAACTATTGACATTAAGAAGAAACAGATAATTGTATCATGAAAGCCTTCCTCCAGGAGTAAGCTTTCATTGCTTTATATCTCTTAACCTGTGCAATCCTGTTTCTTCATCTGTGAGAATAGGACTAATAGTATCCTTTTCATGAGTTGTAAATACGTGTAAGTGGTTGGCACATAGTAGGTGTTCTTTTTTTATATATATATAAATACATTTATTTTATTTTTGGCTGCGTTGGGTCTTTGTTGCTGTGTGTGGGCTTTCTCTCGTTGCGGTGAGCGGGGGCAACTCTTCTTTGCGGTGCACGGGCTTCTCATTGTGGTGGCTTCTCTTGTTGCGGAGCATGGGCTCTAGGCGCACAGGCTTCAGTAGTTGTGCCTCATGGGTTCTAGAGCGCAGGCTCAGTAGTTGTGGCACACGGGCTTAGTTGCTCTGTGGCTTGTGGGATCTTCCCAGACCAGGGCTCGAACCCATGTCCCCTGCACTGGCAGGCGGATTCTTAACCACTGCCCCACCAGGGAAGCCCCGTAGGTGTTCTTTTAAGTATTCAATTTCTCTTTCCACCTTCTGTGATCTTCTACTAATCAACATAACAATGTTTTAGCTATATTAATAAACACTTATGTATATAACCAAGTTTTCTTACCAAAATAGCTAATGTTGGTGAACAGAAATAAACAGAAAAATGTTCGGAATTGTTTTTGCTCTGAAAATACTGAAGGCTAATATTAGATTAGTGTTTTCCCTTTCAAACCTTATATATCTTTGTGGCATTAAAATAGAGAAGAGAGAGTTACTTCACCTGAGCGACCAAGCAAACCAATATAAATGAAAGTATGTAGGGAGTTTCCAAGCATTAAACTCATTGGTGCTCTTCCTCCTTAACTTTATCTTCATTTGGTAAAACATGTGCAGACATACCATAAAGATGTAGGGGTTTTTTTTTGGTTCTTACCAAAAATAAAATGCTCTAAAGTGTGCCTGTTGAGAGTGCCAACAGCGTGTGGATTCAGAAAGTTATCTTTTAAGTGAAAGAAAGAAAGAATGTGTTTTTATAGGATTCTTGTCGATTAGAATTTTCCCTAAACTTTACAGGGTAAGAACTTCATATCCTTTACTCAAGTCTAGCCTCATTTCCTCAGCAAGCAGGATTGATCTCAGTTAGATATTAAGAACTTATAAACAAACTCTGAAATGGCAGATTTCAAATCAGTGGGAAAATTAACCAGATTATAAAGGTAATGATGATGAGGCTCTCTAGAAAAAGAAAAATTCTGATCCCCATATCATACCAAACCAAATTTTAGATTTGTTAAAGATAAACGCAACAGAGAAAAACATGGGTGAAGATTTATCTGATCTTAGTGTGAAGAGGAGATTATTAAGTATTCTAGCAAAGGTAGACACTGTATGGGAATGTGATGATAGATTTGACAATCTTAAAATTTTAAAATGTGTAACACAACAACGATAACAACGATAGCTAACATTTATTGAGCTAAGTGCGAAGCCTTGTAGTAAGCGTTTACATCTAAATCAAAGTGCCAAGATTGAGAAACTGTGTCCTAGAACTAGACGATCTATAACCCTGGTCTACTGTCCGTGTTATCACAGGCAGCAGTATCACCTGATGTTTTGCCGTGGTGTGACAAGTATTACCAGCTTCCCAATCTGCAGCATCTGTTTCCTCACTGCTTGCTACTCTGCCACTTAGCAAATGCCACCTATATTAGTTTTGTTGTTGTTGTTACAGGAACGTACCACTACAAGATACTAATTCTGTATTAATTAGGATACAGGCTAACCAACTGAAATAGAAAGACCCAAAATGTAATGGTTCAAACAAGATAGATGTTAATTATTTCTCATCCAATAGTTCAGGGTAGATAAGCAGGTTCTACCCCATGAAATTATTCAAGTACCCAGGTAGCAAGATGACTCTAGCACTTTCTCAAATCACCCATTTGGCCAAACCTGGGTCATGACTTATATGCTTCCTAGCCAAAGGGCAGAGGAAAGAGAACCATTCTCTTAAGAGCGAAGATATACTAGATCTTAAGATCTAGTCCTGAAAGCGGTATATATTACTTCTGTTCACATTGTGTTGGCTCACATGGCCATACCTAACAGCAGGGGAAGCTGGGAAGTACAATACCACCATGTGCCCAGGAAGAAAGGGAGAACAGATTTTGGTGGACAACAAATGATTTCCACCACAGCCACTATCTGTGCTGTTTCTAAATATCTGATAAGGTAGATGACAATGTAGGAGTTAAAAAGCTCTTATAAATCAATAAGAAAAGTTAAAACATCGTAAAGGAAATAAGGAAAAGTTACAAATTCAGTTTAAAAAAAGGGAAATACACTCTCATGTATAAGTTAAACTAATATTTGACAAGGGAGCCAAAAATACTCAATGGGCAAAGAAAGGATAGTCGCTTCAATAAATGGTTTTGGGAAAACTGGATAACTATATGCAGAAGAAACTGGACCCCTACTTTATACCATTCACAAAAATTAACTCAAGATGGATTAGAGACTTAAACATAAGACCTGATATCATAAAACTCCTAGAAAACACAGGGGAAAAGCTATTTCATATTGGTCTTGGCAGTGATTTTTTAGATATGTCACCAAAAGCACAAGCAACAGAAACAAAGACAAGTAGGACTACATCAAACTAAAAACCTTCTGCACAGTAAAAGAAACTATCAATAAAACGAGAAGGCAACCTATGGAATGGGAGAAAATATTTACAAATCATAGATAAGAGGTTAACATCCACAATATGTAAAGAAATCATGCAATTCAATAGCAAAAAACAAAAACAAAACCCCCAAAAACCTCAGTTAAAAAATGAGCAGAGGGGACTTCCCTGGTGGTGCAGTGGTTAAGAATCCACCTACCAATGCAGGGGACACGGGTTCGAGCCCTGGTCCGGGAAGATCCCACATGCAGCAGAGCAACTAAGCCCATGCGCCACAACTACTGAGCCTGTGCTCTAGAGCCCACGAGCCACAACTACTGAGACCATGTGGCACAACTACTGAAGCCCGTGCGCCTAGAGCCCATGCTCTGCAACAAGAGAAGCCACCGCAATGAGAAGCCCGCGCACCGCAACAAAGAGCAGCCCCCGCTCGCCGCAACTAGAGAAAGCCCGTGCCCAACAACAAAGACTCAACATAGCCAAAATTAATTAACTAAATAAATAAATAATAAAATTTTTAAAAAAATGAGCAGAGGAACTGAACAGACATCTTTCCAGAGAAGACATAAAAATGGCCAACAAGTACATGAAAATGTGCTCAACATCCCTAATCATAAGGGAAATGCAAATCAAATCAAAACCACAATGAGATATCATCCCATACCCATTAGGATGGCTGTCATCAAAAAGACAAGAGGGCTTCCCTGGTGGCACAGTGGTTGAGAGTCTGCCTGCCGATGCAGGGGACACGGGTTCGTGGCCCGGTCCGGGAAGATCCCACATGCCGCGGAGCTGCTGGGCCCGTGAGCCATGGCCTCTGAGCCTGCGCGTCCAGAGCCTGTACTCCACAACGGCAGAGGCCACAACAGTGAGAGGCCCGCGTGCCACAAAAAAAAAAAAAAAAAAAAGACTAGAAAACAGGTGATGGTGAGGATGTCAAGAAAATGGAGCACTTGTGAACTATTGGTGGGAATGTAAATTAGTATAGCCACTATGGATAAGTGAGGAAGTTTCTCAAAAAATTAAAACTAGGGACTTCCCTGGCGGTCCAGTGGTTACAACTCCACTTCCAATGCAGAGGGTGTGGGTTTGATCCCTGGTTGGGGAACTAGGATCTCACATGTGGTACAGTACGGCCAAAAAAAGTTTTTAAGAATTTAAACTAGAAATATCATAAGATTCAGCAATCCCACTTCTAGGTATATATCCAAAGAAAACAGGGTCTCAAAGGGATATCTGTACCCCCGTGTTTACTCTAGCATTATTCACAATGGCTAAGATATGGAAACCACCTAAGTATCTACTGATGGATGAAGGGATAAAGTGTGACATATGTATACAGTGGAATATTACTCAGCCACGAGAATCGAGGAAATCCTACCATTTATGACAACTTGGATGAAGCTTGAGGGCATTACACTAAGTAAAATCAGAGAGAGAAGGACATACTGTATGATATTGCTTATATGTGGAACCTAAAAAAGCCAAACTCATAGAAATAGAATAGAATGGTAGTTACCATGACCTGGGAGGTGGGGGAAATGGGGAGATATTGGTCAAAGAGCATAAACTTCCAGTTATAAGATGAATAAGTTCTGGTGATCTAAGGTACAAATGGTGATTATAGCTATTAATATTGTATACTAGAAAGTTGCTGAGAGAGTAGATCTTAAATGTTCTCACCACAAAAAAGAAATGGTAATTATGTAACAGGATGAAAGTGTTAGCTAATGCTCTCTGGTGGTGATCATTTTGTAATATGTATGCATCAAATCAACACATGGTACATCTTAAACTTAACACAATGTCATATGTTAATTAGATCTCAGTATAGCTGGAGAAAAAAGGAATAAAAGAATAGTGACAGTACATCTATAGCCATTTGAGTTTTGACAAGGGTGTCAAGACTGTTCAGTGGGGCTTCCCTGGTGGCGCAGTGGTTGAGAATCCGCCTGCCGGTGCAGGGGACACGGGTTCATGCCCCGGTTCGGGATGATCCCACATGCCGCGGAGCAGCTGGGCTCGTGAACCATGGCCGCTGAGCCTGCGTGTCCGGAGCCTATGCTCCACAACGGGAGATGCCACAACAGTGAGGGGCCCGCATACGGCAAAAAAAAAAAAAAAAGACTGTTCAGTGAAGGAAAGAGTAGTCTTTCAGCAAATGGTGCTGGGACAATTGAATAGCCACATGCAAAGGAAAGAAGTTGGACCTCTACCTCACATCATGTATAAAATTCAATTCAAAGTAAATCAAAGACCTAAATGTATGAGCTAAAGCTATAAAACTTTAAGAAGAAAAAGAAAAAATATTTTTCTTTCTTTGCCTCAGCAGTTATATCCTAGAAATGTATTCTGAGTGTATAAATAAATAACCATGAGAATATTTGTCTGCATACATGAGATTACGAGATGAAAAATTAAAAGCACTAAAATGTTTAAAAATAAAACATTCAGTATTTGAAGCAATATAAATATACTTTAAAATATAATATATTTAATAACAAACAATATGTTTATGTTATATAATATTAATATGTATGTGGTATAAATTAAATATGTAACAAAATATAAATAATAACTGATATATCTAAATGATGTGATATGCTATAATTAATTTAAAATTTTTTAAAATTTTATTTTTGGGGTGCATGGGTCTTTTTGAATTGTGGTTTTCTCTGGCTATATGCCCAGTAGTGGGATTGCTGGATCATATGGTATTTCAATTTTTCATTTTTTGAGGAACCTCCATACTGTTCTCCATAGTGGCTCTATCAATTTACATTCCCACCAACAGTGCAAGAGGGTTCTCTTTTCTCCACACCCTCTCCAGCATTTACTGTTTGTAGATTTTCTGATGATGCCCATTCTAACTGCTCTGAGGTGATACCTCATGGTACTTTTGATTTGCATTTCTCTAATAATTAGTGATGTTGAGCAGCTTTTCATGTGCTTCCTGGCCATCTGTATGTCTTCTTTGGAGAAATGTCTATT
>NW_020173978.1:391739-404720 GCF_003031525.2 Neophocaena asiaeorientalis asiaeorientalis | reverse complement strand
GTTTTCCCAGCACCACTTATTGAAGAGACTGTCTTTTCTCCATTGTATATCCTTGCCTTCTTTGTCATAGATTAGTTGACCATAGGTGTGTGGGTTTAATCTCTGGGCTTTCTGTCTTGTTCCATTGATCGATATTTCTGTTTTTGTGCCAGTACCATATTGTCTTGATTACTGTAGCTTTGTAATATACTCTCACATCAGGAAGTCTGATTCCTCCAGCTCCGCTTTTTTCCCTCAAGACCGCTTTGGCTATCCGGGGTCTTTTGTGTCTCCATATAAATGTTAAGATTTCTTGTTCAGTTCCGTAAAAAATGCCGTTGGTAATTTGATAGGGATTGCATTGAATCTGTAGATTGCTTTGGGTAGTATGGTGGCCTCATAGAATGAGTTTGGGAGTGTTCCTTCCCCTGCAGTTTTTTGGAAGAGTTTGAGAAGGATGGGTGTTAGCTCTTCTCTAAATGTTTGATAGAATTCACCCGGGAAGCCATCTGGTCCTAGACTTTAGTTTGTTGGAAGATTTTTTTTTTTTTTTTTTGCTGTACGCAGGCCTCTCACTGCTGCGGTCTCTCCCGCCACGGAGCACAGGCTCCGGATGCGCCAGCTCAGCGGCCATGGCCTACAGGCCCAGCCACTCCGCAGCACGTGGGATCCTTCCAGACTGGGCCACAAATCCGTGTCCCCTGCATCAGCAGGCAGACCTCCAACCACTGCACCACCAGGGAAGCCCTGTTGGAATGTTTTTAATCACAGTTTCAATTTCATTACTTGTGATTGGTCTGTTCATATTTTCTGTTTCTTCCGGGTTCAGTTTTGGAAGGTTATACCTTTCTAAGAATTTGTCCATTTCTTCCAGGTTGTCCATTTTATTGGCATAGAGTTGCTTGTAGTAGTCTCTTAGGATGCTTTGTATTTCTGCGGTGTCTGTTGTAACTTCTCCTTTTTCATTTCTAATTTTATTTATTTGAGTTCTCTCCCTCTTTTTGTTGACGAGTCTGGCTAATGGTTTATCAATTTTGTTTATCTTCTCAAAGTACCAGCTTTTAGTTTTATTGACGTTTGCTGTTGTTTTCTTTGTTTCTATTTCATTTATTTCAGCTCTGATCTTTATGATTTCTTTCCTTTTGCTGTTGTATGTTCCTGTGACCATTTTCTTAATTGTTTTGGGTTTGTTTTTGTAGGTCCTTTTCTTCTCTTGTGTTTCCCACTTCGAGAAGTTCTTTTAGCATTTGTTGTAGAGCTGGTTTTGTGGTGCTGAATTCTCTTAGCTTTTGCTTGTCTGTGAAGCTTTTGACTTCTCCATTGAATCTGAATGAGATCCTTGCTGGGTAGAGTAATCTTGGTTGTAGGTTCTTCCGTTTCATCACTTTAAGTATATCATGCCACTCCCTTCTGGCTTGTAGAGTTTCTGCTGAGAAATCAGCTGTTAACCTTATGGGAGTTCCCTTGTATGTTATTTCTCATTTTTTCCTTGCTGCTTTCCATAATTTTTCATTGTCTTTAATTTTTGCCACTTTGATTACTATGTTTCTCGGTGTGTTTCCCCTTGGGTTTATCCTGTATGAGACTCTCTGCACTTCCTGGACTTGGGTGGCTATTTCCTTTTCCATGGTAGGGAAGTTTTCGACTATAATCTCTTCAAATATTTTCTCGGGTCCTTTCTCTCTCTCTTCTCCTTCTGGGACCCCTACAATGCGAATGTTGTTGGGTTTAATGTTGTCTCAGAGGTCTCTTATGCTGTCTTCACTTCTTTTCATTCTTTTTTGTTCATTCTGTTCTGCAGCAGTGAATTCCACCATTCTGTCTTCCACGTTACTTATCCCTTCTTCTGCCTCAGTTATTCTGCTATTGATTTCTTCTAGTATAGTTTTCATTTCAATTATTGTATTGTTCATCTCTGTTTGTTTGTTCTTTAATTCTTCTAGGTCTCTTTTAAACATTTCTTGCATCTTCTTGATCTTTGCCTCCATTTTTTTCCAGAGGTCCTGGATCATCTTCACTATCATTATTCTGAATTCTTTTTCTGGAAGGTTGCCTGTCTCCAGTTCATTTAGTTCTTTTTCTGGGGTTTTATCTTGTTCCTTCATCTGGTACATAGCCCTCTGCCTTTTCGTCTTGTCTGTCTTTCTGTGAATGTGGTTTTTCTTCCAAAGGCTGCAGGATTGTTGTTCTTTGTGCTTTTTCTGCTATCTGCCCTATGGTGGATGAGGCTATCTAAGAGACTTGTGCAAGTTTCCTGATGGGGGGGACTGGTGGTGGGTAGAGCTGGCTGACGCTTTGGTGGGCAGAGCTCAGTAAAACTTTAATCTGCTAGACTGCTGATGGGTGGGGCTGGGTTCCCTCCCTATTGGTTGTTTGGCCTGAGGCAACCCAACACTGGAGCCTACCTGTGCTCTTTGGTGGAGCTAATGGCGGACTCTAGGAGGGCTCTCCTCAAGGAGTACTTCCCAGAACTTCTGCTGCCAGTGTCCTTGTCCCTACAGTGAGCTACAGCCACCACCCGCCTCTGCAGGAAACCCTCCAAGGCTAGCAGGTAGTTCTGGTTCAGTCTCCCTGGGGTCACTGCTTCTTCCCTGGGGTCCCGATGCACACACTACTTAGTATGTTCCCTCCAAGATTGGAGTCTCTGTTTCTCCGAGTCCTGTCAAAGTCCTGCTCTACCGGGGCTTTGTGGTGGGGATAATGGACTCAGGGAGGGCTCATGCCAAGGAGTACTTCCCAGAACTTCTGCTGCCAGTGTCCTTGTCCCTACAGTGAGCTACAGCCACCACCCGCCTCTGCAGGAAACCCTCCAAGGCTAGCAGGTAGTTCTGGTTCAGTCTCCCTGGGGTCACTGCTTCTTCCCTGGGGTCCCGATGCACACACTACTTAGTATGTTCCCTCCAAGATTGGAGTCTCTGTTTCTCCGAGTCCTGTCAAAGTCCTGCAGTCAAATCCCACTAGCCTTCAAAGTCTCATTCTCTAGGAATTCCTCCTCCACTTGCCAGACCCCCAGGTTGGGAACCTGACGTGGGGCTCAGAACCTCACTCCACTGGGTGGACTTCTGTGGTATAATGTTCTGCAGTCTGTGAGTCACCCACCCAGCAGTTATGGGATTTGATTTTACTGTGATTGCGCCCCTCCTACCGTCTCATTGTGGCTTCTCCTTTGTCTTTGGATGGGGGGGATCTTTTTTGGTGAGTTCCAGTGTCTTCCTGTCGATGACTATCTAGCAGCTATTTGTGATTCTCACAAGAGGGAGTGAGAGCACATCCTTCTATCCACCATCTTGGTTCCTAATCTGGGAAGTTACATGTATAATTTATTTTTAAATTATGTTGTAGAAGATTATTTAATGATATGGAAAATAACACTACTAACTGTTAAAATGGATCATAAATAATATATAAGATATAGTCTGAAATTTATTTTTAAAGTCTATTGTATAACTATATGTTCAGATAGAAAGAAAGGATAGGATAGTCATCAAAATATTTAGAAGTGATTATTTCTGGATAGTGAGATTACCTATGATTTTTGTACAAATATGATTTCCCTATATTCCTCCAACCCCATACAATTCTGTTCCCTCTTTTTCAGCTGCTCTTTATACATAGTGTACAGTTTTCAAATTCCATGTTAGTTTCTGGTGCTCTCTCTTGAATAGCCTGACATTTGTGTTTTATATGACCAATCTACCACGCAGGAGTGACTAAGCTATAATGTTTCCCTTAGAAGCATATTTTAGACTACACTATAGTTACTTCTGCCCATTTGGTTTGAACTTAAGTATGTGTATTACTTATATATATCTTTATTTTACTTGGATTATTTTTATATTATATATTTTAATATAATTTATATTTTTAAGCCATAAAATGCTAAGCAATAAGTGAAATATTATTCTGCAGCAGTTTACCTATTTTCCATTGATGTACACAATAAAGTATCCCCAGATTTTATAAGTAAGAGTATAATTGGTGTCTATGTTAAGTGGTGGGAGTAAAGCTGACCAGAAGATAGCTGCCCAGAGTTATAAATCAAAATCAATTATTAGTGTAAATGAAAAGGAGAATTAATTAATATATTTCTGTGGTTCATCTATAAACCTCATCAGTAATTCTCTTCAATTTCCTCCCCTTTCATTATGACTATTAATAACTAACAAAGGTGTGTGAATTTCACCTCTACTGCCTTCCCATAATCAAAGGTAGAAACCTTAATGAGTAGTGAAATTAGGGAAAACAAAGAAACAGAAGAGATTTTTTTTTAAAGCCCCTAAATTAGCTGTAGAGTAGATACATTTTCTACAGAATTATAGGTCCCCACCCAAGACTTGAGCCTTCCTGAACATCTGTGCTCTCCCATACCATTATATATTGATACCCTACCAGTCTGTGCTGCCTTTGCCCTGATTCAATCTCTCACTAATGCTTTCCTTCTCAAACCTTTCTATCAGGCATCTTGGACTTGTGTTCAATAGTAAACAAATCCCTTATTTCTTCAACATTAAAAAATTATAAAATACTTCCAACATATAGAAAAATACAAAAAATAATATTATAAATGTTCACGTGTCCATTACTAAAGTTAACAAATAGTAACATTTTATTAGATTTAGAAAAATTTTTTAAGGAAATCATATACAGAGATAGTTTAAACTCCTAATAATTCTCATCTCTTCCATTCCTTCTTTTCTTATTCCCTTCCACCTGAGGGACAGCCACTATTCTGAGGGCACCATCTTTTCTTTCTAACCATGTTTTCAATACTTTTTAAAAATTCAGGTAATATATATTCATAAACAATTTACAATATTCTTGTGTGTTTTTAAAGAAATTACATACAATGGCATTGTCTTGTGCTTGTTCTGCAAGTTAATTTTTTTTTTTTTTTTTGGGCTGAACTGGGTCTTCACTGCTGTGCATGGGCTTCCTCTAGTTGTGGCGAGCGGGGGCTACTCTTCATTGCAGTGTACGGGCCTCTCATTGCAGTGTCCTCTTTTTGCAGAGCACAGGCTCTAGGCACGCGGGCTTCAGTAGTTGTGGCACCCGGGCTCAGTAATTGTGGCTTGTGGACTCTAGAGCGCAGGCTCAGTAGTTGTGGCACACTGGCTTAGTTGCTCCGTGGCATGTGGGATCTTCCCAGGCCAGGGATCAAGCCCATGTCCACTGCATTGGCAGGCGGATTCTTAACCACTGGGCCACCAGGGAAGTCCAACTTAATATTTAACATATTATGGTTTTGAAATTTATCCACATATATATAACTCTGATTCATTCATTTGAACTTCTGTATTAAATGCCATTTTATAAACTGCATTTGATTTATGTATTATGCTATTGAAAGATATTTGAGTGATTTCTAGTATTTTACTATTAAAACAATGCTCCTGTATTTTTGTACATATTTTCGTATACACATAAGTCTGCACCTGGAATTGAAATTACTGAGTCATAGAGTATATACATAGTCTAGTACTGCCAAAAGGATTGTACCACTGTATGCTCTCTCCAGCAGTATATAGGTGTACCCATTTTCCTCGGTGCATAATAATACAGACATTTTAGTTTTTGCCAATTGATGGGTTATAAATGGTATTTTCTATTTGCATTTCCCTAAACACTAGTAAAGTTGAGCATTTTTCATCATTCCTATTTTTTTCTGCTATGAATTGCTTACTCATATCCTTCATCATTTTTCTATTGTTATGTTTTTCTTATTGATTTGTAGGAATTCTTTTTTTATTCTGGATACTAATTGTTTGTTATATTTTAAAAGCACCAAAGTTCAGGAAATTCCCTGGCAGTCCAGTGGTTACAACACTGGGCTTCCACTGCACAGGGCACAGGTTCGATCCCTGGTTGGGGAACTAATATCCCGTATGCCGTGTGGTATGGTCAAAAAACCAAAAAAAAGTAACAAAGTCTGATGCTTTTTAATTTATATTTATGAACAGGAGATTTGAATTTTTATGTAATCAAAAATTATCATTCTTTTCTATTATTATTGGTAGTTTTTGTGCCCCTACCTAGAAATCATATGGTTATTAATCTATATTTTCTTCTAAATTTTCTAAAATTTTGTTTTTGAGAGTTAGTCTTTAATCCTTTTGCAATTTACTTGTATGTATAGTTTAAGGTAGGAATTCTATTTTTCCTCTTTCTAGATAACCGCTTGTCCCAATACTGTCTGATTTCAATAGCGGACTGACCACTATTACAAATCAGTTCCCTCATACATGCAGATTTATTTCTTGGTTTTGTATTCTGTTTCATTGGTCTTTTTGTCTGTTCCTGCCCAGTATCACACTCTCTGTTCTTCAAAATTGCAGTGGTCTGTAATGGTCCTTCTCTGTTATCTTTAGAATCAGCTTGTTGTCCTATGTGTATTTTAATCAGGAGTACATTGCGTTTATAGATTACTTGGTTGATATATTTTAATCTTGAGTCTTCTCATCTCAGTATAGGTTTCCACTGTCATCCAAAAGTAGAGTGTTCCTATGAAACCTTTTGTAAGCCACAGTTGCATAAAGCAAAGGAGCAATTACCTTAGGACACATCTTGCTAACAAATGCACAGAATAAATAAAGATAAAGTGCAGCTGCTAACAGACACAATTCAAAGCTTTGGTGGCTTGGTGCTGAGATGCTGAGTGTAGTTTGTGGGGGAGGAGCCTTGGCAGTGCCTGTCTCGCAGCTTGAGGTGTGCACTGCCTGTATAACAGCTCACTGCAAAACAAATGCTGAATGCTTTTTTTTTTAGTAAAAGTGAAAATCCTCTTTGGATTTCTTTCAGTTAGCAAAAAACATATACTAATGTAAGTCTTCCGTAAAAGTGAAGTGGCATCAAGCGAACTTTCAACAAGTAGTGGATACCTGTACTTTTAGGTTGTTTTTTTTTAATATCATTCAGTTAATGTTTATAATTTTCTTCCTAATGATGTGGAACATTTTTTTTTCTATTTTATAGTTTTTGCTCTTTTGGATTTTTTTTTTTTTTACGTTCCTTACTTATTTGTTCATAATGCATATGAATGTTACTGTTCATTATATTAATATATTGACAGTTTTAAAAAACAGCTTTATTAAGATAATTTTTGTGTCATAAAGTTTACCCATTATAGGGCTTCCCTGGTGGCGCAGTGGTTAAGAATCCACCTGCCAATGCAGGGGACACAGGTTCAAGCCCTGTTCTGGGAAGATCCCACGTGCCACAGAGCAACTAAGGCCGTGCTCCACAACTACTGAGCCTGTGCTCTAGAGCCCATGAGCCACAACTACTGAGCTCACAAGCCACAACTACTGAAGCCCGCGTGCCTAGAGCCTGTGCTCCACAACAAGAGAAGCCACCACAATGAGAAGCCTGCGCACCGCAATGAAGAGTAGCCCCCACTTGCTGCAACTAAAGAAAGCCCACGCAGCAATGAAGACCCAACGCAGCCAAAAATAAATATAAATAAATAAATTTATATTTTAAAAAAGTTTACCCATTATAAATACACAATTCACTCATTTTCAGAAAATTTATAAAATTTACAATTTCATTTTAGAAAATTTCTATCACCCCTAAATGTTCCTTCATACCTTTTTGCAGCTAATGCCAGCTCCCACTCTCAGCCCCAGGCAACCACCAGTCTGTTTTCTATGTCTATAGATTGCTTTTTCTGGCCATTTTATATAAATGAAGTCATACAATTTGTGGCTTTTTGTGTCTGGCTTCTTTCACTTAGCATGATATGTTTTGAGATTCATCAACATTGTACCATGTATCAGTAGTTCATTTTTTTTTATTTTTGAATAACACTCCATTATATGGAAATATCACATTTTTGTTTATCAATTCACCAGTTGATAGACATTTGGATTTTTTTCTGGGTTTTGGCTATTTTTAGTAATTTTGCTATGAATATTCATGTACAAGTCTTTGTGTCATCAAATGCTTTTGTTTCTCCTGCATATGTAGACTTAAAAAAATGCACAATGTGAGAGTTGCAAGTTAAGTGTTTTTGGGGGCAAAATGAGGACTGCATCCCAGGAGACAACATTTCAGATAGCTCTGAGAAACTGCTCCAAGGAGGTGAGAGGGGAGCTAGGATATATAGGAGTTTTGCAACAAAGGGCAGGTAGTCGGGAGCATAAAAAGATTACTGGGTTTTTTTTTAATGTATTTATTTTTATTATTTATTTTATTTTTGGCTGCGTTGGGTCTTCGTTGCTGCGCTCAGGCTTTCTCTAGATGCGTCGAGCGGGGACTACTCTTCATTGCAGTGCGTGGGCTTCTCATTGCGGTGGCTTCTCTTGTTGCGGAGCTTGGGCTCTAGGCACACAGGCTTCAGTAGTTGTGGCTTGCAGGCTCAGTAGTTGTGGCACATGGGTTAAGTTGCTCCGGGCATGTGGAATCTTCCCGGACCAGGGCTCAAACCCGTGTCCCCTGCATTGGCAGGCGGATTCGTAACCACTGCACCACCATGGAAACCGATTACTGTTAATTAAAGTAACCAGATCATCAAGTTAAGGAATTTAACACCTTTCTGTGTATAGGAAGATGCAAGAGTCTGGGTCCACTGAAATCATTCCTTTGATATGCACTTCAGCTATCTGGGGCCAGTAACCTGTATTTTCATATCCTGAGTTTCCTCAGGGCTCACTGTAGGGAGTGGCTGCAGTCTGATGGCTGCTAGATGGCAGGTGTCCTTTCCTTCCTGAGTTCCCTCAGGGCTTATGTTGGAGGGCTAATTGCTGATGGCTGTGACATCCTTTGTTTACTGATATGGTAGGAAATATTCCATTTCTCACATAGATATCTAGCTATGGAGATTCCTTACTTGTTGAGTGGTTGTTATATTTCCTTTAAATTCTTTGAACAAAATTTCCTTTGAACATTTTTATAAAACTTTCTTTAAGGTCTGCATCTACTAAATCAAATATCTTGGTCTACTGAGGCAATATTTATTGCCTCCCTTTTTCTCTGAGTGTGGGTAATGTTTTAATGTTTCTTTGCATGTCTCATAATTTTTTGTTGAAAGTTGGACATTTGAGATTATAATTGCGGAAGATTTGGATTCTTCATATTTTCCCCCTCTGAAGATTGTTTTTATTCTTGTTTTTGTTCAGTTGGGTGGTTGGCTGTGTCATTGATTGCCCAGACTAATTCCGCAGAATCTGTCTATTCTGCAATATGGTGCTACTGACATTTCTGCTCAGTTTCTCTTTTTATTCTTTTCTTTTCTTTTTTTTTTTTTTTCCTGTATGCGGGCCTGTCACTGTTGTGGCCTCTCCCGTTGCAGAGCATAGGCTCCGGACGCGCAGGCTCAGCGGCCATGGCTCACGGGCCCAGCCGCAAGCGGCATGTGGGATCTTCCCAGACCACGGCATGAACCCGTGTCCCCTGCGTCGGCAGGCGGACTCTCAACCACTGCACCACCAGGGAAGCCCCTTCTTTTCTTTTTTAAGAAATACTTATTTATTTATTTAAGGCTGCGTCGAGTCTTAGTTGTAGCACATGGGGTCTTCGTTGCAGTGCACAGGCTTCTGTCTAGTTGTGGCATGTGAGCTTCTCTCTAGTTGTGGCACTCAGGCTCTAGAGCTTGTGGGCTCTGTAGTTGTCGCGCACAGGCTTAGTTGCCCCGCGGCTTGTGGTATCTTAGTTCCCTGACCAGGGATCAAACCTGTGTCCCCTTCATTGGAAGGCACACACTTAACCACTGGACCACCAGAGAAGTCCCTTTTTATTCTTTTTTTTTTTTTTTAATTTTTATTTATTTTTTTTTATTTTTGGCTGTGTTGGGTCTTCGTTTCTGTGCGTGGGCTTTCTCTAGTTGCGGTGAGCGGGGACCACTCTTCATCGCGGTGTGCAGGCCTCTCACTGCCGCGGCCTCTCTTGCTGCGGAGCACAAGCTTCAGACGCGCAGGCTCAGTAGTTGTGGCTCACGGGCCTAGTTGCTCTGCGGCATGTGGGATCTTCCCAGACCAGCGATCGAACCCGTGTCCCCTGCGTTGGCAGGCAGATTCTCAACCACTGCGTCACCAGGGAAGCCCTATTCTTATTTTTAAGCTTAGATTTCTATGGTTCATCCCTGTGTCTGCATAGCTTGGAAGTCAGTCTGTGATTGGTCAGAAATTGTGCTCAAACACTTCAAAGCAGTAAGGCTTTCACCCTTTGGATGGATCTGTTTGTTAGCTGGGGAGTACATTCAAAGTTCAGGCATTCTTACCTTGATTTTTTTTCTCCTGTGCCCTTTAAGGTCTCATCTGCATGTGCAAATAGCCCTCCTATCACCTAGGGATACATGGAGAGTTTATGGCTCTTTCATTTCTATGATCTTTACGTTAAATTTCTGGGTAATCTGCTGGTCAGATGCTCACCCCCACTGGGACCACAATCTCAGTCTAGCAGAGCTGTTAGTTTTCCTGATGCACTTCCCACCAAGATCACTACTTCTATTAATAATACCCCTCGACATGAGTTTTTTTAAATCTCTGCTCCAAATCAAGTTAGTCTCTCTGGCAATGAACCTGCTGGTTTTCACTGCTGGTTTTCAAAATAGTTCTACCTTACTCTGGTAGAACTATTACCTAACTGAACTGAACAGAGATGGGAACAGCCCCAGGCAAGAATGCCACAATTGCCACTATTCTTACCCAAAGGTCAGCAGTTTTTCAATTTATTGTTTGCTTTTGGTTGATTTCCAGAGCCTGTAACAGTTGTAAACACATACATTAAAAAAGAAGAGAGATCTCAAATCACTAACCTTCACTTCCATCTTAGGAACTAGAAAAATGAGAGGAAACTAAACGCAAAGCAAGAGGAAGGAAGGAAATAATAAACATTAGAGCAGGGACTTCCCTGGTGGTGCAGTGGTTAAGTCCCTGTGTTCCCAATGCAGGGGGCCTGGGTTCGATCCCTAGTTAGGGAACTAGGTCCCACATGCATGCCGCAAATAAGAGTTTGCATGCCACAACTAAGGAGCCCACAAGCCGCAACCAAGGAGCCCGTGAGCTGCAACTAAGGAGCCTGCAAGCCACAACTAAGGAGCCCGCGAGCTGCAACTAAGACCCAGCACAACCAAATAAATAAATATATTTTTTAAAATAAATAAAATAAACATTAGAGCAGAGATAAATGAAGTAGGAAATAGAAAAACAATAGAATCAGCAAAAAACAGAAGTTGGTTCTTTGAAAAGATCAACAAAATTGACAGACCTTTAAGTAGACTGACCATATTTGTTTCCTTGTACTGCCATAACAAATTACCACAGGTATGGTGGCTTAAAACCACAAAAATTTATTCTCTCACAACTCTGGAAGCCAGAAGTCTAAAATCAAGGTGTCAACAGGGTTAGTTCCTTCTGGAGGTTCTGAGGGAGAATCCATTTCATACCTCTTCAAGTTTCTGGCTGCTGGAAATCCTTAGCAGTCCCTTGGCTTATAGACTGGCCTCACTCCACCTCTGTCTTCACCTCAGTTTTTCTCATGTCTCTTTCTCTGCTTTCTCTTATAAAAGAACAGATGAGGGACTTCCCTGGTGGCGCAGTGGTTAAGAATCCGCCTGCCAATGCAGGGGACACGGGTTTGATCCCTGGTCCGGGAAGATCCCACATGCCGCAGAGCAACTGAGCCCGTGCACCACAACTACTGAGCCTGCGCTCTAGAGCCCATGAGCCACAACTACTGAAGCCCGCATGCCTAGAGCCCGTGCTCCACAACAAGAGAAGCCACAACAACGAGAAGCCCGCGCATCGCAACGAAGAGTAGCCCCCACTCTCCGCAACTAGAGAAATCCTGCGCGTAGCAACGAAGACCCAACGCAACCAAAAATTAATTAATTAACAAAAGAAAAAGAACAGATGAGAGTCTTAATTATATGTGCAAAACTCCTTTTTCCAAATAAGGTCACTTTCGTAGGTTTGAGGGGTTAAGACATGGATATATATTTTTTTTTTTTTTTTTTTTTTTTTTTTGAGAAACTTTTTTTTTCTTTTGGCCTCACGTGGCTTGCGAGTTCTTAGTTCCCGACCAGGGATTGAACCTGCGCCCTTGGCAGTGAAAGCACAGAGTCCTAACCACTGAGCGACCAGGGAATTCCCAAGACATGGATATATCTTTTATGGGCCACCATTCAATCCACTACCCTGCCCCCCCCCAAAAAAAAGATTTAAATTACTAAAATCAGGAATGAAAGTGTGATATTACTACCAGTCTTACAGAAATCAGGATTATAAGAGAATATTATAAGCAGTATACCAGCAAATAACCTAGATAAAATGGACAAATTCCTAAAAACACAAAACTGACTGAAGGAGAAATAGAAAAATCTAAATAATTTTATAATAAATAAAGTGACTGAATCATAGTCAAAAAATTTCTGTAGAAAAGTGCAGTACCAGATGGCTTCATAGATGAATTCTCCCACATGTTTGAAGAATTAACACCAGTCTTTCTCAAATTCTTCCAAAAAATAGAGGGAACACTTCCTAACTCATTCTATGAGGGAAGCATTATTCTGATACCTTCTAATTTTTTCTATGCATATATTGTATATACATGCTTCAAAATCAGTATCATTTTGTTTTCACAAGTACCTTTTTCACATGAAACACATTTTGAAATATTCCTGCCTTTAAATATGACTTGAAAATGTGATTTTAATGACCACATAGTATTTGATTATATCAGTATGCCATAGATTTTCATATCTGCTTTTGTCTGTTTTTATAAATCTGTAGTGAAGATTCTTTTATACTAACCTTTGTATACCTCTTTGATAACTTCCTTGAGACAGCTTTTTAAAAATGTATTCCCTGGTCAAAAACAAAGATTTGTTAATACTTTCCATAAGACTCATTACCTTCCAGAAAGATTATATCAATTTATACTCTGAAAAGCAGTGTACAAAAATACCTATTTCCTGACACCCTTATCAAAGCTGTGTTTTAAAATTAAATAGATACACTTATGAGAGCAACAGTTTGGATGAGTGTAATACTCTTTTTTTTTTTTTTC
>NW_020173978.1:361986-391528 GCF_003031525.2 Neophocaena asiaeorientalis asiaeorientalis | reverse complement strand
CCAAGGAGCCCGTGAGCTGCAACTAAGGAGCCTGCAAGCCACAACTAAGGAGCCCGCGAGCTGCAACTAAGACCCAGCACAACCAAATAAATAAATATATTTTTTAAAATAAATAAAATAAACATTAGAGCAGAGATAAATGAAGTAGGAAATAGAAAAACAATAGAATCAGCAAAAAACAGAAGTTGGTTCTTTGAAAAGATCAACAAAATTGACAGACCTTTAAGTAGACTGACCATATTTGTTTCCTTGTACTGCCATAACAAATTACCACAGGTATGGTGGCTTAAAACCACAAAAATTTATTCTCTCACAACTCTGGAAGCCAGAAGTCTAAAATCAAGGTGTCAACAGGGTTAGTTCCTTCTGGAGGTTCTGAGGGAGAATCCATTTCATACCTCTTCAAGTTTCTGGCTGCTGGAAATCCTTAGCAGTCCCTTGGCTTATAGACTGGCCTCACTCCACCTCTGTCTTCACCTCAGTTTTTCTCATGTCTCTTTCTCTGCTTTCTCTTATAAAAGAACAGATGAGGGACTTCCCTGGTGGCGCAGTGGTTAAGAATCCGCCTGCCAATGCAGGGGACACGGGTTTGATCCCTGGTCCGGGAAGATCCCACATGCCGCAGAGCAACTGAGCCCGTGCACCACAACTACTGAGCCTGCGCTCTAGAGCCCATGAGCCACAACTACTGAAGCCCGCATGCCTAGAGCCCGTGCTCCACAACAAGAGAAGCCACAACAACGAGAAGCCCGCGCATCGCAACGAAGAGTAGCCCCCACTCTCCGCAACTAGAGAAATCCTGCGCGTAGCAACGAAGACCCAACGCAACCAAAAATTAATTAATTAACAAAAGAAAAAGAACAGATGAGAGTCTTAATTATATGTGCAAAACTCCTTTTTCCAAATAAGGTCACTTTCGTAGGTTTGAGGGGTTAAGACATGGATATATATTTTTTTTTTTTTTTTTTTTTTTTTGAGAAACTTTTTTTTTCTTTTGGCCTCACGTGGCTTGCGAGTTCTTAGTTCCCGACCAGGGATTGAACCTGCGCCCTTGGCAGTGAAAGCACAGAGTCCTAACCACTGAGCGACCAGGGAATTCCCAAGACATGGATATATCTTTTATGGGCCACCATTCAATCCACTACCCTGCCCCCCCCCAAAAAAAAGATTTAAATTACTAAAATCAGGAATGAAAGTGTGATATTACTACCAGTCTTACAGAAATCAGGATTATAAGAGAATATTATAAGCAGTATACCAGCAAATAACCTAGATAAAATGGACAAATTCCTAAAAACACAAAACTGACTGAAGGAGAAATAGAAAAATCTAAATAATTTTATAATAAATAAAGTGACTGAATCATAGTCAAAAAATTTCTGTAGAAAAGTGCAGTACCAGATGGCTTCATAGATGAATTCTCCCACATGTTTGAAGAATTAACACCAGTCTTTCTCAAATTCTTCCAAAAAATAGAGGGAACACTTCCTAACTCATTCTATGAGGGAAGCATTATTCTGATACCTTCTAATTTTTTCTATGCATATATTGTATATACATGCTTCAAAATCAGTATCATTTTGTTTTCACAAGTACCTTTTTCACATGAAACACATTTTGAAATATTCCTGCCTTTAAATATGACTTGAAAATGTGATTTTAATGACCACATAGTATTTGATTATATCAGTATGCCATAGATTTTCATATCTGCTTTTGTCTGTTTTTATAAATCTGTAGTGAAGATTCTTTTATACTAACCTTTGTATACCTCTTTGATAACTTCCTTGAGACAGCTTTTTAAAAATGTATTCCCTGGTCAAAAACAAAGATTTGTTAATACTTTCCATAAGACTCATTACCTTCCAGAAAGATTATATCAATTTATACTCTGAAAAGCAGTGTACAAAAATACCTATTTCCTGACACCCTTATCAAAGCTGTGTTTTAAAATTAAATAGATACACTTATGAGAGCAACAGTTTGGATGAGTGTAATACTCTTTTTTTTTTTTTTTCGCGGTACGCGGGCCTCTCCCTGTTGTGGCCTCTCCCGTTGCGGAGCACAGGCTCCAGACACGCAGGCTCAGTGGCCATGGCTCACAGGCCCAGCCGCTCCACAGCATGTGGGATCTTCCTGGACCGGGGCACGAACCCGTGTCCCCTGCATCGGCAGGCGGACTCTCAACCACTGCGCCACCAGGGAAACCCGTAATACTCTTAATTTAATATTATTTTAGGTTTTTGCTTACTGATAAGTTGAACATTTTCATTTTGTGCTATTTCCACAACTCTTCAGAACCGTTAAAATTTGAAGAAAAGGATGGATCATTAAAAGGATAAGAGAGTTAATGCTAAAGATAGTGATGATATATTAATAGAGTTGGAGCCCATATTTCTTACCAAGTGAACTGAAATCTAACATATTTTTATTAAGTACTTACATCCTCTTACATACTGTTTTAGACATGGAAGATAAAGTACTGTTAGCACACATTTTCATTGCAGGCCATTCATTCATTCATAATTTAACAGATATTTGCTGGGTGCCTTCTATGTGCCTTTTATTGGAGATACAATATTTAACAAGATCCAGATGGCCTCTGGCCCCTTAAAGGAGAACAAAAATATAAAAATAGTCTTGTCCATTGACTATTTATTACTTTCCACACATTAAACTAACCTCATTACATATATTATTTTCTTTAATATTAAAATGATATTTGGAAACTGCATTTTGGAGACATGCATGTGTCTGCTCAAACCTGTTCACATCAACTAAAATACTAACATCCGTTATAAAAGACCTTTCAGTATTGAAAGTGTGGTGCATTTGTGATAAGCAGAGAATGAGCACACACCCCCACAAATACACACAGTCTCATTCCATTTAAATATTGTTTTAAGACTTTCAGTCTTTAGAATCTTGGTAGTGATGAGTTTGAAAGGCTAAGAATGATGACAAAGCTGATTCCCACTTAGGGCTAAAATTTATTTGTCCTGCTTCTATGAAATTAGAGCTAAGAATAATCATAAATGCCATTTTAGTTTGGCTTTGTTTGCACCTTTTACACAAAGGCTATAGCACTGTTGCATAAAACACTAGGGGCTCTTGCCAGAGGAGACTGAATAAGCAGTCCACAGATGTTGTTAAAGAAGCTCCCTGGAACTTTACTTCTTGATTACAGAAAGATTCACTCACCATCTTCATAGATTTCCTATAAACCAGGTAGTTTTCGGTAAGAGATCAAAATCTAACAGAAACTGGAATGTTTTTACCAAACAGGCAACATTTAAAATCAGAATAAACCACCGTTAACTCTTTAAAGCTGTTATAATTGTAGGTACCATTAAACTTTGGAATAAGAACCTAGAAACTTAATTTTTGTCTTATAATTTTAAATCCATTATTTAGAAAGGTATTTAAGGAGCAATCTATTACACCTACTGTTTAGTAACTGGGTGCAAAAATGTTTATAGTTGTTACTTTTTTAGAAGTGGAATTATTGTTTTTACTGCTGAGAAATTGATTTTGTCTTTCTTGACTTCCTTCCTTCTTAAATGTCCTGAGCTAATGCTTTTTCTGTGATTCAAATACTGCTGAGCACAGCAGAGGTTGTTGCTGGAATTGACTTCAGTATGGACATGTGAGTGTTTATAATAAGAAAAGCCAAATTCTTTTTTCATGGACTCTATACTTGAAAGCTTTGATATACTGAATAACTGTATGCCCCCCAAAGTACAGTTGACTACTGTATTAAATTATGAAAACATACTGCTTTACATGTTTAGCTCAGAGCCCACTTCTGTTAAATGTAAAGACCAAAATGTTTATAGCTCTTATCCTTACTTTCTAAAATGTATTTTTTAGAAAACATTCATAATCTTAAATCAGCTTTAGGGTGCAACTTAAAGACCATTTTAAAACCTTCTGAATTGATTTATTGGGAAAAAAATAATCAAAATGATGTTAGTCTTAGGTGAGCTTTGATAAATACTGATTTCAGTAGTTAAGTACTGAACCATTCTCTTAATAAAAAATGTGACTAATGTAATTCTTAAGACTTTCACACGCACTCCGGCATCATTTCCTCCAGAAAATCTTCCTTAAACCTCCACGTTTGTTCAGGTGCTTCTCTACTAGAACCCTGTATAATTAAAATCATACTATTACATGCTTGTCTCCAATACTTGGCCAAATTCTTCATAGTTATATACTCAAATACACACATACAAACACAGATTCAACTCTTAACATCATTCTTGGCATAGTTTAGGGTCTCAAGAAATATTTTATTGAATTGAACTGTTGAATAATTATTTTTTTAACTTTTTTTATATAGGAGTATAGTTGATTAGCAATGTTGTGTAGTTTCAGGTGTACAGCAAAGTGATTCAGTTATACATGTATCTATTTTTCAAATTCTTTTCCCATTTAGGTTGTTACATGATATTGAGCAGAGCTCCCTGTGCTATGCAGTAGGTCCTTGTGTCATAGTACAAATTACATAGAAAACTCAGGTGCAAAGAAATTTAGCTATCACATGTTAATATACCATATGTCTAAGATTGTTCCTATCACAGGCTGTCTTTGAGCTATAAAAGATCAGACCCCGTTCAGTATAACCACCAGTTGTAGTTCAGAAACCTTTGAAGGGCATTAGACTATTCCCTTTCTGTTAATCGTTCCATATATCCAAGAAATGTGTATTAACTCTTCCCTAAAATTTCAATGTAAGGAACTTTCAGACTACCTATATCTGGGATAATGCTTCCTGAATTAAAACTAAGGCTTTATATTCTTATGCTAAATATTTTCTGGCATTTCAATACTTTAGTCTCAAAAGTGCACTCAGAAGATATTTAAATAATACAACCAAAAGATGAATATGGCAAAATTCTAGATCTAAATTAGAATGCCAAAAATTCTTCTATTTTCAGCAATCCTATTTACTAACTGATATGTATGTTTTTCTGGTTTACATACCTAACGATCTGAACTTCAGTCAGTTTCTCCCAGAAGCCTTTCTGTTTTCCTCCTTAAGGCCTTTTGTCCCTACAGATCTTACTCCACAGCACATGGGATCTTCCTGGACCAGGGATCGAACCCGTGTCCCCTGCATTGGCAGGCGGATTCTTAATCACTGCATCACCAGGGAAGTCCCTTCAGATCTTCTTGCTTCCAGCTGTGTGACTGTGCCCATATCATCACTACCTGTTGGTCATCAGGACCACAGCTGAGGAAGAGCCCCTCTTTACTGCAGGGGTGGTATAGTTAGTGAACAAAAATCTGCAATTTAAGCAGGAGGCACGCTCTTCTAAACAGTCCTGTGGTGGAGTAAAAACTGGAACAGTGATGAAACTTTTTACCTTTGAATAATCTAGGACCCTCTTTTTCATGGGCAAAAATTCCTGTAGGCTCTTAGATTATTTTGATTACAGTGTTATTTAAATATGTATAAATAAGCCCAGGTTAAAAATATATGCTTATAGCTTTTATACAAGTATGAAACCAAAACAGAGTTATCATTTAATTACAAACGAATGTATAAAATCAGTAAAATTCAAATTGACAAAATGAATTAAATATAATAGCTGATAATGATCAGTTGACCCTAAATTGCTACTTGAAATGTAAGTTATGGTATTCTCTTCAGATTCTTTTGATTTCTCAGTGCCTATACTACCATACGCCTATAATGACTCTTTTCTCTCACCACTCTTTTCGCTTTGTTAGTATAGCACCCACTGATGTCATTTGATCTCCTCTGTGTTTCAACTATGTCATTTACATTTTAAGTTTAAAGTCATTTTAAGTTCAAGACCTATTCTCATTAACCTAAGACCACTGGAGTAAAACTACTTGGCCCATTGATTGTGAACACAAGCATTGGCACAGAAATCACACGGCAGTACTCCAGTAAAAGGTGATCATCTGTATAATCCTGGGTTAAATTATATCTTTTTAAATGATTTATTAAAATAAAAACAAAATGTAAATTCCCACAAATAATTTATGGACTGCAAAAATTATGTGATTATATCCTCAGCTTCCACTATAAGGAAAGCTACTCTAATTATTTTTGCCTGTAAGTATATATGTGAGGAACAAAATAGATTTGAGATTGAGATGGGGGCAAAAGGGATTTCCTAAAGCAGTATACTCAGACCAGTATAGTCTTGGCTTGACTCTCTTAAAGTACGCTGCTTTAAGTTTGCCTGCCCAATTCACTCACCTTTATCACATGATTTTACTTGATTGCTAATTCTGGAGTGTTTGTTGGAAATGAAGATTGTTTAGCAGGAGGGTGAGATGGAAAATAATGAATGGCTGAGGGACTAAAATTCATGTATATTTAAAAGATAGTCAAAGTGATATATATTAATATTAAAGCTTTTAAATCAAGTATTTTTGGAGTCTGTGAAGCTTCTTGCAAAGTTCTGGGATTCCCTGGAGCACAGAGATAAAACATGGTCAGTAAATAAGCAAACAGCAGGAGTAACAAGATATCCTGGGAAGGGAGGGGAATCTGATTTCCAGAATTGCCACATTATATTTTAAATGTCCCATTCTTAACCAAAAACTAGACATACAAAGAATCAAGGAAGTATAACCCATACACAAGGAATAAAAGGAGTCAGTAGAAACTGACCCCAAGGAAGCCCATATGTTGAACTTACTAAAGAAAGATTCTAAATCACCTGTTTTTAATATGATCAAAGAGCTAGATGAAACCATGTCCAAAGAACTAAAGGAAAGTATGAGAACAATGTTTCACCAAAGAGAGAATATGGACAAAGAGATAGAAACTATAAAAAGGAACCAAATAGAAATTCTGGAATTGAAAAGTACAGTAACTGAGATTAAAATACACTGGAAAGGGCTTCCCTGGTGGCACAGTGGTTGAGAGTCTGCCTGCCGATGCAGGGGACACGGGTTTGTGCCCTGGCCTGGGAAGGTCCCACATGCTGCGGAGCGGCTGGGCCCGTGAGCCATGGCCGCTGAGCCTGTGCGTCCAGAGCCTGTGCTCCGCAACGGGAGAGGCCACAACAGTGAGAGGCCCGCGTACCGCCAAAAAAATAAAAATAAATTAAATAAAATAATAAAATAAAATGCACTGGAAGGATTTGGTAACAAAGCTGAACTGGCAAAAGAAGGAATCCATGAACTTAAAGATCAGACAACTGAGATTATCCAGTTTGAGAAAGGAGTAGATAATTTAAGGCTGATTTAAAATACAATGCATAAAAAAAATACAATGCATAAAGCAATAGGGACTTCCCTGGCGGTGCAGTGGTTAAGACTATGTTTCCAGTGCCTCCACCGCACAGGACATGGGTTTGATCCTTGGAGAACTAAGATCCCACATGCCGCATAGCCAAAAGATTAAAAATAAATCAATCAATAAATAAAATACTTCTCCCTTTAAAATAAAAGACAATGCATAAAGCAATAATTATAAAACATTGATGGGCTTATAATGTATAAAGATACAGCTCTATGACAAGAAAAGGGAGAGAATAGAGGTATGTAGGAGCATAGTTTTTTGTTTGTTTTTAAAAATATATATTTATTTATTTATTTGGTTGCGCTGAGTCTTAATTGCGGAAGGTGGGCTCCTGAGTTGTAGCTCAAAGGCTCCTTAGTTGCACCTTCCTGGCTCCTTAATTGCGGTATGCATGTGGGATCTAGTTCCCTGACTAGGGATCAAACCCCGGGCTCCCTGCATTGGGAGCGCAGAGCCTTAACCAATGCGCCACCAGGGGAGTCTCTGTAGGAGCATAGTTTTTGTATTCTGTTGAATTAAGTTTGCATTAATCCAAACATGTTTGCTTTAAATTAAGATGTTAATTGTAATCCTCAGGTGACCACTACGAAAAGAACTCAAGAGCTAGTAAAAGAAACAAGGGAATTAAAACGGTACACTGTTTTACAGACCTCACAAAAAGATACTATTATTATCTCTTTCTAGATGAGGAAACTGAGGCTTAAAGAGGGTATACAGCTTAAGTACACAGCAGAATCAAGACTCAAAACCAGGTCTGTCACCAAAACCCTTTAATATAGGTCCTATAAGGGAAATAGGTGAAATTCTTGGGTAGAACATAGGAATATTTAGGGCTTATTATTTTAATAACCATCTTTGGTAAGTACCATACTCTCTAGACTCTATCAGATCAGGAATTTAATGCTCAAGAAGGTTCAGTGTTTCCCCAAAGTGACATTTCTAGTAAGTGGTTGAACTGGGATTTGAATGCGGGTGTACGTGGTTCAAAGCTTTCTATTGAACCATGCTGCTTTGGGGTTGCAACCTAAATTTTGAGATGGTTTTAGCACACACAACTAGATAATGCATGCTAGTAAGTAACTCAAGAGGACGACACAGACTTTCTTTTTTTTTTTTTTAATAAATTAACTTATTTATTTTTGACTACATTGGGTCTTTGTTGCTGCGCGTGGGCTTTTCTCTAGTTGCGGTGAGCACGGGCCACTCTTTGTTGCGGGGCGTGGGCTTCTCACGGCAGTGGCTTCTCTTGCTGCGCAGCACAGGCTCTAGGCGTGCGGGCTTCAGTACTTGTGGCTCACAGGCTCCAGAGTGCAGGCTCAGCAGCCGTGGTGCATGGGCCTAGCTGCTCCACGACATGTGGGATCTTCCCGGACCAGGGCCCGAACCCGTGTCCCTTGCATTGGCAGGTGGGCTGTCAATCACTGCACCACCAGGGAAGCCTGACAACACAGACTTTGTAGAAAAGCAGTATTAAATTTTCCTTTCCTGGCTTTGTAATTCACAGACAGAAAGTTTCTTACTTGTTTCCTCTTCCATAGAACTGAAGTAATTTAGTGCTTTTAAATAAAATAACCAAGTATAAAATTAGGTGATGTGTTTCTAATTTTACTTTATATCAGTTGACAAATTAAACCATCTATTAAGATATTTACAGTGATGCAAATACAGCCCAGTACTTGCTTTGATCTCTTTAAATTTGTAAAAATCTACTTTTTCTTTGCATCCTGCCTAAGTACACCTTGGAGTCCTTTCAGAAAGAAAAACAAATGTAGGCAGGCAATTATTGTTTTCTTCCATCAGCAAAGGAGGACTATAGAATTTCATGATTTAATTTTAAGACAGCTTATATTTATCATCATCTTGATATTTATATCCTTGACTTTTACCAAAGACTCTTGTAGAATACCCATTGCTGTCAGAAAAAGAAGGGTTTGCTTTTTCTAGGCTGCATTAGGGAAACTCAAGAGATTTCAGCATAACTCTATGACTACAGAATCTCTGCCCTTCCTGGATCTAAATAAGGAACCCACTGTTTAAAGTTCTTACTTTAGGGAAAGTTGCATCAGATGCTTAGAAAAATGACAAATTTTCTTTCTCCTAACTCCTAGTTCATCATAATGTTCCTTTTCAAATAAGTTCCAGGAATTTATACTTTCCTGTAAAGTAAATGTTTAGTAGGACACCCTAGAATTCTAAGCTTCTGAATTTGTCTTTAGGATATCCCAATTTTTCTTTACTATTTTGAGTATTCACTACTATGAGTTGAGTTCCAAACTCAGCTGATTTTAGAGATCAAGTTGATCAAATGAGTAAAGAGGGCAGAAGTAATATATAAGAGAATATATGGTCTACAGGTAACTGAAAAGAACATGGATGCTTAAAGGCATTCAAATTCTGATTTTTCAAAAACAGTGCTAGATTATTAAAACATATTGCTAATGAAAGTCCCCGTGGTTTCTCAGTTTAGGTATTACAGACTTCTTCCCCTAGCAATTTGTACCAAATAATCAAGAACAAAGTTTGGCTGTGTTTAAAATGTACACTTGGATGAGTTACCTCCCAAATTTTTGCATAATGGAAACCACCAAGAAGCTCATACTGCCAGATAAACTCATATTTGTGTAAACCTTGAAAGAATGCTTCTCCTGCCATTTCTGAGCATATATGTGAATTCTAATGTGTCATAGATTGTGAAATTTATGGCTCTGCACACATATCTATATAGGAACTGAAATTTGTGCAAATCTGCTCATTTGAAATTGAACATACAACTATACTTAGAAAACATTCTTGTGTCTTGCTCATATAAATGCTAGACAGGGCTCAGATGCATCTTCACCATGCATGTCCTTGTCAAACTATTATAGTCGTGACACTTTTATCATTTACTGTAAGCCTTAAAAAGTTTTTACCTTACTTTAAATTTATAAGAAATACATGGGGCTTCCCTGGTGGCGAGTGGTTGAGGGTCCGCCTGCCGATGCAGGGGACATGGGTTCGTACCCCGATCTGGGAAGATCCCACATGCCGCGGAGTGGCTAGGCCCGTGAGCCATGGCCGCTGAGCCTGCGCGTCCGGAGCCTGTGCTCCGCAACGGGAGAGGCCACAACAGTGAGAGGCCCACATACCGCAAAAGAAAAAAAGAAATACATGAAGCTTTTGGATTGTATTTGTGATTCAGCTTTGAAATAAAAATTGCCTACTTCAAACTTTTAGATCTGTTTAATTGAACAGAACCAGGAATAGTAAGGCAAGCTATTGAATTGTTATTACTTGCAGTTAGTGATATTTATGAATCAAGATTTTTTCTTATAATGCAACCAAGAGAAATAATTTAGATATTAGGGCTGATATAGGCTACAAGTATCATCCATAGTGCTTTAGTAAGGAGTCTCTTAACTGCAAATAACAATGACTCAACTCAAAGTAGCTGGAGCAAAATAGGAATTTGTTGGTTCAGGTAAACAAATCACAAGTACAAGGTGATGCTTGCTCAGGAACTACCCAATCCAAGGATAGTCTCTTGCCCTCTCCTCTGCCCCCCATTCCCAGCTTTACTCTGCCAAGTTTCTCATCACTGCTTTTCCTTGTGAGTTGGTTTAAGTGTCCTGGGGGGAAGAACAGCCATTTGGTGGGAAGAATAGGCCATTTTGAACCCATCTTTCAGCTTCCATCCCAGGTATGACCTACTTTAGGTCAAGTGCCAAGCTCTGCCCAATAAGTTTGAGCAAAGGGCAGGGGTGTGCTGTTCTGTCTTGCATACCAGCTTGGCCTGCAAGTTTACCCCAGTGGTCAAGAGAGTAGGTCTGAGGGAGAGAGAAGGTATGCAACGTCATATATGTTTTATGTCTGGGATTCCACATAAAAAGATGCCACTACTAAAAAGGTTTGAAAACTACTGCATTAGACAGAGTTTTGTGAAATTAGTTTCTTCTCTAGCTTATACAAAATTTTACCAGTGTTACATAACATCACTAGGCTTACTTTTCCATCATGGGACTCAAGTGTGGGCTCATTCTTTTTTTTTTTAACATGTGAATTCTGATTGGTGTATTATTTGTTGAACAGATGTATATTGAATACTACCAGTACATCAAACCCTGCACTCAGTACAGAAGACACAGTGGTAAACAGCCAGACAAGATCCCTCCCTTCGTGGAACTTAACAAACCAAAAGCAAAGACAGACAAATAAGCATTACCAATGCCTATTTTATGCTAAAATTTTACACTATGATTAGGAGTTATAAAGCAAAAAGACTTAATCATTCTGGATGTCCAGAATAGCTAATGATTAAGTGAAGATCTTGATAAGTAAGAGTTAGCCAAACCAAGGAGGAGAGGGTAGAGAGAAGTCAAGAAAGAAGAGCCGTTGTGAAAACCCAGAGATAAAAGAGGAATATTGGAAGAATCAAAAGATGTACATTGTAGGGATAATAGGGAAGGAAATGGGGAGCAATAAGTAAAGAAGCGAAGAGGTAAGCCATGTCCAGATCATGCAGTCACAAAGTCATAAAGGTTTTTGTTTTGTTTTGTTTGTTCTTTAGTTTAAACGTAATGAGTAGTCAGTGAACATTGTTGAGCAGTCAAGTAAAATATGCAGCTTGGAAACATCCGCCTAGCCTCAATGTAGAAATAGGTTGGCAAGATGCAGGGCAACAGGAGATTGCTGCAGTAATCCAGATGAAACAGGATGTCTGGAGGGTAGTAGCTGTGAAGGTTAGGAGGAGGGGTTGGATTTGATTAATATTTAAGAAATTGAATCAACAAGATTTAGTAATTAACTAGATGTTGAGAGAAAGGCAGAGGGGAAAGTAAACCTTTACTTCCAAGTGTCCAACCTAGGCAGGTGAGTGGATAGTGGCATTACATACTAAGTTAGGAACACAAGAAGAAGAGCAGTTGGAGAAGAGAATGGTTTAGTCTGAGAGGCAGTTGGATATATAGGTGTGAAAGTCAGAGAAGGGAAATAGCATCTGGTCAAAATTTAAGTCAGTCTGAATAATTACATGATATATTTTCATCGGAGTAAAGCTGACCCAATTAAGGTAAAGTAAATGCTTGATTCTCTCTAATTTACTCTCAAAATATTTCTTCAGTGCCTTCCCTCTCATATAATTGGGGCCTGCTTTTGTACCTTCCACCCCTCTCAGTTCAGTTCATTTCAGTAAGCATTTATTGCAGGCTTTCTCTGCTAAGATTAAAGTAGGGATATAGGCAGAAACAAGTGTTGCTGCCCTCAAGGAATTAATGGTGTAGTGGGGAAATCAGATACATATAGAAATGTTTTCAGTATGCAATTTAGAATTGCATATTGGTGGGAGGGACAACTGTATGCAGAGCAATAGGAGATTGCAGCAATAATCCACATGAGACAGTTACTAAGTACTATGGTAGACAACGGTAAGTACTCTGTGTGATAAGTACTGTGATGGAAGCATTTGTAAAAAGCATTTTCAAGCTCTTTCCTTTGGTTCCCAATATTTAATCCTGTTTCAGGGCTGGAGCTCATGATGCCTATACTTCTTTTTAATTATTGGCTTTTTATCAAAGTCCATATATGCACTCTACCTTCTAATCACAAACCAGGTTGAGACAGTGTTAGCCAGAATTCCTTTGAACTTCATCTCTCGGCATCATCACTGGTTCAAACAATTGCAGTTAACTTGAGGCAGGGGGCTGGAGCCAATCATAGGGTAATCATCCACTTCCTGTGTTTTGAATTCCAGCCATTTCTTAATTTTTGTACCTCCTGCATTAACTTTATGAACACTAGCAATAATACACCTAGGCCAGAAGACCTCCAGCTCTCTTATTCTTATGAACCAGAAAAATTGGTACATGGGCAGGTTAATGAACACTGCAACCCTATAAAGGTAATAATTAAAATCTGGGGTATTCTGGGTGTGAATATGATGATATGATGAAAGAAATATTTTAAGATTAATCTCTGTGTGCTATAAGAGGCTCCCAGTCACTTGGCCCACCTCCCACCTAATGTAAATTCATTAAGCCTCATTTGGGTCCCTGAAGCCAAGAAAAGCCTTTACTGTATTTGGTACATGATGACTCATGGTACATTTTTCTCTTAACTGGAATATGGTGGGAATAGCTTGCCTGTGAGCTAATTCAGTGCATTTTTGTTGCTGTATTGAACTCTAGAGTAAAACGTTCATTTATTCTACAAATATTTTTGAGACTCTGCTATTTGCCAGGCACTGTGCCTGAATAAGACTTAATCCATGACTTGCAATAATACCCATGCAACATACAAAAGATTGTGGAAGCACTAAGGAGGAACTGGTTGAGTCAGCTTTGTAAAGCATTTGGAACATAGTGAGCCATTAGTAAATATTAGTTGCCTGTGTTAGCCATCATTATTACTATTTGAGTGTGTAATAAGAAAGGAAGGACATTCCAGGCCAAGAGAATAACTTAATTGGAAACGTTTAGTAAATGTCATTTTCCAGAATGACTTGGTGTGGTTAGGATGTGAGTACAGTGCAGAAAACAGTGGTAAGAGGCGGTGCTAACGAGAGGTAGTTTGGGACTAGATTACAAAGGCCTTTAGATACCAGCTGAAGAATTTTGACTTTTCAAAATATACAGTGGGAGCTTAAAAAAAATTTTTTTGTAGCATCATTTTTTCTTTCTAATATGATATCCAGATTTTTTTTACATTTTTTATGGAAAATTTCCCATATACAACAAAGTAAAAATAGTAGTATAATGACCCCCATGTATTCATTACCCAGCTTTAATAATTATCAACATGTGGCCAATCCATTAAAGATTTTTAAGCAAGGCAAAAAAGGAGACTAACATTGGGCCACTTCCATTATGTTAGTTGATCTTCATAGTGTCCCGTGGAGTATGTGGTATTCCCACTTTCCCTAATTATAGAAGAGAAAACCATCAAAATGATGAAGTAAAAGTTCTGAGATTCTAACCCATATCCAACTTATTTCAGAACTCAAATTCTCTCCCATATGCTGCCTTTATAATTCTGAATAGAGCATGATTCTCAATTGAAAACAGATGCTGATCTGCCTATTTCACATATTGGTGCTCTTGACCCTATTCAGGATGGTGGACTTCTCTGCCTCCAGCCACTGTTCTTCTACAGGGTCACCAGGATCTAAGTCTACATAAATATTCAATCTAATCAGCTAAAATGACTGTTTAGTCCAGTGGTTGTCAAAGTATGGTCCCCAGACCAGCAGCAAGTTGTTAGAAAATACAGATTCTCAGGCCCCACCCCCAACCTACTCAATTAGAAACTCTGGGCTGGAGCTCATGATGCCTATATTGCTGTTTGCTATGTTTAAATAAAATGTTCCAAGGTTTCCTGCAAACACAAGGTCATATGACCATCTACCAAGAGCATTCTAAGGCAAAACCTCATATCAGAAGTAGCTATATGTTCATTTTTTAACAAGTTAATGAAAAGCATGTCCTAAGGTAGGAATTGTTATTCAGACTTAACACCAGCAGTCTCTCTGGGGATGTTGCATACCTCATGGAAAGGAATCTAAAGGAATTTGCACTGCCTATATTTACAGTGCTTGATGGTGCCATCTAGTGGTTTAAGCGCTATAGAACGTGCAGATTTATTAATGCTTTGGGGACAGAATTTGTATATTTTTTAAAAGTCAATTTTATAGTGAATGTTTAATGAAAGTAGGATATATAATTTCCTTACTATAAAACCTCCATTGAGGATTCTTAGATATGACACCAAAACACAAACAACAAAAGAAAAAAATAGCTAAATTAGACCTCAACAAAATTAAAACTTTTGTGCATGAAAGGACACTATTGAGGGACTTCCCTGGTGGTCCAGTGGCTAAGACTCTGCGCTCCCAATGCAGGGGGCCTGGGATTGATCCCTGGTCAGGGAACTAGATCTCACAACCACAACTAAAGATCCCGCATGCTGCAACTAAAGATACCACATGCTGCAGTGAAGAGCCCGTGTGCCGCAGCTAAGACCCGGCGCAGCCAAATAAATAAATAAGTAAATTTTTGTTTTAAAAAGGACACTATTAATAAAGTGAAAATGTAGCCCACAAAATGGAAGACTATATTTGAAAATCATATATCTTATAAGATATATGTATCCAAATATATAAATAGTATTCAAATATATAAAGAACTCTTACAACTCAACAACAAAAAGAAAAACAACCCAATTTACAAATGAGTGTAGGACTTGAGTAGACATCTCTTCAAAGAGAATATACAAATGGCCAATAAGCACATGAAAAATCCCTCAACATCATTAGTCATTAGAGAAATGCAAATCAAAACCGCAATGAGATACCACTAGGACAGCTTGAATAATTAAAAAAAGAAAAACGGAAAATAAGTATTGATGAGTTTGTGGAGAAATTGGAACCTTTATATGTTGCTGGTGGAGATGTAAAATGGTGCAGCCACTGTGGAAGACAGATTGTTAGTTCCTCAAATAGTTAGACACAGAATTACCAGAGGACCCAACAGTTCCACTACTAGGTATATACCCAAGAGAACTGGAAAATCCATAATAGCCAAAAAGTGGAAACAATCCAAATGTCCACCAACTAATGAATGAATAAACAAAATGTGGCATATCCATACAATGCAGTATTGTTTAGCCATAAAATGTACTAATACATTGATGAACCTTGAAAACATGCTAAATGACAGAGGCAGGCACAAAAGACCACATATCATATGGTTCCATTTATATGAAATGTCCAGAATAAGCAAATTCATAGAATTAGAAAGTAGAGGGGCTTCCCTGGTGGCACAGAGGTTAAGAATCCTCCTGCCAATGCAGGGGACACGGGTTTAAGCCCTGGTCTGGGAAGATCCCACATGCCGCAGAGCAACTAAGTCCGTGCACCACAACTCCTGAGCCTGTGCTCTAGAGCCCGTGAGCCACAACTACTGAAGCCCACGTGCCTAGAGCCCGTGCTCCGCAACAAGAGAAGCCACCTCAATGAGAAGCCAATGCACCACAATGAAGAGTAGCCCCCGCTTGCCGCAACTAGAGAAAACCTGCGCACAGCAATGAAGACCCAACGCAGCCCCAAAAATTAATTAATTAATTTTAAAAAAAGAAAGTGGTTTAGTGGTTGCCAGAGGCGGGGAGAAAGGTCGGAATGGGTGCAGCCACTTAATGGGTATGGGATTTCTTTTGGAGGTGATGCAAATGCCCTGGAATTAGATAGTAGTGATGGTTGCACAACATTGTGAGTGTACTAAAAGCCACTGAATTGTACACTTTGAAATAGTTAAAATGGTGACTTTTATGGTATGTGAATTTTACCTCAATTTTTAAGAAGATCTTTGTTAATTTGTAAAACTGCAGAACCTTTATTATTATTACTATTGATATATTTTCCTATAGCTGTTGCTAGTATGTATTCTATTCTACTTTGTTAGCCTAAAATTATTCAATATATTCTTTTCCATCTACACAGTTTCCACAGTTTTTATTTTGGTGGCTATGCATATTTTAGTCTGTGTATATCATAACTTAATGTATCTCAAATGTTTAGTGGTTTTCTCTTCCTTTTTTTCAATTTCAAAGAGTTCTGCTCTAAATGCTTAAATAAGTAAGAATGTTTAAAACTCTTTGTAGACTTTGCATTGGTGTTTCTTCCCCAAAACAGGATTTCTGAGTCTTTTTTTTATTTTTACTATTTCTATTGTGTTTTTTCTCTGACTGCTCTATAGTAAGAATATATTAATTTAGAATCTTACCAATAATGGGTGAGGAAAAATGGAGGAGATTAATGTTTATTGAATGTCTGTTCTGTTCCAGGCACTGTGTCTGGATCCTTTACATCCATTATTTCATTTAACTCCCACACCTACTCTTATAAAGTGACTACAGAAGTTGACATAACTAATAAGCAGATGAACAAATATCAGAAATGAAGCATTTTGTCTCCCGAGTGTTACCCTGTCCCCACAACTTTAACAATATTGGGGTTTACCTTTTTTAGTTCCTATTTATTAGAGAAATTCATGTTTTCCCAAGTGATTGTTTAAGGTTTATATTTATTCTTACATAATGACCTATATCTTTTATTAATTTTTTATTAATAGATTTTAAACTGAACTTACCTTTTAAACAATAGGCATTGTGTGTCAAAGCTTTATCATAATTTTTTGCTTTTGTTTACTCCTCTTTTACAGGCTCTTGATGGAAATGTATATGACCACCTCAAGGATTATTTAATAGCCTTCAGCCGGACGGAGCTAGAGACATGCCAAGCTGTGCAGAACACATTCCAGTTTTTATTAGAAACCTCCAGCAAGGCAAGTTACCTTTAGTGCAATATGTGATGTTATCCATTTTAGAATCTAAAATGTTTTTTGCATACAAACAAAATGAAGGTACCAATGACATTAGAAGAATGCTTTAAAGGACAAATTTCCTGCAAACGCTATTTCTTCTAACAAAATTGGAGCGTGTATTGTTCTCCTTGATGAAGGTCAAAAAAGTCTATTGCCATGTATGTTGCTCTTGAGAAGAATGGTTTAAAGAGCTTTTATCTTTCACTCAAATGAATTTTGAATACACTCAGTTCGTAAAACAACAAGGTCATGTGTCAGTGCAAAGAATAATAAAGGGGCACAAAAAGGAAAATTAGCATTTTATAATTGATAAAGAAATTAATGTTATAATATCTTGTTTTTAAAAATTAACCTTGCCTTCTATATGCTGTCATTCTTTGATAGTAATCTTTTCATTCAAAAGTGTTGACATCCATCAACTTTGCTGGCCTGTCACACTGTTTACATAGAAAATAAATGAAATCGTTTTTCTTTAGGATCTGACAGATTAAAATTTTTTGCAGTAGAGAAACTGCCCTTTGGAAGATAAATTGTTCCTGCGATTAATAAATCTTATTTTCTTTCTGATAAATTAAGTGCATAGTAAATGTTTCCTGACTGAATGAATACATTTATTAAAATATATTCATTTTATAACTGCTATTTTAAAAGATCCAGTTCAATTCTCCTTTTTGGCAGGAGGAGCAGGAACTAGCTAATACCTTAGAAGTTGTTTGGAAAGGAATCTGGGTCTCCATCTCACAAGACAGTGTCCAAAGACAGGAAAGAAAAGGGACACAGACTTTTCTTCCTGAACTCCTCCATGTGTATTTATTCTTATTTTCAGTGTACCATAGCTCCAATTCTATTTTTAGAAAAACATTTAAAATGTTAAGTTGATATGGGAATACAAATATCACTAGTCTGGTGCTTTGAAATCCTGTCATATTTTTGTATTCTTATATTTTCACCCCCCAGGATTCAATAAAAGATATAAAAGGATGGATGTAGAGAAAGGATAAATGGATGAATAGATGGATAGTTAAGTGAAAGAAAATGTAGAAAAATAATAATTGAAGAATCTAGGTAGTGGGTATATAGGTGTTTCTGTACAATTCTTTTATTTTAACATGTGTACATTTGACATCTTATTATTATTACTATTGATATATTTTGTTGTTGCAGGGAAAAGTCTATAAAAGTCTATAAAAACATCTTGGTTTTGTTCCTTTTATGGAGAGGTTGATTTTTGACTAGTAATCAGATTGTTTATATTTATTGGTCCATTCAGATTTTCTGTTTCTTTTTAGTACATTTTGGTAACTTACACTTTCCTAGATGAATTGTCCATTTCATTTATCAAATTTGATGTCATAAATTTGCATATAAAGTTGTTTGCCTCTGTAGTTGTCTCCCTTTTCATTTCTAATATTGTTTGTGCTTTCTCTCTTACTTTGATGAGACTTACCAGTCTATTTTATTAATGTTTTCCAAGAGCCAGCTCTTGTTCTACTTCTCAATGTTATTGTTTCCTATCTCCTTAATTTCTGCCTTTATATTCATTATTCCTTTCTACTTTATTACAGTTTATATTTTTATTCTTTTTCAGGCTTTTTTTCTATTAGGTTCTATATTTTCAGTCTTTCTTGTTTCCAAGTAAATCCACTTGAACCTAAAAAATTTCTCTTTCTGCTTTAATTGCAGTCTGTGATATGTTTGTAGGGCTTTTTTATTGTTTCTGTATTCCACCCCCCCACCCCCGCCCCTGTCATTAATCCATGAATTATTTAAAAGTGAGTTTTTCCAGTTTCCATTCAATGGGGGGAGTATGTAATAGGGTGGCATTTTTCATTTCTAATTTTATCAGAGAGACTGTCCCCAGACAGAATTCCTTGAAATCTCTTTTTCCAAGAATAAGTTAAGTTTGAATACACTACCTTTAGTTTATAAAACAGGTAAACATATAGTCTTTAAAATGTGCTAATATTTTATACAGCAGTTAACAATTTTCTAGGAGTTTTTAGCACATCCTCTGAGGTTGGTATTATCATGCTCATTTCATAGAGAGGAAAACAGACCCAGGAAATTTATGTGGCTCGCCTGAGGTCACACACTCACACATAGTGTTTTCCATGCTCTACTACTATCTATGTTATCTCTTTAGCTTATATTATTTTCATAGAAAGTGAATTAAAAATGAATCAACTGATTTGGACACATAAAGAGATAAGCTTTTATTTTCCACTACATTCACTCATATGAGTATCTTACTCCCAGGGATGAGGAATAAATGAGATGCTCTTCTGTTTAGATTGAAAGTGGTAGTAATAAAAATTTTGTAAGAATGATGTAACTAGGAGTTGTGCCCTTTTGTTCCTAGTACCAGAAGAGCTCATACCTATAAGTTTTATGCCACGTGTTTTTCTATTACAAAGAGCTTGTTATGTTGCTCTTGTTATACTGCTAAAAGCAACCTAGTGATCTAATAACCCAAAAAGAAGTTTGAAACTCTTTTGGTTTTTATTCTACACCATTACTAGCTTGTCATTTTTTTTCGCGGGGTGTGGGGGGCGGAATTCATTTTTTTCCACATATCTAAATTGTAACTGTACATGTTCTCAAAGATATTTTGGAGGTAATCCATAGTGACACATTGTAAATTTTGCAATGCCCTCTATATCTTTTATCCCCTAAAGGGAAACAGCTGGCCCTAGGAACTTTTGTTTAATTTTAATTATTTATGAAGCTTGCTTTTCTTCTTAATATTTTATGAAATGCTTTCTACATGTAACTGAAGCAGATGTTGTCAGAGATATTTTCTCTGGCATAGTTAATTCTAAAAGTAGTTCTACTGGCCTTACAGTTTGTTTATGTGTGCTTGCTTTCTGTCTGCATAAGGGAATTCCTACCAATTAATAATGTAGATCTTTTAACAATTCAAAAATAGCAATGTTATTCTATATTTCTTTGGAAATTAAATTGTCTAGTATTGTCATTCTTAATACCTTGAAGACTTACCAAAAAAGTAAACTTAATAATATGAAGGGGAAAAATCACATGATCATCTCAAAGGACATAGGAAAAGCATTTGACAGAATTCAACACTCTTTTATTATAAAAATGCTCAGCAGATTAAGAATAGAAGGGAACTTCCTGAACATGGTAAAGGGCATTTTTTAAAAACCTACATCACATATCACACTCAATGGTGAAAGACTGAAAGCTTTCCCCACCTAAGATCAGGAACAAGACAAGGATGCCCACTTTTCACCACTAATATTCACCATTGTACTGGAAGTCCTGGTCAGAGCAATTAGGCAAGAAATAGAAATAGGAGGCACCAAATCAGAAAGAAAGAAGTAAAATTATCTATATTTGCACATGACATGATTATAGAAAATCCTATAGATTCCACAAAAGTCCTAGAGCTAGTAAATGAATTCAGCAGAAGTTGCAAATACAAAATCAAAACACAAAAATCTGTTGTGTTTCCATAATACTCCATCAATGAATGAACTGAAAGAAAATTAAGAAAATAATTCTAACTACAATACCATTTGAAGAATAACTACTTAGAAGTAAATTTATCCAAAACGTGGAAAACTTGTACATTGAAAACTACAAAACATTGCTGAAATTAAAGAAGACCTAAATAAATGGAAATAATAAATGTTTATGGATTGGAAGATTTCATATCACTAATATTTCAGTATTCCCCAGGGACTTCCCTGGTGGTCCAATGGGTTAGATTCCATGCTCCCAATGCAGGGGGCCCGGGTTCCATCCTTGAATGGGGAGCTGGATCCCTCATGCATGCTGCAACGAAGATGCTGCGTGCCGCAACTAAGACCTGGCTCAGCCTAAAAAAATAAATAAATATTTTAAAATATATATATTTCAATATTCCCCAAAGCAGTCTAATCAAGATAGTATGGTAGTAGTATAAGGATAGGCATGTAGACCAGTAAGAATTGAGAGTCCAGAAATAAACTCAAACATCTGTGGCTAATTGATTTCGACAAGGTTGTCAAGGCCATTTGATAGAGAAGGAATAGTCTCTCCAATAAGAGGTGCTAAAACAACATGATAACCACATGCAAAAGAATAAAGTTAAACCCCTTCCTCACTCCATATATAAAAATTAACTCAAAATGGGTCAACATCCTAAAACTATAAAATTATAGAAGAGAACAGAGGTAAATCTTTATTGGTTTTGCCAGTGTATTCTTAGATTTAACATGAAAGCTCAAGCAATAAAAGAAAAGATAGATAACTAAACTTCATCAAATTAAAAGTTTTTGTGCATCAAAGAATATTATCAAGAATGTGAAAAAGACAGTCCATAGAATGGGAGAAAATATTTATAAATCATGTGTCTGATAGGAATTTAATAATCAGAATATATAAATAACTTTTACAACTCAACACATAAAAGACAAATGACCCAATTTAAAAATGGACAAAGGACTTGAATAGACATTTTTCCAATGAAAATGTACACATGAAAAGATCCTCAGCACTGTTAGTCATTAGAGAAATGCAAATCAAAACCACAATGAAATACCACTTCCCACCTGGTAGGATAACTTTAGTATTTAAAAACAAACACACACACAATAGCAAGTGTTGGCAAGGATGTGGAGAAATTAGAACCCTCGTACAAGCGTTTGTAGGAATGTAAAATGGTGCAGCCACTGTGGAAGACAGTTCGGTAGTTCCTCAAAAAGTAAGACACATGCAGGGGACACGGGTTTGTGCCCCGGTCCGGGAGGATCCCACACGCCACGGAGCAGCTAGGCCCGTGGGCCATGGCCGCTGAGCCTGCACGTCCGGAGTCTGTGCTCCGCAACAGGAGAGGCCACAACAGTGAGAGGCCCGCGTACCACAAAAAAATAATAAGACACAGAGTTACCATATGACTCGGCACTTCCACTTTAAGAGAATTGAAAAAAAATGTTTAGGGCTTCCCTGGTGGCGCAGTGGTTAAGAATCTGCCTGCCAATGCAAGGGACATGGGTTCAAGCCCTGGCCTGGGAAGATCCCACATGCCATGGAGCAACTAAGCCCGTGTGCTACAACTACTGAGCCTGAGCTCTAGAGCCTGTAGGCCACAACTGCTGAGCCCACGTGCCACAACTACTGAAGCCTGCGCGCCTAGAGCCCGTGCTCCACAATGAGAAGCTATGACAATGAGAAGCCCGCACACTGCAATGAAGAGTAGCCCCCACTCACCACAACTAAAGAAAGCTTTTACACAGCAACGAAGACCCAACACAGCCACAAATAAATAAATAAATAAATAAAAGATGTTTTTATGGCCTAGGTTGTGTCCCCCTAAAATTCATATGTTGAAGTCCTAACCTCTGGTTCCTCAGACTGTGACTGTTTTTGGATATAGGGCCTTTAAAGAGGTTATTAAGGTAAAATGAGGTCATATGGACAAACTCTAATCTAGCATGACTGGTGTCCTTATAAGAGGAGGTTAGAACACAAACAGGCACAGAGGGAAGACCATATGAAGACACCAGGGAAAGATGACCATCTACAAGCCAAGGAAAGAGGCCCTCAGAAGAAACCAACCCTGCCAACACCTTGATCTTGGACTTCTAGCCTCCAGAACTGTGAGGCAACAACTTTATATTGTTTAAGCCACCTCATCTGTGATACTTTGTTATGGCAGCCCTAGGAAACTAATACAGACGCTTATACTCACTATTAATCAAAGAAATGGAAATTCAAATCACCGTGAGATTCTATTCTATACTTATGAGATTGACAAAAACAGACAGGAATGACTATTGGTGAGAATATGGATTAACAGAAACTCTTACACTGCCCCGAAGGGTACAGATTGATACATCCAATATAAAAACATTTGACATTATCTAGTCAATTTAAAGATGCACTTAGCTTATGACCCAGCAGTTCTACTGCTCGGAATATAACCTAGAGAACCTCTGGCACATGGGTACCAGGAGACTTTTGAAAGAATGTTCATAGCAACTTCCTTTATAAGACTAGAAAAAGCTAGAAATAAGCCAGTTGTCCACTGACAGTAAGATGAATAATGGAATACAAGATAGCAATAAAAATGGAAGTTCTGGGGCTTCTCTGGTGGCGCAGTGGTTGAGAGTCTGCCTGCCGATGCAGGGGACACGGGTTCGTGCCCTGGTCCGGGAAGATCCCACATGCCACGGAGCAGCTGGGCCAGTGAGCCATGGCCGCTGAGCCTGCATGTCCGGAGCCTGTGCTCCGCAACGGGAGAGGCCACAACAGTGAGAGGCCCACGTACCGAAAAAAAAAAAAAGGAAGCTCTGTAGGCACATGCATTAATATGGATGAGATTCACAAATGTAATATTGAGCAAAAAGCAAATTGCACAACAAGGACCTACAGTATAGCACAGGGAACTATACTCAGTATTTGTAGTAACCTATAATGAAAAAAAATCTGAAAAAGAATATGTGTGTTTGTGCATGTGTGTGTATGGCTAAATCACTTTGCTTTACACTTGAAATTAACACAACATTGTAAATTAGCTGTACTTCAATTTAAAAAAAAAAGCAACTTGCAAAAGAATACACACACTAAGATGCCATTTATGCAGTGTTCGAAAATATCCAAGAAAACAGTATCATTTTGAGATACATCATATGTAGTAACACTATTAAAAGGAAAAAAGAAAAGAGGAGCTTGGTAAAATTCAGTAGAGTGGTTACATCTAGAGCAGCATGCATTTGCAGAGGGGCAGATATTCCCCAAGGGAGTAAAAATTGCTTCTGGATTTTGAGGGGTGATTTGCAAAAAAATCTTAGATATTACAGCATTCCATAATACATAAACATATATACAGTATATTTGTAGTATTAAAATTTAATCAAAGAGGGAGATTAGGGAAAAAATGTCTTGAAAGTGTCCCTGGATTGGGGAGTGGGAGTGATAACACTTAAAAAACATTTTAAAAAAAACAAAACAGGTTGAGGAACATTCCTTTCGAAGGAACGTGGGAATGCAATAAGGAGAGGTTATATAGATTTTGACAGTAATAGTAATGTTTTATTTAATCTCAGTGATGGATACAGAGGCGTTCTTTTTTTTTTTTTTTTTTTTTTTGTGGTACGCGGGCCTCTCACCGCTGCGGCCTCTCCCGCTGCGGAGCACAGGCTCCGGACGCGCAGGCCCAGCGGCCATGGGCCACAGGCCCAGCCGCTCCGCGGCATGTGGGATCCCCCCGGACCGGGGCACGAACCCGCGTTCCCTGCATCGGCAGGCGGACTCCCAACCACTGCGCCACCAGGGAAGCCCCAGAGGTGTTCTTTAACAACTGTTTATTGAATGCTACTTTAGACAGAGTCACTGTGCTAGTTGCTGAAGGATACATCAGTAATGAGATTTAAGGCCTGACCTCAGTTGTCACAAGGAATGACAGAGGGGAGCAGGAAGGGACTGGAGGGAAAGATTACAAAGGGGATAAGGAAACTTTTGCGGGTGAGGGATAAGTTCATTATCTTGATTGTGGTGATATCTTTACAGGTGTATAGGTAAGTTAAGACTTATCAAAGTATACACTTTAAATATGTAGTTTATTGTATGTCACTTATACTTCAGTAACAGCTTTACAGAGAGAGAGAGATTGGGCATATATCCCAGAGAAAATGAAAATTTATTTTCACACAGAAACTTGGACACAAATGCTTTATTCATAATAGCCAAAAACTGGAAACTGCTTAAATGACCTTCAGTGAGTGAGGGATCAAACACATGGTGGTACTTCCATACTATGGAATACTACTCAGCAATAAAAAGGAGTGAACTGTTGATAACATGCAACAAATTGGATGAACTTATAGGAAATTATGCTGAGTGAAAATGGAAATCTCAAAAAGATATATGGTGGGACTTCCCTGGTGTTCCAGTGGTTAAGACTCGGTGCTTCCACTGCAGGGGGCATGGGTTCAATCCCTGGTCAGGGAACTAAGATCCCTCATGCCGTGCCACATGGCCAAAAAAGAAAAGATATATGGTGCATGATTCCATTATGTAACATTTGTGAAATAACATTTATAGAAATAGAGAACAGATTAGCAATTGCCAGGAATTAGGGATGAGGAAAGTAGAGGGAGCTATTATGGAGTAGCACAAGGGAGTCATGTGGTGATGGTTCAGTTAAGTATCTTGATTGTGATAGTGGTTACATGAAGTTATACATATGATAAAATTGTATAGACCTCTACACATACACCACCCCAAAATGAGTGCATATATAACTGGTGAAATCTAAATAAGCTTTATGCTTTGTACCAGTGTCGATTTCCTGGTTTATATATTTATGCAAGACACCGACATTGGGAGATGCACAGGATCTCTTTGCAACTTCCTTTCAAAATGAATTGTTCGAGACAGAAGACCAGTAACTAACCCGGTACCTCTAGTGTACAGATCTTGTTTTCTATGTACTTTCTCCTACTCACTTAAAAAAAATAATAATAAAAGTAAATAAATAAAAACAGTGCTTCTTGGGAAAATAGCACTGATTCTAGATCTGGGACATGAAATATTTAAGGTATTACTGTTAAATAATTTGTCATAATGGAAAGCAAGGAAACTGTCAAAACTATCAAAAACTACTAGTCCCATCTCAAAGGGACTCAGGATGTGATCTTGCTAGCCAAAGATGGGATAATTTTAGCATCAATAATGATAATAACAACAGTAGATTAAAACACATTAAATATTTTAAAATCCATGACTTCATAATAATAATTTATTAAAGCTATAATTGGTCATTCTTTGGAGGTTGCTAGGGAAACAGCTCAATTTGAAAACTAGATAATAAAGGGAAGAGGAAATGTTTATCCTGCCTTATACAAAATGTACCTCAAGGTAACTAAATAATTGACTTGGAAAGTTTTTCTTATGGAAGTATTCCAGCTAATAAATGAAAAAGGAATGATAGAATTCCTTGAAAAAGTGATAGAAAAAATAGAAAAATCTCTAGTTTTTGTAACCCCTAATATGTTTAGGCATTTATCATCATAGGTCTGTTCTTAGTTTCCTAGGCTGCTGTATGGCGTAAAATGATCGAAATTTATTCCCTCTGAGTTCTGGAGGCCAAAAGTCAGAAATGAAAGTGTCAGCCAAGGCTGCACTCCCTCCAAAGGCTTCAGAGGATAATCAGTTTCTTACCTCTTCCAGCTTCTCATAGCTTGAGACATTTTTTGGTTTGTGGTCACATTACTCCAATCTCTGCCTCTGGTCTCATTGGCTCCCCTTCTGTCTGTGTTTTCTTCTGTTTGCCTTTTATAATGACATCACTTATCATTAGATTAAGGGCCCAACCACAGAATCCAGAATGACTTCCTAATCTCAAAACCCTTAACAATTACATCTGCAAAGGGCCTTTTTCCAAATGAGGTAACATTCACAAGTTCCAGGGATTAGGACGTGGACATCTCTTTTGGGGGGCCACCATTCATTCAGCCCACTACAACTATTAATATCAAAAAGAGATGAGTCAGAGGCAAGCCTCTTCGTAGAAGTAAACACCACCTTGTCAAAAAATAAAAATAAAACAAAAACCTAAACGCAAAGAAGCATCAACTTACAGGACACACAAGAAACAGAATACTGCGAGGATGGAGTCAACAAAACTCAGACTGTGGGAAACTCTACAAAACAAAAACTCAGTTTCTTCAACAAACAAATTGCAGGGGGGTGGGGGTAAGGGAGATGGAGGAAGAAACCTATATATGAAAACAAAACTAAGCAACATCATCCATTTGCACTGTGGGAACCTTACTGTGATCCCAATTTGTAAAACTTTTAAAAATATGGAACAGAAATTTGAACATTTACTGGTTGTTTTATAATATATTTTGTAAATTTTAATATGGATATATTTTTTAAAGTCTTTGTTTTGGGGACTTCCCTGGTGGCGCAGTGGTTGGGCATCCGCCTGCCAGTGCAGGGGACGCGGGTTCGATCCCTGGTCCGGGAGGATCCCACATGCCGCAGAGCAGCTAGGCCTGTGCGCCACTACTACTGAGCCTGTGCTCTAAAGCCCGCGTGCCACAACTACTGAAGCCCGTGCACCTAGAGCCCATGTGCCTAGAGCCCGTGCTCCGCAACAAAGAGAGGCCACCGCAATGAGAAGCCTGCGCACCGCAACGAAGAGTAGTCCCCGCTCACCGAAACTAGAGAAAAGCCCGCACACAGCAACGAAGACACAATGTAGCCAAAAATAAAAAATAAATAAATTAAAGTCTTTGTCTTTTAGACATTACACTGAAATATTTATAGATGAAATGATATGCCTAGGATGTACTTCAATATAATTGGGGTGGGGGAGGAGCAGGTAGGTTTATAGATGAAACAAGAACTTGTGTTTTTGGAAGTTGGGTGGTAGGTACATGGGGATACATTATTCTGTTCTCTCTACTTTGAAATGTTCCATAACAAAAAATTAAAAATTTTAAAAGGTTGATACTTCCCCCTTGAAAGAAAGAAAAAGAGGAAAGAAAGAAAGAAAAGGAAGTTTGGTTTGTGGTGCTTGAGAGGATAGGTTTAGCAACTAGAAGGATGATCCTCTTAGCTTTTTTCTGCATGGTGACTAGTGAGGCTGTGTCTCAGGGCTGTGTCAAGAGCTTTCACAGGGGACTTCCCTGGTGGCGCAGTCCTGTGTTCGATCCCTGGTCCTGGAAGATCCCACATGCTGTGGAGCAGCTAAGCTACAACTACTGAAGCCCACGCACCCTAGGGCCCGCGTGCTGCAACTACTGAAGCCTGAGGGCCTAGAGCCCATGCTCCGCAGCAAGAGAAACTACCTCAATGAGAAGCCCACACACCGCAACGAAGAGTAGACTCCACTCTCCACAACTAGAGAAAGTCCGCGCGCAGCAACGAAGAACCAACACAACCAACCAACCAACTAACCAACCAATAAATAAATAAATAAATAATTTTAAAAAGAGCTTTCACAGCTACTCTAGCTTAAAACTGGAATCCAGGAAAAGAAAAAAACACATTTCCCTTTGAGAATATGCTTATTCAGCCAGCCTTTCATGACCATATTTTTTCAACCACTCCTTCCTCCATCCCACCCCTTCAGTCTGGATTAAATAGCACCATCTTTTGTGCTCTCCTAGTACCTTCTACATACTTTGATAGGGTATTTTAATTGTGTAATCTGTTTAGTTCTCCCAGTTTCTAGATTATAAATTCCTTGAAGATATTAACTTTGTGTATTCATATTTATTCCTCTGTGTATTCCCCCTCTCTGCTGCATTTAACATTAGGCCTGGTAAGCTCTCTCAGTAAATGGTTGTTGAATGGGGGTGGGGGGTGCAGAGGAGCAATAGAGAATTGGGTTGTGCTGGTAAATAAAATGCAGAATATACCTCCTACTTTCTCCATCTCCAGAATGAATTCTTTTCCCAGGACTACTAAAGTATAGCCACAGAGCTGCTTTAAACTTTTCTTTCTTCTGCCCATCCTCTGGCAGAGGTGCTAATGAGCTGTAATATACTACAAATGAAAGAAGAGTTAAGGGTAAGCAGTGTAGCAAAATAGAAAATGGGTTTCTGCACAATCACATGTTGCTGATTTCCACTCTTTCCCAGAGTATATAATACAATGAATTCTTTTTAGATGACTGTCTTTCTGTGCTATTTGTTTTGTTACTTTATGTGTATTAGAATTCCCCTTCTCTATAAATTACTTTCTAGTCTGTCTTCTTGGTATGCTTTAAGATGGTAATTAGAATACAGCCTCCTTAAAAAGGTGGCAAGAAGTACTGGAAAAATACTATTTTGTGTTATGTATAAGGTTATTTGGCAGTTTCCTAGTAGATGGCAATCTCCATAAAGCAAACTTAAGAGGCCTACAAAACTTTAGAACTGGGAGAGACCTGACAAACTAATTTTCTTCC
>NW_020173978.1:294106-361964 GCF_003031525.2 Neophocaena asiaeorientalis asiaeorientalis | reverse complement strand
AAGAATAACATTTTGTGTAATAGCCATCTTTTTGTAGTCTTAAAGTAGTGTACATTGTCTAGTCCCCAAATCTGGGCTAGTTTCTAAACTAGTACTTTCCATACTTAGATTCTTGAGAAAATGGGACACAAGGATAACAACTATTATCTAAAATGAAAAAAAAAATTTTTAATTATAATTTCTTTTTGACCACGTAGTACTGGATGATTGCTCATTTTTGGAAAACAGCAGAATAAAGCTTAAACTTTAAAACACAATTATTGAACATTTTAACCTTATTAAAGACTTAAAGATATTTTATTTTCTCTTTAGGTGGTACGAGACTATAATCTTCAGCTGTTTTTACAAGAGAATGCTGTATTTCACAAACCCCAGCCCTTCCAGTTCCAGCCTTGTGACAGTGATACTGTAAGGGAATTCCAGATTTTCATTTCATTTGTCTTTAAGCTATGTTTGTCCTTAAATAATTTCTATCCTTGGAATAGACAGACAAAAACTGAGTGTATCTCAATATTATAACAAAACTGTGAGGATGCAGAGAAACTGTGACATTTCTTCTTTCTAAAATGTGACTAACACGCCCAGTATCTTTATGCTAACAACTTTCTGCTTAATAGGGTTAAATCATAAAACAAGTTACTGGAAATCTGAAAACTGAACTGAGGGAAAAAGAAAAAAATACTCAATAAATTTTTTTCAGTTCAAATGTAAATTACATACTTTCTATTCATGAAATTCTTCACATGCATACCCTTCCAAAGAAACCAGTGGTTAAGTTTTAACCAGAATAGAATTAATAAATAGAATAATGAATATATGCATACAAATATTTTTACTGGTTTTATTAAAAATTATAGACCCTTTATAATTCCTTTCACATTTCTTAGAATGTTAAAGTATTAACACATGCCAAATTGGCAGTGTTTAAAAAACAATCATTAATCATACATTTTTATCCTTGAGTTTAATCTATGAAAAATGATAGCCATTTTTTAATTAAAGAAAAAGAACCAGAATACTAATTTAATGACATTTTTTAAAAGGTATTTAACTTCTACAAGTTGAGAAAGCACATGTTGGCATATCTAGCACATTCTCTCAATGCAGGCAAACCAAGAGGGAAGTCAAGTTGTATTGGTAAAGTCTGTTGGTAAACCTAGAATCAAAACCAGTGGAGTTTATGATATCAGAGTTTAGTGGTATCAGTTTAATAGAAACCTTTGCTGGAGATATCTTCATTACTTTTCCTACTAAATTTTAAGTAGCCCTGTTAGTGGCTATATAAAGAAATGTAGGAAATCAGCATTTCCCTCTAGATTTATTAACCCTTGCCCTTTATAGTAGCGCCTTTTTTTATCAACCAGCTTTTGCTGAATGACTCGGAGACATTGTCCTGAGGATACAGGGTATGGACAAGTTTGCCAAGCTTGACTTAAAATTGCAACTAATTTGAGAGTATTTTATCTTTGCCCATTTTCCTCAGGAAAATCAGAATAATAGTGACTCTCATCTCACTCATCCAAAGCCCAATGACAACCTGAAATCCTTCATTGTTTCTGAACACTGTGCTAAATGTTCTTAGCTGTGTGTCCCTGTTTGCCTTAAAATTCTAACTCTATGCTGTTTTCTGTCCTTGTGCAATCTGTACTGGGCAGAGTTTAAAAGCTGCCCAGCTGGTGGATATTGAGCTCTCCCCTGTCAGTGCTCTGAGAATGACCATAGCTGAGGTATATGGGGGTGTGGGTCAAGGGTGGGAGGGATGGGGTGTGTGGGTTTGCATGCTGATGAAGGGTGGGACCTGGTATTGGAATGAAAGTTATAAATATATGTGTAAGGGGCTACTGAATGCATAAGCTGGGGCTTTCCGTTTTTCCCTTATAAATTAGGGATTTCTTTTCCTCTTTATAGTGAAAAGATTGAGCTTTTCATTTGTCATCTTGTCTGAAGCACCTTAGTTTTCCTCAGCAGGAGTGCTGGAAAGAACCTTAGAGCTAACTTGCCTTTGTTAAAGAGGAAACTGAAGCCTAGAAAGGAAGAGAGACTTGTCCAGAGTCATACAGTGAATTAATGACACATTAATGTCTTGATTGCAGTTTAATGTTCGTTCCACATGCTACTCTGTTTTCTAAGAAGAAATGTTCAGCACTTGGGGAGCAGTTAATTTTTTCATAATGGAAAAAGATAAATGCTCACACATTTGTAAAAATCATCCCAGATTGTCAACCACTGAAAAAGTCTTTAGAATAATCATTTTGAAAATGTTTTTACCTGTAAAATTTGCTGTATGTACTTTTTGTTTTGTTGTAGATTAAGTATTCTTACTGCTCACAAAGAGTAAAATCCCAAATAATTGTTTTTACTCAGTATGGACTAGTACTGTTCTTTCATATGAGAATGGAACCATTGTTTACTTGCTTTTCTGGTTTCCTCTTGGAAAAGCCTGTCACGGAGAGTGCCAGTCAGCGCCGCATTAACTTACTCCTCCTGCCGGGGAAATGCAGGGCATGTAGGAAGCACTAATTGCCACTATCTTCTGTCGTATTTCTGAAATTGCTATTGTTACTATCCTATTTTGGAGCCTATTTTAATTCAACAGATACTGAGTCCCTACTGCATCTGAGTGCCAGTTCAGATAGAGGCTGAGGATAGCTATTACATGTTAAGAGCCTGGACTAGATGAGCTCACTGACATGTACACAAATAAGTACAATATAATGAGGCAAGTGCTGTATATGTTAGAGTGCTCCTGCTGTCCATTGATGGATACAGTTAATGCATCCTGATGTAGTATAATTTTTTTTTTGCGGTACGCAGGCCTCTCACTGTTGTGGCCTCTCCCGTTGCGGAGCACAGGCTCCGGACGCGCACGCTCAGCGGCCATGGCTTACGGGCCCAGCCGCTCTGCGGCATGTGGGATCTTCCCGGACCAGGGCACGAACCCGTGTCCCCTGCATCGGCAGGCGGACTCTCAACCACTGCGCCACCAGGGAAGCCCTGATGTAGTATAATCTTTTTACAAATTTTTTGAGGCATATTTACATATCATATAATTCACCCATTTCAAGTATATTATTCACTGATTTTTAGTAAATTGACCAAATTGTACAACCATCATCACAAGTAAGTTTTAGAACATTTTCTTGACCCCAGTAAGATCCCTCACGTCCGTTTACTGTTAATCCCTATTCCCATCCCCTGCCCAGGCAACCTCTAGTCTATTTTCTTTCTCTATAGGTTTCCGTTTTCTAGAAATTTCATGTAAATTGAATCATACAATATGTGGTCTCTTATGTCTTGCTTCTTTCACCTAGCATGTTTTTGAGGTTCATCTATGTCTTAGAATGTATCAGTAGTTTGTACCTTTTTAATTACTGAATAGTGTTATGAATATACCACATTTTGTTTATCTGTTCATCAGTGATAGACATTTAGGTTGTTACCCACTTTTGGCTATTATCAATAATGCCGATATTAACATTTGTGTACAAGTCTTTGTATGAATATGTTTTCAATATTCTTGAGTTGCTGAGTCTTACGGTAAATTTGTTTCACTTTTTAAGAAATTGACAAACTATTACAAAGTGGCTACCATTTTGTGTTTCCACTACCATTGTATATGGGTTCTTGTTTCTCCACATCTTCACTTCCATTTGTTATTGTCTCTCTATCTCTTTGCTTATAGCCATCCTAGAGGATGTGAAATAGTATCTCATTGTGGTTTTGATTTGCATTAACCTAATGACTGATGATGTTGAGTATCTTCTAATGAGCTTATTAGTGATTCATATATTTACTTTGGTAAAATGTCTATTCATATCTTTTGTCTTTTTTTATCAGATTGTTTGTCTTCTTATTATGGATTAGATCTTGAAGATGAATTGAAATTTACTTTGCAGTGATTGAAAAACAACATGGCAGGAAGTGAAAATAACAATTGAAAATAATAGGTGAAATTCACTGAAGATTTGTTTCATGCTAGATATTTTTCTAATTGCATTGCCTGTATTAACTCATTTAGTCCTCTCAACAATCTTATATTTTAGGTTCTCTTTTTAATCCTCATTTTATAGTCGAGGAAACTATAGTTAAGAAATTTGCTCAAGATCACTCAGCTAATAAGTGTTGGAGCCAGAAAAGCTTGAAAGTGCATCACCTGTTGAAATAGCAAGGAGGTTTGGTATGGTGAAGGTGTTGAACAACACCATAAATGTAGGTTGCAACCAGATTTTGTGTATGAGTTTTACATATGGTAGTATATGGAGAACTATGGAATGTTTTCAAGTAGGACAGTGATATGATAATTGTAGATGGATTCCCCCTGCGGGACAGTAGTGTTCCTTAATTTTATTTTGGATTTTATAATTTATATTAGGAACTTTGAACTCCTTATGGATTTAACACATTCATTTTTCACTCAATAGATATTTATTGTGTATAATTTGTATATACCCTTGCCTTATGTAGAGATGAATAGTCAATAAATATTTGATCTAGATTTAGGTAAGATGCATTCAGGAAAGCCATAGGACTTTTAAAGTCACCACCATGATTAAATTTAACTTAATTTTCTTCTGAAGGTTTTCATATATTATCTTAACTTCTTTTTAAAAAACTTTTTAATATAACCCATTTCAAATTCCAGTATTTTCCCTACAAAAGTCAAAAATGTCCAGTTGAAAACATACAGTCACAGTATTACCACTGGAATTTAATTAAGGGTTGAAATTATTGCACTTCTTCTTTTTGTGGCTTATCTTTTTTTATCTGCTGGTAAATCAAAATTCCTTTTCATTTTATTTTAATATATGATTATTTTGAGTCATGTTTTAGAATGATATACCAAAAGGAACTGGCCAAAATGATTTTATAAGGTCACAATTATCTATTCTGTGCAGCCATAGAATTAAATTAGGAATCTTAGTTTAACCATAAGATGGTTACAAGTGACAGTGATCAGTGGCAAGTTTCATCTGATGTAGTAATTTAGTAGCTGGCTTATGGTTAATACTGAAATATTTCCATGTCTGTATTTCCATATAGAGTTACCGATTTCTAAAGTATCCTTTCTTTATTCTTCTTTATATCTTCTGGTATCAGATGATACCAGAAAGTCAAAAATCTTTCTAGAAATAGTAAAGTTCACCTTTCTTCACTGAACTGAAAGTTTTTAATACAAGATTGTTCTGAGAAGGATATGGAATGTAGCCTAAAATTTTTTTTTAATAATTTTTAATATTTTATTATTATTATTTTTTGGCTGCTTTGGGTCTTTGTTGCCACATGTGGGATCTTTGTTGTGGCATGTGGGATCTATTTTAGTTGTGGCATGAGGGCTCTTAGTTACTGCATGCGGGATCTAGTTCCCTGACCAGGGATGGAACCCAGGCCCCCTGCATTGGGAGCGTAGGGTCTTAACCACTGGACCACCAGGGAAGTCTCAATGAGAGAATTTACATTTATCAGGCTCTCTATGTTGAAGAGTCATTCAGCTGTCACATGGGTCATACTTGTATTAGAGATTCATACAGGTGTTGTACAATGAGAAATCATGGGCTGTGCTGTGTGCTAGCTGTGTTTATTTATTTATTTACATCTTTATTGGAGTATAATTGCTTAACAATGGTGTGTTAGTTTCTGCTTTATAACAAAGTGAATCAGCTATACATATATGTATATCCCCATATCTCTCCCCTCTTGCATCTCCCTCCCTCCCACCCTCCCTATCCCAGCCCTCTAGGTGGTCACAAAGCACCTAGCTGATCTCCCTGTGCTACGTGGCTGCTTCCCACTAGCTGTCTATTTTACATTTGGTAGTATATATAAGTCCATGCCACTCTCTCACTTCATCCCAGCTGACCCTTCCCCCTCCCGGAGTCCTCAAGTCCATTCTCTAGTAGGTCTGCGTCTTTATTCCCATCCTGCCCCTAGGTTCTTCATAAACACATGAAAGAATGCTCAACATCATTAATCATTAGAGAAATGCAAATCAAAACTACAGTGAGGTATCACCTCACACCAGATAGAATGGCCATCATCAAAAAATCTACAAACAATAAATGCTGGAGCAGGTGTGGAGAAGAGGGAACCCTCTTGCACAGTTGGTGGGAATGTAAATTGATATAGCCACTATGGAGAACAGTATGGAGGTTCCTTAAAAAACTAAAAATAGAACTACCATATGACCCAGCAATCCCACTACTGGGCATATACCCTGAGAAAACCATAATTCAAACAGAGAAATGTACCACAATGTTCATTGCAGCACTATTTACAATAGCCAGGACATGGAAGCAACCTAAGTGTCCATCGACAGATGAATGGATAAAGAAGATGTGGTACATATGTACAATGGAATATTACTCAGCCATAAAAGGAAACGAAATTGAGTTATTTATAGTGAGGTGGATGGACCTAGAGTCTGTCACACAGAGTGAAGTAAGTCAGAAAGAGAAAAACAAATAACATATGCTAACACATATATATGGAATAAAAAAAAAGTTATGTGTTTATTTTTATTTACATATTTATATATATTTAACCTCTCTGATTCAGCTTCCTTGTATGAAATGACTCTATTGAGTTTGAAAATTAAACTTGACTCAGTGCCTTGCACATAGTAGATAGAAAATAAATGTTAACAGCCTTTTTTTTTTTCTATCCACAAGACAGGCATATTTCATTTTTTTAGGTTGTGCCACTAATTACTATAAGAAATACTAAAATATCAAATATAGAAGACATTACCAAGATTATAAAATATTGCAGTCATGGCCCCCAGTTCTCAACTCCCTTACTGAGTCTATCACTGAAAGTCCCTTGGGATTTCTGCTCTCCTGTTTTATTCTACAAGGCATAACTCACCAACCTCTCAGCAGTTTTTAAGGCTAAAAGGCAATCTGTGTGGAATAAAGAGTAGCCAATAGCTAACGATTAGTGTCCGTTCTTATTCTTCTTATAAGAACATGACTTGCCTTGCTCAGCATCTCTCTGCCCTGTATACATCTCAATGTGTCTCCCTTCCATTACCAGAACTAGTGATGTGTACCCTTAGGGAGCATTTCCTCACATCCTGTGAAAAAGGACAAGGTCAACCTGGGATGGGAAATAATACGAGAAACATGCACGTCCACAAAACTTAGATAAGTATGACCTATACAAGCAGGAAAAACTTAAGGAAACATTTCCCTCAAACTTCCTGGTGGGGATGAGAAGACCTTTTCCTCTTTACCTTCTCTGAACTGCAAATAATAAGAACTTCACATATAATGATAAAAGAAAAGAGCTGACATTAAATTTCCAACATATGATCTTTTCCTGTTATTTGAACTGCTAGTTCTGATATTTAATTCTGCCTTCTATAGATTAACAGTTACATTAAGACGACCACTTGCTGCAATTAGGATTTTGCACATTAACGTTTCACTTACGTGGGGCATTTTATGCATCTATTTAAAAATAAGTATTTAGCAAAAATGCCCTTGTCTATAAAAGACTATATGGAGTCAATATATCATGCAGAGAATTTACCTGAAAATTCTCATTGTTACAAGTGGCTCTTTCTGTTGATGGGAATCTTATATTGCATATAGCATTGGCTCATCATCATGAAAGCATTGTGATAGAGAATTTATGAAAAATCCTCCTGATGGGTAAATAGGTACCATCATCTTGTACATATACTGGCAACAGTATCCAAAAATGAAAACCCTGATTATAGACGTGTCACTTTCTAGAATCAGCAGTACCTACAGTCAAGTGTTCAAAGGGGTCTGTCCTAAGTTCTAGAGCCTTTCAAAAAGGACTTACTTTTCACAGAAAACTTACCATCTATATAATAGATCTTTCTCCCAGTCTGGTGCCTTTTCTAGCCATTGAGAGGAATCCAGAGCTTTCCATAGATGCCTTGGTAACGTACTGACATGCAAGGAGCCTGGAAGTTCAGTTTTTTTTTTTAATATACCTTGTGATTATAGCTCTTAAAGCAAAGTCTCTGTTAGAGCTACCAAACTAAAGGTATACTCCTCCTGAGGTTGTTCCATCCAGTCATGCCTCTACATACGTCTAGAGTGTACCAGACACAAGGTTTTTTTTGTAGTCTTTTGTTTTCATGTCAGGGACATATTCTCCTTTCAGATTTACCTTTGGTATTCTAAGCCAAGACAAGAGAAGAGTATTCCTTTTTCAGATTTCTCATTAGTTCCTCAGCCCAGCCTTACTGTAATTGTATATCCTCTTCCTCAGTTGTCCAAGGTTTTCCAGAAATGTTCAAAAGCTCAAGCAGCATTAATTGTCTTCTAGTTTACTCCCCTGAGAGACAAGGCACACTCAACCCAGTTATCTGGATGAGTTGCCACTTCTCTTCTAAGTGAAAGTGCTGCTATCCAAGCATAGTTAAATCAGAATAAGTTAAATTATGTCTCAAGAGGAACACTGCTACACTTCTCTCCACAAAATATGTGACTTAAAGATCCACAGTCTCGGACTTCCCTGGTGGTCCAGTGATAGAGACTCCGCACTTCCACTGCAAGGGGCACAGGGTTCGATCCCTGGTTGGGAAAGTTCCACATACTGTGCAGTGTGGCAAAAAAAATTAAAATAAAAGATCCACAATCTCCTATCAAAAGCTTTCAGTCAGTGTGTCTCAAAATTTGGAATCTTTCAGGTTTTAGAAAGGTAATCCATCTGTCATATACTGTGTAACACCCTGAGCAGGGTGTATGGAAGTACTCAGTGATCAAACACAGCATCTTTGCAATAAAACATTTGAATATTCACATCAAATGAAATAAATAAAAACTATAAATAACCTCTCTTTAGTTCAATTCAAATTTTAGCTCCAAACTTACCAAAAAGAAAAGGAAAAAAAACTTAATGATTTTCAGAGCGTTTTGGATTTCAAAATTACAGGACTGTGAACTTGTATAAACATGACTGCTAAGAATATAATAGCCTACGAAGATCCAGATGCTTTTTACTTGAAGAGGTCCTTCTGAGAACAATAATTAACTTTCTTAAAATAATTAACAGTGTAGTATTAAATTTCATAAAGAATAAGTTGGATCAAATATTTAACACAATACATCTCTTATCTACCAGTAAACAAGTAGTGCAGATCCCTTGAATGAGGGTTAATAAGATTGTTCCTGGCGTACGATATTAGCATGACAACCCTAACATTATCTTTCTTGAAAATGGATCGGAATGCTAGTATTTTACTCTGTTAGTGGTTTTCATTCATCATACATGACCATCTCTTTTCCTCTCTTTCAAATGGTTATATTTTGGTTACAGACTTGAAAAATAATGACTGTGTTTCTTGTGTGAAAATCAGCTTTTCTATCCCTACTCACTTTGTCCTTCTGCGTGCAGGCTCAGATATATGTCTGAACCTTCTATACCCTTATGCTAACCTTAAAATGAACTGAAATCATATCTTTCTCTAAGGACAAAACAGTTAAGATGACTTAAAGACTAATATATCAAGAATATGTTGGAATGAGTGGGAATTCCCTGATGGTCCAGTGGTTAGGACTCCTCACTTTCACTGCCAAGGGCCTGGGTTCAGTCCCTGGTCAGGGAATTAAGATCTCGCAAGCTGCACAGCCAAAAAAAAATAAAAACACTCTGTAGTGTAGTTCTTTAAAGTTATTTAATAACTGTAAATTTTGAAGACTGTATTTTAATATTACTTTCTAAAAAGATTTGTAATTATTATTTTTTTTTTTTTTTAAGATTTGTAATTTTTAAAAACAACATTGCTAGGCTCTGAAAGCCTTCCTAAACTCTTGAAAGAGTTTGGCTTTTGTTTTTCTAAAAACAAAATTAAATCAAAAGATGTCTCTTCTTTTCTTTTGTTTTTGGCTGCATCATACGGCATTCGGCATCTTAGCTCTCTGCCCGCCTGACTAGGGGTGGAACACATGCCCCCTGCAGTGGAAGTGTGGAGTCCTAACCACTGGACCACCAGGGAAGTCCCTAAATCAAAAGATGTCTTAACATTTAAGTAAAAGCCTAGACAAAATTTCATTGAAAAGAAATTTGTATTTTAGCAATGTCTTTTTTTTTTTTCATTTTAACATCTTTATTGGAGTATAATTGCTTTACAATGGTATTTTAGCTCTTCTGTAAATGTTTGATGGAATTCGCCTGTGAAGCTATCTGGCCCTGGACTTTTTGTTTGTTAGAAGTTTTTTTTGTTTTGTTTTGTTTTGTGGTACGTGAGCCTCTCACTGCTGTGGCCTCTCCCGTTGCTGAGCACAGGCTCTGGACGCGCTTTATCAATTTTGTTTATCTTCTCAAAGAACCAGCTTTTAGTTTTATTGATCTTTGCTATCGTTTCCTTCATTTATTTTTCATTTATTTCTGATCTGATCTTTATGATTTCTTTCCTTCTGCTAACCTTGAGGTTTTTTTGTTCTTGTTTCTCTAATTGTTTTAGGTGTAAGGTGAGGTTGTTTATTTGAGATGTTTCTTGTTTCTTAAGGTAGGATTGTATTGCTATAAACTTCCGTCTTAGAACTGCTTTGCTGCATACCATAGGTTTTGGGTTGTCGTGTTTTCATTGTCATTTGTTTCTAGGTATTTTTTGATTTCCTCTTTGATTTCTTCAGTGATCTCTTGGTTATTAAGTAGTGTATTGTTTAGCCTCCACGTGTTTGTATTTTTTACAGATTTTTTTCCTATAATTGTTATCTAGTCTCATAGCGTTGCAGTCAGAAAAGATACTTGATACGATTTCAGTTTTCTTAAATTTACCAAGACTTGATTTGTGACCCAAGATATGATCTATTCTGGAGAATGTTCCATGAGCACTTGAGAAGGATGGGTATTGTGTTGTTTTTGGATGGAATGTCCTATAAATATCAATTAAGTCCATCTTGTTTAATGTATCATTTAAAGCTTGTGTTTCATTATTTATTTTAATTTTGGATGATCTGTCCATTGGTGAAAGTGGGGTGTTAAAGTTCCCTACTATGATTGTGTTACTGTCGATTTCCCCTTTTATGGCTGTTAGTATTTGCCTTATGTATTGAGGTGCTCCTATGTTGGGTGCATAAATATTTACAATTGTTATATCTTCTTCTTGGATTGATCCCTTGATCATTATGTGATGTCCTTGTCTCTTGTAATAGTCTTTGTTTTAAAGTCTATTTTGTCTGATATGAGAATTGCTACTCCAGCTTTCTTTTGATTTCCATTTGCATGGAATATATTTTTCCATCTTCTCACTTTCAGTATGTATGTGTCCCTAGGTCTGAAGTGGGACTCTTGTAGACAGCATATATACAGGTCTTGTTTTTGTATCCATTCAGCCAGTCTGTTTCTTTTGGTTGGAGCATTTAATCCATTTACATTTAAGGTAGTTATCGATATGTATGTTCCTATTACCATTTTCTTAATTGTTTTGTGTTTGTTATTGTAGGTCTTTTCCTTCTTTTGTGTTTCCTGCCTAGAGAGGTTCCTTTAGCATTTTTCTTGCATTTTGTCTATTCTATTTCCAAGATTTTGGATCATCTTTACTATCATTATTCTGAATTCTTTTTCAGGTAGACCGCCTATTCCCTCTTCATTGTTTGGTCTGGTGGGTGTTTACCTTGCTCCTTCATCTGCTGTGTGTTTCTCTGTCTTCTCATTTTGCTTATCTTACTGTTTCTGGGGTCTCCTTTTCGCAGGATGCAAGTTCGTAGTTTCCGTTGTTTTTGGTGTCTGTCCCCAGTGGCTAAGGTTGGTTCAGTGGGTTGTGTAGGCTTCCTGGTGGAGGGGACTAGTGCCTTTGTTCTGGTGGATGAGGCTGGATCTTGTCTTTCTGGTGGGCAGGTCCACATCTGGTGATGTGTTTTGGGGTGTCTGTGGCCTTATTATTTTAGGTAGCCTCCCTGATGGGGCTGTGTTCCTGTTTTGCTAGTTGTTCGGCGTAGGGTGTCCAGCACTGTAGCTTGCTGGTCGTTGAGTGGAGCTGGGCCTTGGCGTTGAGATGGAGATCTCTGGGAGATTTTCGCCTTTTGATATTACGTGGAGCTGGGATGCCTCTTGTGGACCAGTGTCCTGAACTTGGCTCTCCCACCTCAGAGGCAGAGCCCTGACGCCTGGCTGGAGCACCAAGAGCCTTTCATCCACACGGCTATACGAGGAGCAGCTCCTTGATGAGATGCAAAAACCACAGGCCAGCTGTGAACTCAAGAGTCTGCTTCCCAGTTCACCTGGTGGAAGCTGTGGGCTTTCCCTCCACAGAGTGCGCAGGCCCAGTGACTCCCTAATGGCTGCTTTTTTTTTTTCTTTTTTATTTATTTATTTATTTATGGCTGTGTTGAGTCTTCATTTCTGAGCGTGGGCTTTCTCTAGTTGTGGCAAGCGGGGGCCACTCTTCATCACGGTGCGCAGGCCTCTCACTATCGCAGCCTCTGTTGTGGAGCACAGGCTCCAGACGCACAGGCTCAGGAATTGTGGCTCATGGGCCCAGTTGCTCCTCAGCATGTGGGATCTTCCCAGACCAGGGCTCGAACCCATGTCCCCTGCATTGGCAGGAAGATTCTGAACCACTGCGCCACCAGGGAAGCCCTAATGGCTGCTTTTTAAAGAACAAATAAATTTCCTAAAATAAAATGTATAAAAATTCCTTAATTGGGAGATTCAAAAAAAATTCCTTCCTTAGTCATCCATTTTGAGTGGATTTTGTAGTGAGAATTTAAACATGAAGAAAGAGACCTTTTATTTTACAAGTGGGAGAGGGATCTCAATCCTCAAGTGAGCTTTGAGAACCTGTATTAAAATGCATGGTTTTCAATAAATTAGTCCCCTTTCTCCTGTGTTCATTCTGTTCTTCCCTACATAAAATACTTTCCTTCATCCATTAGAAGCTGATTCTAATTCAGTGTGTTTATTCTCTTGTCCCTCTGAAGGCACCATTCTAATAATCTGGTGGCCTGCCCCTCACTTTAGGTTATATGTTTACCAGCCTTTACTGAGGGCATTCTGTGTACTATTAGGCATGGTGCTAGATGCCAGGAAATGTATTCTTTCAAGGCCTCAGATTGCCTAAAGACAAATAGGAAACATACATGCAGCAGTCACAGTATAATTTGATGTTGGCCTGACAGTAGCCACTCAGTAGATGTCTAACAAATTAATAAATTAATATAATGGAGATATGTCTAAAGTGAAGGAGCCACTGAGTCTATCTGGGAAAGTCAGGGAAGATTTCACAGAGAACAAGGACTTGAACTGAGATTTGAAGAATAACTAGGAATTTGTCTGTGGACAAAAAAATATAGGGGAGTTATTCCAACCAGAGGTAACAGTACTCAAAAGCATAGGCCTGTGTTTTGGATTGACATTTATTTTCCAGGAAAAGACCTATCTGCTTCTGAAATTTTTTATTAAAGTTTGTATGATTTTTGAAATGTGATGTTTCCAAATTTTCAAGAATCACATTTAGTTGACCTAACTTATCAAATAACCCAAACTGACAGACTAATAAAAAACTACCTAATCTACATTTAAAAGTCGATAGGAAATTCTTTTTATAGCATTTCTCTTCAGTTTGTAATTTATTTGAATTATTTTTGTTCTACTATTACTCTGAGAATTGTTATGTTATAATATATGCCTCTTTTAAAATAATCAAATTAAATAAGTGCACTTTTCCAGAGCTAGGCTACAGTGCTGTTTGATATTTAATTGTAAAAGTCTCATGTTCTGCTTCAGGAAAATAACAATGTTCTTTAAATTATTGTGCTTAATAGCCTATATGTTACTATTCCTTTATGTATTTTAACTATACTTTTAAGAGGTAAAGGAAAAGTGTTAAAAGTATGAACCAATGATTAAATTAGCCAGCATTTTAAAAAGAAGCAGTCAGTAGCATTCCTTTGCTGGAATCAACCACTACTGATACCACCATTTTAAAAGGTAATGATCTTTACTAGATTCAGATTTATATTCATCTTTGATCTCCGGAGTGGCATTAGAACATTTCTCTATGTATTGTTTAGTACCCTGGGCTGTGTTTGCCTTGTATGGAATTCTCATTTGTCTAGAACTGTATTATAGGTAGCCATGTTTTTCCATGGCTTGATTTCAGAATTCATGAAAAAGATCAGTTTACTTGAATTTTAGTTATGTGTTATTATTCCCTGCTCAGAGGGTCCCAAAGTCACATCTCCCAATCAGTGGTAATTGTGATCTGTTCTGATCATTGGGCACTCCTGAGTAATAGTAAACCCATAGGGAATGAGAAAAAAGCCCTATCTTTTTTTCTCCAGCTTTTAAGTACAGATAATACTCAGTAAAAAGGTACAGATTTGTATGGGCATGTTGGCCATGCAGCCAACACACATTTTTAGACCCATTTACCAGTTCCTAAAATGTACCTCAGTAATAAAAATTAAATATCTCTATCAGTTGCCTCCTTTCTCTATGCTCTATAAGTTCATTCTCTTTGAGATCCTTTCATTATATCTTCCGTCTTGTTTTTGCTTCATTATTTGGGCTATCAAGAACCTGGGAATTATTTGGACTTTTTTATTAACAGTAATGACAAAATTTTTTGTTTCAAGTAATTTTCTGTTGGGTCTTTAGCATTAGCAGTTACCATCTATTGGATGCTTATGTATATACCATAAGAGAATGTTTAAAATATGACCTCGTTTTGCCCTAAATAACCCCTATGAGATAGGTGGCATTTTCACCAATTTTTGGCTGTAACTAAGACACAGATTAACTAACAGCCCATGATCATGAAGCTAATAAATGGCATAGAGAGGATTAAAACTGGGTTTATCTGGCTTAAAAACCTGTACCTGGGCTCTTCAGAGTATACCTTTCTACCATACATCCTATAGATTACATTTGTGTCTTCATCCAGGGTTTAACTTTTTAAACCCTGGCTTCTGAGGACAGATAATGTAAATGCCTAGATCCTTTTTCAAAATAAATATAATAAGAGAGCTGGTTCCCTAATAGCCCAAAGAATGAATTGGTATAAAATGTAAATGTAAAGTTGGTTAGATTTGAATATGTTTCAATTCATTTACCATTATATAATCTAGCTTTAGCTGAAATGTCTGCATAGAGTAAAAGTTTTTCAACCTTGCCTGCAGTCCCCCCAACAAAAATATTAAATTTTTAATCCAATTTATCAAATTCTGCTTACCAATTGTGAGCTATATGTGACCTTGCAAAAGTCAGTTTGGGGTTTTTTTCTTTCTTTTTTAATATTTATTTACTTTTGGCTGCGTTGCGCATGCAGGGCATGCGGGATCTTTCCTTGCAGCGCACAGGCTTAGTTGCTCTGCAGCATGTGGGATCCTAGTTCCCCGACCAGAGATTGAACCCGCATCCCCTGCATTGGAAGATGGATTCTTAACCATTGGACCACCAGGGAAGTCCCACAAAAGTCAGTTTTTAAAGATCTTTCCACTCTAAAATTTTGCTTTTTGTATTAAAATCATCTTTGGATAATCCATATTTTAAAAAATTATTTTCTTTCCTAGTTATTTTACTAAAGATTTTTTTCATGGGTTCTTAAGAGTTTAGAGAAAGTTAAAATAGTTTAGTGGTTAAGAGCTCTAATTCTGGAATCGGAAGTTGTAACAATTGAATATCTGGCGCACACTGGAAATTTTATTTAACATCTCTGAGCCTTGATTTCCTTTTCTATAAAATGGCTGTGTGACCCATCTCATAAGATTGTTATAAAAGTTATGTGAAGCACTTTCCACAGTACCTTGCATAATAGTGGTTAACTATTACTCTTGTTTAGTTAGATTTTTCAATTTGTTCTTTGTGAAATATGGTTATAGCATTTTAGGGCAAGAAGAATCCCTTAGTAATCATTTGATGTAGCACCCCTATCTCTGAGATGACACTAAAGCCCAGAAGAACGACAAAAGCTAGCTTGAGGTTTGGTGGTAAGTATAACTAAATTAAACCCAATATTTTTGAGGATGGATAGGTTGTGTCGCTGTTATTGTATTGTTTTATTTTTCTCTTTTCACTTCTATGCAATGATTCTTTAATCCCATTGAAACTGTTGAGTTGTTTCCATTTTGTCTGTGCAAGTGTTTTAGTGTCATAGTAGGTTGGCATAAATACTTTTTCTTCTTTGCTTAGCTTAGCTAGCTTGCTTTATACCCAAAATGGATCATGCTACAGTTAGAGATGAAGCTTTAATGTTCAGCAGTGTAAGACAAAAATCTGTGATCATTTACGGTTTTCATACCGTCCTCTTTGTCTCCTGCTAATCTTCTGTGACATGAGACATTGCTTCCCACAGTAGTGGAGCATGCCTCCTGTTTTGAGTGCTGGTAAAGTGAAGGCCCTCTGGTCTACCTACAAAATGGTAGTGATTTCAATAAGGATAACAATACTTTTCTCTCTGTTTTCTCTTGTGTTGTAGAGCCGACAGTTAGAATCAGAAACTGGGACCACAGAGGAGCACAGTTTAAACAAAGAGGCTCGGAAATGGGCCACACGTGTGGCACGGGAGCACAAAAATATTGTTCACCAACAACGGGTAAGTGTGATAGAGAATCTTAGGTTATGTCTAGCATTAAGCCAAATGTCAAACCAGTTTAAGGAGTTGAATTTTATTGATGTGGAAAATACCTGATAGATGTTTTTTCTATAATTTCTCAGCACTCAGAAGTATATTCTCAGCTATCTTCTAAACTTGAAAATTCCTTAAGCCCTCTAGCAGCAACACAGTAATTTATCTGTTTGCCATAGAATTGCTTAAGGAAGACTAGTGATAGTGTATTATAATCTTTTGGGCAGTGGAAGAGATGTGCATATGTTGAATTAGGCTTTTCATCTCCAAGACAGACTTTCTGAAGATGCAGTTGTAGATTCCATGAAAATGTATCTTCAAGACTACACTTTAGGGACTTCCCTGGTGGTCCAGTGGTAAGGAATCCTCCTTAACAATGCAGGGGACACGGGTTCAATCTCTGGTCATGGAACTAAGATCCCACATTCCACCGGGCAGCTAAGTCCATGCACCACAACTACCGAGCTTGCGTGCCTCAACTAGAAAGCCTGCATGCCACAAGGTACAGAGCCCATGTGCTCTGTTACCTGCACGTCACAACTACAGAGCCCTTGAGCCCTTGTGCCCTGGAGCCTGTGCACCACAACTAGAGAAGAGAAAACCCACACGCCACAACTAGAGAGAAACCTGCACGCCGCAGTGAAAGATCCTGCATGCCTCAATGAAGATCCCACGTGCCACAACTAAGACCCAACGCAGCCAAAAGTAAATAAAATAAATAAATAATAAATAAATCTTTAAAAAAGACAAAACTTTAAGTACAAAGAAATTATTTTAGATATAGTAAATTTTTTTCTATTTTCCATTTATTTATAACTTTATTTTTCTTTTTCTTTACCTTCATATCCAGCTTCTTAAGAGAATTATATGTGTTTAGTATCTGTATTTCCTAACCTCGTGCTTATTTTTTAGCTCATTACATTTGAGCTTTCCCTTCTTCCCCTTTCCCCAATTCATAGAGACTGCACATGCCAAAATTACCAATGATGTCTGTTACTAAATCCAAAATGGCCACTTTAATTTATCTTACTCAACCCGTTGGCAGTTGTATCACAATTGACAGTTCCCTTTGTCTTGAAATAGTCTCTTCTCTAGTCATCCATGACTTAAACACTGTCATGGTTTTCCTTTTCCTCTCTAACATTCCTAGATTCTTTTAAAGGTTCTTCTTTCTTCATATTACATTTACATTTTAAATTCCTTACGCTTACATACTAGGCTATCTTCTTTTCTTATTCTTTATTCTCATTATAGGCAATCTTTACTACTGCCGTTGTTTCATTTACCAACAAATAATAAATTACAATCTCCAACAATGGGCCTTTCTTCTGTGTATACATATATCCTCTAGCCTGCTTTGACATCTTCTTTTCACTGTCACATCTTTTCTCAGGCATCTCGAATTCAGTGTTCCACTTATCTAATGCTGCATAACAAGCCACCTCAAATTTAATGCCACAAAAAGAGAATCTTTTAAATTGTTTCTTACTACTCTGGGGATTGGATGGGCTCAGCTTGGCAGTTCTCATTTAGGAGGTGGGGGTGGGGGTCTGTCATGTAATTACAATCAGATAGTGGCTGGTGCTAGAGTTATCTCACAGGCTTCCCCACTGAAATATCTGGTGTTTGGACCAGGAAGACTTGAATAGCTGGGAACTGGAATAATTAGAGCACCTCGTACATCTCTGTCTCTTTGTGGTCTCTCCATACAGCTTCTCCAACATAGTGGCTTCAGATTAGCTGTACTTCTTACATGGTAGCTGGTAGCACAGGGCTGCAAAGGTGTGAGCCCCAAGAGTGAGCCAAGTAGGAGCTATACCATCTTTTCTGATCTAGCCTCAGAAGTAACAAGATTTTAATTTGTGTCATGTTTTTATTAATTGAGGCAGTCACAAAGCCCTGTCCAGATTGAAGAAGAGAGGTCATAAAATATCAGCATTTCTTGGTGGGGAAATTGCAAGGTTCTAGAAGAACATGTGGAATGGGAAATATTGTAGTAGCTATTTTTTTGAAAAACACAATCTGCCACAGCCTAACTTCTGGCCATAACAGTTCACATGCCTCTTGCATGCAAAATATAACTCTCCTCTTCACCCAAAATACCCCAAAGCTCAGCATCAGACTCCAGCTTGAAATCTAGAATCTTGTCATCTAAATCAGATTCAAGGACAGATAAGGCTTTTGGGTACAGTTCCTCTAATACAGTTTATCTCAATCAAAAAGTTTGTGAACTAGAAAGACAAGTTATCTGTCTACCACACATCTAATAAACAAGTGATGAGATTAATTACTGCAGCTTTATACTTCAAAATATGAAGCACACAGAGAGATTTTTTCCACTAGAATGTCTGACTCTATTTGAAAGTAAATGTTCAGATGTTAAAAATAAATGTGTTTCCCCTCTCTGTTATCGAGGCATGTTGAGTCTTTCTTCTAGGAGGTAGAGACAGACAGATTTCAATGACTTTTCTAGTTCTTTATAGTGTGATCTCTGATGGGCTTTAATCTAGTAAGGTATAGCTTAAGCAATAAAATGAAAGTGAAAACTATTTGAAAAAAATTGTAGCTGAAAATTGTCCAAACTTAATAAAAACTGTAAACCCACAAATCCAAGGAGTTCAACAAACCCGAGGTAGGTAAAACACAAAGAAGCGTATATTCAGTTTGTTAAAAAACAGTAATACTCAATGGTGAGAGACTGAAAGCTTTTCCTCTAAGATCGGGAATAAGATAAGGATGCCCCCTTTCACTACTTCTATTCAGTATGGCACTAGAAGTTATAGCCACAGCAGTTAGGCAAGAAAAAGAAATAAAAGACATCCAAATTGGAAAGGAAGAAGTAAAATTATCTCTGTTCACCAATGACAGGATCATTTATTTATTTATTTAGGCTGCTCTGGGTCTTCACTGCAGCATGCACTCTTCTCTAGTTGTGGCGCATGGGGTTTTCTAGTTGCGGCATGTGGACTTAGTTGCAGTATGTGGGATCTTAGTTCCCCAACCAGAGATCGAACCTGGGCCCCCTGCATTGGGAGTATGGAGTCTTAACCACTGGACCACCAGGGAAGTCATAACATGATCTTATATGTAGAAAATCCTAAAGATTTCACACACATACACACACAGTCACACACACACACACACACACACACACACACACCTGTTAGAACTAATAAACTCAGCAAAGTTGCAGGAAACAAAATTAACTCACAGAAGTCAGTTGCATTTCTACACCATATAATATACATTATACAATGAATAATTAGAAAAGGAGATTAACACAACATTGTAAATCAACTATATTTCAGTAAGATAAATTTAAAAACAAAAACATAAAAAAGAAAGAAAAGGAAATTAAGAAAACAGTTCCATTTACACTTCCATCAAAAAGAATAAAATACTTAGGAATAAACTTAACCAAAGAGGCAAAATACTTCTACACTAAAAAGTATAAAACACTGATGAAAGGAATTTAAAAAGACATAAATAAGTGGAAAGACATCCTCCTTTCACAGAATGGAAGATAGTGTTAAGATGACATACCACCCCAAATGATCTACAGATTCAATGCAATCCCTATGAAAATCTCAACAGTATTTATTGCAGAAATAGGAAAACCTACCGTAAAATTCATATGGAATCTCAAGGGACTCCAAGTACCCAAAACAGTCTTGAAAAAATAACAAAGTTGGAGGACTCATACTTTCAAACTTCAAAACTTATTACAAAACTGCAGTATTCAAGACATTGTAGTACTAGCATAAGAACATATAGACCAATGGAATAGAAGTCTCAATATTTTTAAAATACCATTTATCTCCAAGTTAGTCCATATATAGAATGAAATCCAAGTCAAACACCCAGCAGGGTTTTTTTGTAGAAATTGACAAAATGCTTCTAAAACATACATGGAAATGCAAATGATCTGGTATAGCCAAAGCAATTTTGAAAAATAGGGATAGAGTTAGAGGGCTTACTCTACTTGATTTCAAGACACAAAACTGCAGTAATCAAGATGTTACTGTATTGGTGTAAGAATAGACTTATAGATAAATGGAACAAAGTGAAGAGTCTAGAAATAGGTACACACATATATGGTCAACTGGTTTTTAACAAAAATGTAACAAACTTGTAAAAATGCTAAATAAAATTTAATAAAAATAAATCCAACTGTGTTTTAAGCACATGACTAGGGTACAAGGACGATTCAACATTAGAAAATATATCAGTATAATAAAATGCGTTTACAGAATAAAGATGAAAAATTATATAATTATTGTCATAGTTGCCAATAAAGCACATAATAAAATGCTGTCTGCCTTAGTGATTAAAAAGTAAAACGAAATTCCCAACCAGCTGGATTAAGACTTTTTCACTCTGACAGGGATAGCTTCCTGAAACTTAGAGCAAACATTATACCTGATGGTTGTATTAGTTTTCTATAGCTGCCATAACAAATTACCACAAACTTAGTGGCTTAAAACAATAGAAGTTTATTGTCTTACACTTCTATACATTAGAAGTCTGGGTGGGCTTGGCTGGTTTTTCTGCTCTAACTCTAACAAGACTGAAATCAAGGTGTCCACTGGGCTGGCATCTGGGGGAGAATCCACTTCCAAGCTCATTCAGGCTGTTGTCAGAATCTAGTTCCTTATAACTGTAGGGCTGATAACAGTTCTTTAAACTGTAACAGCTAGGGGCTACTCTTAGCTCCTAGAGGGCACTCTCTCTGGTCCTTGCACATGGGCTCCTACATCAGAGTCAGCAGCAGTGCATTGCATCCTTCTCATGCTTGGAATCTCTCTGACTTCTCTTTTGGCCTGTCTCTCATCTCACTCCAGCCAGAGAAAGTTCTCTGCCTGTGAGGAGTCATGTGATGAGACTGGACTCGCTCAGATAATCCAGATGTTAATCTGTGTTAAGGTCTATAACTCTAATATATCAGTAAATTATGTCTTACATATACACATTGCTAGGGATTAGAGTGTGGACATCTTTGGAGACCATTCTACCTACCACAATGATAAAATAAGAAAACAGTACCTGTGATCACCACTTAGTCAATGCTCTTAATGAAAGAAAGATAAGGTGTTTAAATATTTGGAAGAGGTACATTTGTCATTACTTATAGATGAGGTGATTGTGTACCCCCCCAAATATAAGAGACCCAGCTGTCAAACTATCAGACGTAGTTAAGAGTTCAGTAAAGTCAATAGAAACAAGACTACATACAAAAATCATTAGTTTTCATATTAGCTAGAAATAATAATCAATTGCAAAATGCAGTTGGAAAAAAATTATTCACCACAGCAATAAAATACTGATAAATCAACCAGTGTCATGGTTGTAAGAAGAAAGACTTTTTTTTTTATCAAAGAAGACATGGGTAATTGGAGAGATTCAAATATTGTAGATTTTTTTTTTACTTTTAAATTCTTTTTTTATTGATGTATAGTTGATTTATAATATTATGTGTTTCAGATGTACAACATAGTGATTCACAATTTTTAAAGATTATACTCCATTTGTTATAAAATATTGGATGTATTCCCTGTGCTGTACAATACATCCCTGTAGCTTTTTGACTTTATGCATGTCTGTACCTCTTAATCCCGTACCCCTGTTTTGCCCCTGCCCCCTTCTCTCTCCCCACTGGTAACCACTAGTTTGTTCTTTATATCTGTGAGTCTGTTTCTTTTTTGTTATTTTCATTAGTTTGTTTTATATTTTAGATTCCACATATAAGTGATAACATACAGTATTTGTCTTTCTCTGACTTTTTTTATGTGGTTTTTAAATTAAATTTATTTGTAATTTCAGTGAAATCCCAATGAAACTTAAAAAATATTTTTAGAGAAACTTCACAGTCTGATCCTAAAATGTATCTGAATTTTTCTTCATGTACAAGAATAGCCAGTAACAACAATAATGAGACATTTGTGCCTTAACACATACTGAAAGATGCAGTAATGATTATAGTAATTAAAACTGTAGTATCATACAAGAGTTAACAAATATATCAAAAAAAAAGATCTGTGTATGTATGGACCTTTAGCTGTTGATTCAAACAAACCACCCTAAAAAGTCAGTTTCGGGCAGACAGGGAATTTTAATGGTGAACAGCATATTTTTTACATATATATATTTTTTTATTTATGGCTGCATTGGGTGTTCATTGCTGCCTGTGGGCTTTATCTAGTTGCGGCGAGCAGGGGCTACTCTTCGTTGTGGTATGCGGGCTTCTCATTGCGGTGGCTTCTCTTGTTGTGGAGCACGGGCTTCACTAGTTGCGGCACGTGGGTTCAGTAGTTTTGGCTCACGGGCTGTAGAACCCAGGCTCAGTAGTTGTGGCGCATGGGCTTAGTTGCTCCTTGGCATGTGGGATCTTCCTGGACCAGGGCTCGAACCTGTGTCCCCTGCATTGGCAGGCGGGTTCTTAACCACTGCACCACCAGGGAAGCCCTGAACAGCATATTAAGGCTACCAAGGAATTATTGTAAGTTTTGATAACAGTATTGTGGTTGTATTTTTTTTAAGTTCATATTTTTAGAGACTTTCACTAAAACATATAGGAATGAAATGACAGGATGTCTGGAATTAGCTTTAAAATGCTTTAGCACAAGAAAAATAAAGGATAGTAGGTAAAGCAAACGTGGAAAAGTCTCATTAACTGTTGAATCTTAGTGATCAATATATAGGAGTTCATCATACTAGTCTCTTTACTTTTGAGTATATTTGAAACGTTTCATAATAAAAAGCATGTTGGACTTCCCTGGTGGTGCAGTGGTTAAGAATCCGCCTGCCAGTGCAGAGAACACGGGTTTGAGCCCTGGTCCAGGAATATCCCACATGCCGTGGAGCAACTAAGCCCATTCTCCACAACTACTGAACCTGTGCTCTAGAGCCTGCAAGCCACAACTACTGAGCCCATGTGCTGAAACTACTGAAGCCCGTGCGCCTAGAGCCCGTGCTTCACAGCAAAAGAAGCCACAGCAATGAGAAGCCCGTGCACCACAAGGAAGAGTAGCCCCCACTTGCCACAACTAGAGGAAGCCTGCGTGCAGCAGCGAAGACCCAATGCAGCAAAAAATAAATATTAAATTACTTTAAAAAAAAACTTATAAAAAAATAAGTAGATCAAAAATCAAAAACATGTTAATGGTATTTCAAATCTTTGGGGAGAGGATTTATTCAGTAAATCGCATTAAAGCAATTGTCTGTGTATTGGGGAAAAAATATGTGGTTAGATTTCTCCCTTCTGCCATATACAAGGTAAATTTCAAAAGAATTAAAGAGCTAAATGCTAGACACAAGACTACTAAAAACTAAAAAACATATAGAATATTTTTGGCATATTACCAGTGGCTTCTTAAGTAAGACACAAAACCCAGAACCCATAAAGTAAGATGCTTGATAAATATGACTACATAAAAAATTTCTGTAAAACAAAAGAACTTTTAAAAGTTAAGAGAAAGGGGGCTTCCCTGGTGGCGCAGTGGTTGGGAGTCCGCCTGCCGGTGCAGGGGACGCAGGTTCGTGCCCCAGTCCAGGAAGATCCCACATGCCACAGAGCGGCTGGGTCCGTGGGCCATGGCCGCTGGGCCTGCGCATCCGGAGCCTGTGCTCTGCAGTGGGAGAGGCCACAACGGTGAGAGGCCCGCGTACTGCTCGGAAAAAAAAAAAAAAAAAAAGTTAAGAGAAAGGGAATAGAATGGGAGGAAATATTTGTGACATAAATAACAGAAAAACAACTAATATCTGGAAGGAAATAATATTTAAGTTAAGAAAAAGACAAAAGAGTAGAAAAATGGTTAGAGGATATGAACTGCCTATTTATAAAAGTAGAAATAGAGATGACCAGCAACATATGAAATGATATTCTATTACAGAGAAATGAAAATTGAAACAATAAGATAATTTTTATAAAATTTCAAAGATTGACAATATCCAGTGTTGGTGAAATGTAGAGAAGCGTGCTCTTACACACTACTAGAAGAGTAAGTACAGCCTTTTGTGAGCAATTTGGCAATGTCTATAAAAATGTACAGTTTCCACTTCTGTGTTTTTACCTTAGATAAATATTCCCGTATGTGTTCAAAGAATCATTGACTAGGTTGTTTGTACAGTACTGTTTATAGTATTGAGAAATTTGAAAACTCAGATAGCAATAAAGTAAGAGTAAACAAAATATGGTATGGTTGAACTATTGAATCTGTGGATTAATTAGAGAATGAAGTCAATCAGTTTGTACAAACACAAAAAGGTTTCTTAGACACATTGAAGGGAAGGTAGATCTCATTTTATTATTTTTCAAACAAAACTGTACAAAGCATGTAAGGAAATACATAAGAGATGACTTGATAAAATACAAATAAATTGATGGGACAGTCTTTATCTTAGGGTGGGGAGCACATGGTGGCATATGAAGATACAACAGACTTCTTACCATTTTGTATTAGTTGTTATTTAGAAACAATGCTTTATATTCATGTAATTTTTTAAAAATTAAAGGTATACATATCAAAACATGCAATTCAAATGAAGTTTATAGATAGTGCCAGTGTCAATTTTCTGGGTTTTATATTGTACTATAGTTAGATAAGTTGTTACCCTTGGGGGAAGCTGGGTGAAGGGACTCTACTACTTTTGCAACTTCCTGTAAGTCTATAATTATTTCAGAAGTTTTTTGTTTTTAGATTCCATATATATGTGTTAGCATATGGTATTAGTTTTTCCTTTCTGACTTAACTTCACTCTGTATGACAGTCTCTAGGTCCATCCACCTCACTACAAATAACTCAGTTTTCAGAGGTTTTTAAATTATCAAATAAATAAATGAAAACAAAGGTTAAAAAGGGAGTCATGGTCACTTGTCACTAAAGTCTTTAAAATTATCTAGCTACTCTAATCACTTTAAGAAAAAAAAAGAGAAAAATAGAAAGCAATCATCATTTTCCTATTTTCTTTAATAGGTTCTAGATGATCTGGAATGTCATGGAGTTGCAGTTTCAGAACAAGGCCGAACAGAGTTGGAACAGAAAATAGATGAAGCTAGAGAAAATATTCGTAAAGCAGAGGTGAGGTGGCAGCTAATTGTGGCATTTTGCCCAGCTCCAGCAATGTCACAGCCGTGATGTGGACCTTTAGAATTCAGTTTCTATACACTGATTAATTTGAAGATTGATTCACCATCTGTGTCCAGAGTATTCTTTGTGAGTGCCTGTTTCATACAAGGTAGTACACATAACAAAAAGACACTGAACCCATTATGAAGAGTTTACAATCATGAAACATCAAATAACGAAAGAATTAAGTTACAATAAAGATATTAATTTTAAAGTTTTCACAAGTTACATAATAAATCAGCCAGCATAGTATAGAAATTGATACATATAAGTTCAGTGCCTAGAAAAGTCTCCCCCCGTATGAAAGGTTCACTGGATCCAGCGGCATAAGCTGACTTTTTAAGAATAGAGAAGAGTTGGTTAAGCAGACAAGGCAAGAGTTACAGCAGTGGATTTTAATCTTTTGTGGAGTCATGGGACCCTTTGAGGATCATATGAGAGTGTGAAACCCTCTCTACCACAAAAAAATGTACATTTTATTTATAGTATTCAGAAATTCATGTACCCTAGGCTAATATTCTGTGACCTAGAGGGGGAGAAGTTGAGATGGAAAGAAAAGTTATTTGCAAAGGAGGAAGATATAAGATGTAGTTTGGCAGTTGGATTTGATTAGCATGGAGGATTTTTGTAAAGAAATGTGGTAGAAAGTAAGGAAAGTCATTGTGGTTAAGAGCAGTTCATGAAGGACCTGTGCACGCTTGTATTTAGTTATCTATCCAGTGCAACATAGCGAAGGGACGTGGAAGTAGACATTAAAAATAACACTGCGGGGCTTCCCTGGTGGCACAGTGGTTGAGAGTCCGCCTGCCGATGCAGGGGACACGAGTTCGTGCCCCGGTCCAGGAAGATCCCACATGCCTCGGAGCGGCTGGGCCTGTGAGCCATGGCCGCTGAGTCTGCGCTTCTGGAGCCTGTGCTCCACAACGGGCGAGGCCACAACAGTGAGAGGCCCGCATACCGCAAAAAAAAAAAACACAAAAAAAAACATTGTGACTGTCCAGCCTTCAACGAGAATATGTTCTTGTTAGGAAGGCTTAAAGAATGCCCAAGATAACTAAGACTGTAAAGCATAAGTGCCAAGGAGTGGTCCACACGAGCAAACTTAACCCTTAAGGAACCCAAAGGACACAGAGGTCACTGTGGGAGTTGTTAGGACAGGTAACACAAAGAGATAGGACTTAAGATGGATATTGACAGATGAAAAAGGGATAGCACAGACTTATGCCATGCAACCTCAAGAGGCAGAACTTGAACTGAAAGAGGGTAGGAAGGAGGCAGATTTGAGCTTGCTACTGGGAAATACTTTCTAACAGATCTGCCCAATGGCAAAATAAGCTGCCCTAAGATACAGTGCAGCACTATAAGTGTATGAGAAGACTCTATACAAGAAATTCTTGTATTGGGTTGAGCATTAATCTAAGCTAGTGATTTTCAAATACGCTCTCAGATCTCTAGAGGTTTTGAGGCAGTATTTCAGTGATGGGGGCGGGGCAAGGAGTGGGGGTTGGTAGTAAGTGGAGAGGCAGCATCAGCAAAGACAGGGAATATGAGCATGTTTCTGGCACAGCCCCATGGAAGTGATCTGAACCAGAAGAGGCTTGCTATCTTGCTATCTGCCTGGTCTAGAGAAGCCCCAGTAACCCCAGCTCGCCTTCATTCCTGGCACATGATCCACAGCCTCCATAGTGAAGAGAGCAGAGTGAACAATAACTAGCCATTTTCCTCACTGAACTCAGGGTCATGGCTAAACCGCTGCCCTAGGGTTCTGGCCAAGCACATTGGCAGGCTCTTGCCTAGTTTGAGAAACGTTGGCTTGTGTAGAAGAACTTTTCTTGTTCGTTTCTCCAGACTCTGCGTGAAGCCAGTTTCAGAGCCTTGACAGAACAGGACAAGTCTCAGAAGTTTTCTGAAGGGTGTGTTCTCTCTTGTATTTTCCATTTCCAGACTTCATACATGGTGTCACTGTCTGGTACCCTACCTCCACCATGCCCTTCAGTAGTAGCAGTAGTCTGCATTTAGGCTGAATGACTTGTTATTTCCATGAATGTGCTAAAATGCCTTCTGTTTGTTAGCTTAAAGCTAAAAATATGAAGTGAGAGTCCCACAACAGAATGTCTCATCTCTCCTAATACTAGTATTTAAGTCTGCAGTCTCAAAGGTAATTTTCTTACCAAAAATATGCAATATGCTAAAAACCGTGATGCCAGATCAATTATCTCAGTTTTGAATATCTGTGAAATAGTTTATCCTGCTGCTATCTTAAAGCAATCTCTTACTTGATTTCCACTTATCAGTTACAAAAAATAACCCAGCTAAAATTAGATGGAAAATATGAGTGTAGTATTAGAGTATTATTTACAAGATTGTCATAGTGAAATTTTTGCATAGACTAGACCACAAGAGCCTTCAGAGGAACTGACAGTAATGGGTTCAATAGATTCTCTTTTTCTTTTTTCTGCCTGTGTATCATTTGTATTGGATTTTCTCTTTCCATTCAATAGTTATTATAAATACTTCCACAAAAGAGAGTAAACTAGTTAAAATTCCATTATGTCCTTTATGTTTCGTTTTTAACTCCTGCAACATGAATGCTACCCTCCCTTGTTGATTAATCTGCTTTATCCAGTATTTTCTATAATGTGTTTCCATTCAGTGTTGCTAATTAGAATAGAAACCTTTGTGGCACTCAGTAATAGATTAAAGAAATTTTTCCAGTCCTAAGAAATTGAAAATGTAAATGGCCTGTGCTTTTCCAAAGAATAGGAATAGTATACTATTTCCAAAGAATAGTATAATAGAGGTTATACAGTGATTACTTAATTATTGGCTGGTTAATTTGGGGACAGACTCACTAATTCATTAGGTTAACAAACACTTAATGAGTATCTGCTGCGTGCCAGATACTGATGAATATACTAGATATACATTGATGAACAACCTATTGTTATATTGTTATGATCTCTACGACTATCACAAGAATATTTGTACTAGCTGTGCTACTCTTTGCAGCCCCTGACTAATTTAAGAATTGGATTGAGGCAATAACTGCTTAAATTAAACTTTAATAACAATTTTCTTAACCTGGTATTTAGGTATTTGAATTTTTTGAAATGCCTTTTGTCATACGAATACACATACATTCTTGATCTGACATATCATACCTATTTTTAAGGTAGCTTGCCAAGAAACCAAGAGTTTTAAATGCCCTTTTTGGAAGCTGTACATGACTTATGTTTCAGGATACAATTATTTTTTTGTGTGTTTAAATTGTACCTTTATCTGGGTTGAGGGCAGTTTTTTCTCTTTTTCAACAATGAAATGTTTAACACAAAGAGGAGGAAGTTAATGTAAGAAGTCAAAGATACCCAGAAATTTTTAATGATATTTTATACATGTTAGGTATTAAGGTCTGCAGGAGGAACTATAAACTATATGACTCTTTCTCCAAGATATTAAGTAAATTTTATGATCTGAATTGAATGTTCATTTGAAAGCCAAAATACATGGTATCAAATGAATTAACAAAACCAAAACTCAAATCACTTCTTGTCTATATAAACACATTTTAATAGATACCATTTTTTAAAATGATCATCTCATAAGTTTCTCTTGTACATGAGGAATTCAAAATTACAATGTCACTGTTGTACTCAATGACTCAAAAATGGTAAGACCCTTGCCATAATGCTATAAGAGAAGTCGAAAAACCTCAGCTGCATAAAATGTGAGGCCTCATTACTACAAGGTTAAGGAAATGCTAAGGGTGACCCTGCTATAAAAACAAAATTTCCAATCATATTATATGCAAATTTATATTACCTCCAGACTTGTTATTGTGGGGTTTCACTGTACTCTTATCATGTAGTATGTTAGTAGACCTCTTAACTAACCACTTTCTTCAATTTTTATTGTGAAAATTTTCAAACATACAAAACAGATGAAGAATAAATATATATTTTCCAATATGCTAAATTCAACTATTAATATTTTGCAATATTAAATTTATGTGTTTATTTCTATACTATAAAATGGAAGTTAAGTTTAAAGGTCTGACTATAGTCTATATTTTAGGCAAGAATACTTTATAAATGATGCTGTGTTTTTCATCACAGTATGCTTTTATCAAGTTTTCTCATTACTGATGCTAAGAATAGTCACTTTCAATTCAGGTGGCACTACCAAATCTTTCTACTGTTAAAGTTCTTTTTTCTTTTTCCATTGCAATTAACAAGTACTAGTCACCTCCAGGGACAGCAAATGAGTATTTTTCTCCCTTTCTTAAGTATTATTACTATGTCATGGAATTTTAAAAATCAACTTTATTAAGGCATAGTATACATAAAATAAAATGTAGCCATTTCAAGTAAACACTTTAATGTGCTTTGATAAATGCGCACCCCTAAATATCCACTGCCACAATCAAGATATAAAATATTTCTGTCACCCCAAAAGGTTCTTTTGTGGCCAGGCAACAGCTGATCTGCTTTCTGTCGTATAGGTTAGTTCAACTCCAACAACATGAATAATAGATCACTTGATATTGTCCTATACATCGCATATAAAGATGACCCCACACACTTTTATCCAGCCTTATTTTTTATCATAATCTCAGTTTGATGAGTTATTATGTATTCAAGTTCACTAATCTTTTCTTCTGTAGTGTATAACCTGCTATTAAGGCTATCCTGTGAATTGTGATTTCAGATATTACATTTTTAGCTCTATGAATTATATTTGGTTCTTTATATCTTCCAGTTCACTCCCATTTATCTTCATGTTGTCCTTTAAATCCTTAAGTATGTTTATGATAGTGACTTTAAAGTCCTCATCTACTCATTCCGTCATATCTGTGATTTCTGGCTCTCTTTCTATTGACTGATGTTTCCTTTGGTTATGGCTCATATTTTTCTGCTATTCAAATACTTAGTACTAACTTTTACTGAATACTAGGAATTGTGACTGTTTGGCTGTTGAGTTTCTGGATTCTCTTTTCTTATTTTAAAGCCTGTTGAGTTTCGTTTGGGCAGCCAGCTCAGTTTGATCTGTTCAAGGCCTGTTTTTAAGCTTTGGGTTGGTTTAGAGTAGCCTTTCCAGTAGGACTAATTTAGCCTTATTACTGATGAATTTCCTTTCTGCAGTTTCTTCTTTTGCCATGAGTATCCAACAAGATCTCTGGTCTCTCATCTCTGGCTGGATGGAACTGCAACATCTTTCAGCCCTATACAATCTCTGGGAGTTTTTCAGTTCACAGCTCCACGGTAGATGTTCTTTCCCCAGTACTTATTCTTTACAAAGTCTCCTCATGGAGTCCCACCTTATGTATTTCGATTTATTATAGATTTTTATTCATTTAATCTATTTTCAGTATTCAGTTGTCCTTCTTTAAGCCCAATATTGTCTAAATTTGGCCATTGAGAGTCCATTTAAGCTGACTTCTGTGTCCTTTTGACATTACTCCCACTAGTCTTTGAACATTTTTTGCTTTCTAGCACAACAAGCTATCTTAGGCTCACCTTGTATTTTCCCTGCCCAGACTTAGAATTAGCCTTTTCTCCAAGAAGCTCTGCTTTCTTTTAATATAGAATAGTATTTAGACACCAAAATCTAGGCTGTGAAGGTGCTTATTGTTATGGGTGTCATTTATTTCTTGGCCCTTCCTTTGTTGTTGGAGCTAGGAATTTTTTTTAAATCATGAGTTCATATTGTTATTTTCAATTCAAATTTAAAATTGGAAAGATTTTATTAAACTTCTTTATTTTATATTTATATCCTTTTATCTTATATTGAAATTTTAAGTTCCTAATAATATTATACGATATTTTATTTGCCTTATCCTACATCTATATTAAACGGTTTCAAAATTACAATGCAAATATTATTAATAGTAAATTGCTGAGTGAAATTTAAGATTTCTTTGAATGTAGAATATATCTCTACAAGGGTTTCTGCTTCTGATAATAAGGGGCTAGCTTATATCCTCTTTTAGATAACAATTATTAATAAGGGTAAAAATATTTAAAATACCTATTTGATAGAACTGGAAAATGACCCAAAGCATATAAAATCTAGAGGGGAAAAGACTCTTCAGAGAATGGGACTATACGTGGTGACATTTACATTTTACAGCTCTTTGTGAGGGGCTGTACAACTAAAATTCAAGCAGAGAAGGGCTTCCCTGGTGGCACAGTGGTTAAGAATCTGCCTGCCAATGCAGGGGACATGGGTTTGAGCCCTGTCCCAGGAAGATCCCACATGCTGCAGAGCAACTAAGCCCATGTGCCACAACTACTGAGGCTGTGCTGTAGCGCCTGTGAACTACAACTCCTGAACCCCATGCACCTAGAGCCCCTGCTCCACAAGAAGAGAAGCCACTGCAGTGAGAAGCCCGCGCACCACAACAAAGAATAGCCCCCACGCCCAGCACCAAATACCCGACGCAGCTAAAAATAAATAAATAAATTTACTTATTTATTTTAAAAAATTCAAGCAGAGAGCCTAAGTCTTACTGGCTTGAGCTTGAATGTCAGGGAGTTCTCAAATTTGCATATAAATAACCATCCAAATCCTTGGCTAAACCTAAATAGACATGTGCAGCAGAAACTCCAAGGAACTTGGCAAGAAACAACAGCTAGGGCTTCCCTGGTGGCGCAGTGGTTGAGAGTCCGCCTGCCGATGCAGGGGACACGGGTTCGTGCCCCGGTCCGGGAATATCCCACATGCCGCGGAGCAGCTAGGCCCGTGAGCCATGGCCGCTGATCCTGAGCGTACGGAGCCTGTGCTCCGCAATGGGAGAGGTCACAACAGTGAGAGGCCCATGTACTGCAAAAAAAAAAAATCTAAGTTTGCAAATACCATGTTCCTCAATTGTTTGGTAAAGTGCTGATAAGAATAAATCTTATGAAAACTATATTACTTGGATTTGAGAAAACAGAATATACTTCTCTCTCTCTGTCTCTCTCTGTTTTCTTTGCTTCAGCAATTAAATGATTTACATTTATAATTTCCAAGAAGAGGTTTGTTGGTTCACTTATTTTTCAAAAACATTTCATTGCTTATATTAGTTTAAAATGCATACTAGAATGGTGCTGAGACAACTGGATATCCACATGCAGAAGAATGAAGTTGGACCCCTACTTCACACCATATAAAATAATAAACTCAACTCAAAATGATCAAACACCCAAATATAATAGCTAAAGCTATAAAACTATTTTAAGAAACATAGGGATAAATCTTTGTGACCTTGGATTAATTTCTTAGATAAGACACCAAAAGCCCAAGCAATAAAAGAAAAAAATAGATAAATTAGACATAATCAAAATTTTAAAACTTTTATGCTTCACAAGATACTATCAAGAAGTGAAAGACCCACATAATGGGAAAAAAAATATTTGCAGATCATGTATCTGATAAGGGACTTTGATCTAGAATACATCAAAAACTTACAATAAAAAGACAAAGGCAAAATAAAAGCAGTAAAAAGACAGCCCAATTTAAACATGGACAAAGGTTCTGAGTAGACATTTCTCCAAAGAAGATATATAATGATCAGTAAGCACGTGAAAAGATGACATCGTTAGTCATCAAGGAAATAGAAATCAAAACCACAGTGAGATACCACTTCACACCCACTAGGATGGCTAGAATCAAAAAGGGCAGACATTAACAAGGTTTGCCAGGATGTAAAGAAATGGTAACCCTCACCCTGCTGGTGTGATTGTTAAATGAGGTTGCTGCTTTGAAACAAACAATCTGACATTTCCCCAAATGGTTAAACATACCATTACTTTATGACTAAGCAATTCCAGTCCTAGGTATATAGCCACGTGAAATGAAAACATATGTCCACACTAGAACTTGTATAATAATGTTTGTAGCAACATTATTCATATTAGCTGAAAAGTTGAAACAACCCATCACCTGACAAATGGATAAACAAAATGTGTTCTACCCACAGTATCCATAAAAAGCAATGAAATACTGATACATGTTACAGCATGGATGAACTTCAACAACATTATGCTAAGTAAAAGAAGCCAGACACAAAACACCATATATTGTGTGGTTCTATTTATATTAAATGTTCAGAATAGACAAATCTATAGAGAGAGAGGGTAGATTAGTGGTCCCATAGGCTACAGGGAATAAGTGATAAGGGAGCAATAACTAAAGGATACGGGGTTTTTTTTGGAGATGATTAAAATATTCTAAAATTGTACTACTATATTTAAAATGGATAACCAACAAGGACCTACTGTATAGCACAGGGAATTCTGCTCAATATTATGTAACAACCTAAATGGAAAAGAATTTGAAAAAGAATAGATACATGTATATGAATAACTGGATCACTTTGCTGTACACCTGAAACTATCACAAACATTGTTAATCAACTATACTCCAATAGAAAATAAAAAGTTTTAAAAATATATAAAATTGTGATAATTGCACATATCTGTGAATATACTGTAAGCCAATTGTATTATACACTTTAAATGGGTGAATTGTATGATATGTGCACTTCATCTCAGTAAAGTTGTTACCAAAAAAATTATTAGAAGAATAAGATTTTTACAAGACCGTTTACCAAATAGTGTGCCTGTAAGCCAAAAACTTTATATAAAGGTCTATATGATATCCAAAACCATTGAATTGTGTACTTGAAAATGACTTAGATGGTGAATTTTATGTAATATGAATTTGTCTCTTTTTGTGTGTGTGTGGCCACACCATGCCGCATGTGGGATCTTAGTTCCCCAACCAGGAATCAAACCCATGCCCCCTGCAGTGGAAGGGCAGAATCTTAACCACTGGACCACCAGGGAAGTCCCTTTATCTCATTTTAAAATCTTAGGAATACAATATAAATTCAGCAATGAGAGCTCAGTGAAACAAGTCAGATGTCAGATCCTTTTTGATACCAACTCCCTCAGCAGAGAATCCAGAGAGTGATCAAAATCGCATACCAGTGAGCATACTTGTTTGTCCAAGATGTCCACAGAAGGCCATCAAGTGAAGGTCCTCAAAATTATCTCAGTGGAGCCTTCAAATGTTGAAGGAAGAGACAACCACTCCAGTATGAGGAAGAATGAAGCTGAGTTTACTACTTGCTAAAACACAAGAGAATGATACTTACAAAATACAATCTTTCTGACAAAGTAGAACCAATGCAAAGGGTTTTGAGAAGTGTGGATTTCAGGGATTGGCAGATTTTCAAAACTGGGCATGTGTTACAGACTAGTTTTTAACTGGTGTGTAGGGATTGCTGGACTGTTGGAAGCAGGAGTGGAAGCTTAACTGCTGATGATTACTGGAGTGAGGCTGTGGTTGATTGGCTGCCTTGCAGAAGCTTGGGGCTGTCACAGATTGGCTGACTCAGAGGCGTGGCTATTGGAGTAAAGCAGTTACTGTTTGATTGGGACGGGTTTAAACTAATTCTATGATTACTTGCTTATGGCTTGGAACAAGAGCCAAAGAACAGACAGTGTTTCCTTTTCTTGAATTTGGAGCACAGGAACTTTTTATTCTCAATATCTTCTGTTTCTGACAGCTGCATCATAATTTAATATAAAATCTGTACTCAGTAGGCAGTCAGGAATTGTGGAAGTTTTTAAGCAGGGAAGTGACTGATGAGATCATTTGTAGACTTGTAAAAGATGGATTATAGAGAAGAGAAAGTCCAGGAAATGGGTTAGAAGGCTGTTGAAAATGCTAAATTTTGGGATGTTCTGAGGCATAGCCTTATTAAAAGGAAAGGAAAGCAGACTTTATGGTGCGTTACCATCTTCCTTTTGATAAGTTATATTTGATGTAACTTGTCAAAATGCAAGTGAGCGTTTTGCCATTGTCAGCAAGCTCTGATTCCTGTTCTTGTGTTCCCTTCCCTCTTCCCTTCTTCCCCTGTTCCTCTCTCCCTCTTGCCAAGTGAAAAATTAACATCTATGCCAAGGAAGAATTGCTAAAGAACATCAAGATTGTTCTAATTAATAAATCAGGAGTAACTTAAAAACAATCAATGTGAGGAAAAAATACTCTGATTTCTGACCATTTTCTTGGTTTTCTTAGATAATTAAGTTGAAAGCTGAAGCCCGGCTGGACCTACTAAAGCAGATTGGTGTTTCCGTGGACACATGGCTAAAGAGTGCAATGAACCAAGTGATGGAAGAACTGGAAAATGAGCGATGGGCCCGCCTTCCTGCAGTGACCAATAATGGAACGTTACACTCGGTACAGTTTCTCTTCTTGGATACGATGGGCTGACTTCACTGGAGTATGCTATTCTTTGACTATGTAGCCAAACTTGATAATAGCCAAAATTTTAAAGAAAAAATAATGGTTTTGCTAATGGTTTGGGGTTTTTTCCTTTAGTCTGTCACTAATTGAGTTAAATTTAGTGCAGGAAAGTGAGAAGAAAAACATAGTGCTTTTCTTAAAATGTGCAGTGAAAAGTATGTTATCACTAGTTGCTTAATCATTATCCCACTCATGAAGTAGATATGTTTCTTGTCTGGAGGTAGCAGGATAAAAATTTTAGTCTGATGTTTCCAGAGTTTTCAGAGGTCTTCCCAGGGTAATGAAAATAAACATCCAGGGAGTTGTAAACAATTGTAAAGAAGGGAAAGGAACACAGTCTGTGGCTTAGTGTGTTTAGTTCACAAGGGCTATCACACTCAGCTCACAGCATCTTTCATCAGGGAGACAGTGCTGCAGGTATAGTTTTACAAACAAAGCCAGAACTCAAGCTTAAGTTTTCTTCCTCCAAATCCAGGGCTTTTTCCACTCTGATGTCATCCAGTTCAGCCTTAGTTTTTCATCCTGGAGATCTGAGTATCAGAAAAGTTCAGTGATTTGCCTGATACTACATAGGTAGATATATAATGCCTCCCTGGTCAAACTAAAGTATTTTCTGCTGCTTTCGCCCTACCCATTATTCTCTCTTATCCAGTTTATTTCCATATGGCATTTATTACAATCTGTACTTGTCTTCTTCTTTTCTTTTGTTTATTGTCTGTCTTCTCTCGAATGTAATTTCCATGCCTACCTGGTTCACTGCTCTGCACAGCAAAGTGCCTGGCACATAGTAGGTACTCAATAAATGTCTGTTGAAGGACAGAGAATGAATTGATAGATAGATGGAATGTAGCAAACTAAAAGCTAAAACTCTAATCTCCCGAATTTCCACTGTATCCATAGTGCCTCTTCATTGTTTGTGCCTTTCAGATAAAAGGAATCCTTGCTAGAGAAATTGGCCAAAGTTTAAGAACATTCCTGGAAGTTTTATCAGTTTTTTCACATAGCATTCTGATTTTCTAATGAGAATACACTTGCATATTTAAAAAGGATTGTGTGTGGGTGTGCATATGAAGGAAAAACAATCTATTGAAGGTTTATTTTTATTTCACTATTAATGGTAATCTAACTGGGGGTAATAAGCACATATCACCCACATAACTTTGCGGTTAGAAGAACTTGCCCTGTTTCTAGTACAGCAGAGTTGCTCTGTCTCATGGAATGTCTCTTACTGTTGCATCTTTTAAAAGTCACAATTTCCATCTAATTCAGGTTATTCTATTGAACAGAACTTATGACGATGGCAAATTCCAGGCACATTCGTGCTGTTGGCTTCTTCAGCAGTACTGTTGGCAACCAATCAAACACATGATTTTCCTCAGACTAGCACCTTTTCTAACTAAATCAACCGGGTAGGCACTTATCACTTATGTGCCTACTTCCTGGGCAAATTGGAGATGACTTGGTCTTTCTCCTCAAAGAGCTTACAAGCTGGTAGAGCAGACAGATTTTTATGGATCTTAACAATACATAGCAGTGTATGACTGAGCTATTGTGTAGCAAACTCGAATTGCTAACCCCTAACTCATCAACACACCTTGGAAAAAGTCTCTGGGTTTCAGAGATTCTAAGATCCCTTCCAGCTCCAAAATCTCATGATTTTGTGAAATGCTATCAGAAAAGCTTAATATACCTCATTTTATTGCACTTCACAAATAATTGCATTTTTTAATGAGGTGAAGGTTTCCTTTTTCATTATTATTATATTTGTTATGGTGATCTGTGATCAGTGATCTGTGATGTTACTACTGTAGTATTTTGGGGCACCATGAATCTTACCCATTGGGATACTTAATTGATAAATGTTGTGTGTGGTCTGACTGCTCCCCCAACCAGCCATTCCTCTGTCTCTCTCCCTCTTCTCTGGCCTCCCTATACCCTGAGATGCCACAATATTGAAATTAGGCCACTTAATAACCTACAAAGTGTTCAAATGAAAGGGAGAGTTGCACATCTCTCAATTTAAATCAAAAGCTAGAAATGATTAAGCTTAGTGAGGAAGGCATGTTGAAAACCAAGACAGGCCAAAAGCTAGGCCTCTTGAGCCAGTTAGCCATGTTGTGAATGCAAAGGAAAAGTTCTTGAGGGAAATTAAAAGTGCTACTCCAGTGAATACATGAATGATAAGATAGCAAAAAAGCCTTATTGCTGGTAAAGAAGAAGTTTTAGAGGTCTGGACAGATGATCAAACCAGCCACAACATCCCCTTAAGCCAAAGCCTTAATCCAGAGCAAGGCCCTAACTCTGTTCAATTCTATGGAGGCTGAAAGAGGTGAGGAAGCTGCAGAAGAAAAGTTGGAAGCGAGCAGAGGTTGGTTCATGAGGTTTAAAGAGAGAAACAGTCCCATAATATAAAAGTGCAAGGTGAAGCAGCAAGTGCTGTTGTGGAAGCTACAACAAGTTATCCAGAAGATCTAGCTAAGACCATTAATGAAGGTGGCTGCACTAAACAATAGATTTTCGGTGTAGACACAATAGCCTTATTGTGGGAAAAGATGCCATCTAGGACTTTCATAGTTAGAGAGAAGTCAATTCCTGGCTTCAGAACTTCAAAGGACAGGCTGACTCTCTCGTTAGGGGCTAATGAAGCTGATGATTTTAAGTTGAAGCCAGTGCTCATTTACCATTCTGAAAATCCTAGGGCCCTTAAGAGTTACGCTGAATCTACTCTGCTTATTCTCTGTAAATGTAACAATAAAGCCTGGATGACAGTGTATCTGTTTACAACATGGTTTTCTGAATATTTTAAGCCCACTGTTAAGATCTGCTACTCAGAAAAAAAAGATTGCTTTCAAAATATTACTGCTCATTGACAATGCACCTGGTCACCCAAGAGCTCTGATGGAGATGTACAGTGAGACTTATGTTGTTTTCATGCCTGCTAACACAATATCCCATGCCTGCTAACGCAATATCCCTTCTGTAGCCCATGGATCAAGGAGTAATTTTGATGTTCAAGTCTTATGATTTAAGATATACATTTCATAAGTCTATAGTTGCCATAGATAGTGATTCCTTTGATGGATCTAGGCAAAGTAAACTGAAAACCTTTTGGAAAGGATTCACCGTTCTAGATGCTATTTAGAACATTCATGATTCATGGGAAGAGGTCAAAATTTCAGTATGAACAGGACTTTGGAAGAGGTTGATTCCAACCCTCATGGATGACTTTGAGGGATTCAGGAATTCAGTGGAGGAAGTAACTGCAGATGTGGTGGAAATAGCAAGAGAACTAAAATTAGAAGTGGAGCCTGAAGATGTGACTGAATTGCTGCAATCTCATGATAAAACTTCAATGGATAAAGAGTTGCTTCTTACGGATGAGCAAAAAAAGTGGTTTCTTGGGACTTCCCTGGTGGCACAGTGGTTAAGAATCCACCTGCCAGTGCAGGGGACACAGGTTTAAACCCTGGTCCAGGAAGGTCCCACATACCGTGGAGCATATAAGCCTGTGCGCCACAACTACTGAGCCCGTGCACCCTAGAGCCCACATGCCACAACCACTGATCCTGCGTGCTGCAGCTACTGGAGCCCGTGTGTCTAGAGCCCCTGCTCCGCAACAAGAGAAGCCACTGCAACGAGAAGCCCATACACCGCAACGAAGAGTAGCCCCTGCTCGCCACAACTAGAGAAAGCCCATGCGCAGCAATGAAGACCCAACGCAGCAAAAAAAATAATATTAATTAAATTAAATTTTTTTTAAAAAGTGGTTTCTTGAGATGGAATCTATTCCTGGTGAAGATGTTGTAGATTGTTGATATGACACCAAAAGATTTAGACTATTGCATGAACTTAGTTGATAAATCAGGGTTTGAGAGGTTTGCCTCCAGTTTTGAAAGAAGTTCTACTGTGGGTGATATGCTACGAAATAGCACTGCATGCTACAGAGAAATCATTCATGAGAGGAAGAGTCAATGAATGCAGCAAACTTCAGTGCTGTCTTATTTTAAGAAACTGCCACGGCCACCCCAGCGCTCAGCAACCACCACCCTGATCGGTCAGCATCCATCAACATCGAGGCAAGACCCTCCACCAGCAAAAAGATTACGACTCGCTGAAGACTCAGATGATGGTTAGCATTTTTTGGCAATAAAGTATTTCTTAAGGTATGTAAATTTTTTTAGACATAATGGTATTGCATGCTTAATAACTACAGTATAGTGTAAACATAACTTTTATGTGCACTGGGAAACCAAAAAATTAGTTTGACTGACTTTATTGTGATAATCTCTTTACTGCGGTGGTCTGGAACCAAACCCATAATACTCCAAGGTTTGCCTATACCAGCTAGAAAAAGAGGAGAGAAGTTTGCCTCATGAAGGAAATGTCATTAAAGATAGTCCTTGAAGAATTTTAACAGGAGATAAAGAAAAGCTTCTGAGTATGAAGGAAGGAAACGAAGGAGATGTCCCTAGTATAGTGTCTGGCAGTGAGTAGTACAGTCTGGTTGTAAGTGTTGAATAAATTGGGTATTTTTGACAACTTTCCCAAAACAGCAGCTCATCTAGAGACATGTCTTCCTCTGTGAAAGGAGCATTTTGCAATCCCATTCCACTCTTTCTTTCCTCTAGTCACTCTTACGGAGCCTGTGTCTTCCCACTTTCGGCTGAGGGATATAACAATATAAATAAAGGAAAAGTGTAGGCATAAAATAGTTTAATGAAATCCCAATATTTATTTAACCTGATTTTAAATGACAGCCCTGAAATAATTTAGAGGGATTTGTATCTCTTCATACTGACAGCTGGCTGGCGAGGGGCAGGGAGCATAAATACACATTCTGAGGGCCAAATTATTTCTTCCATTATAGATGCCAACAAAAGCATTAGTCATCAGGTTTAGAATTCCCTTCCATCTGGAAAACATGGTTAATAGTACTGTTAGACATTACTAGTGTAAAGTACCCTATAGAAGATAAGTGTTTTTAAAATATAGAGTCTGTTTACCTTATAGAATAAGGATAGAACTATATTTACTCGAGTATTAACTCTTTGCCTTCTGTATTATGCTGTGGTACAGAATATAGGATTGGAAAGGAAAAAAACACAGAATATAGCAATTTTTTTTAAACGGGGAGCATCCTACTGATATAATTATTCAGTTGATGGTTAACCGGAGTCTACATACAGCTTCCTATGATTGGATTGCTGCTAGTGACCCAGTCACCCTTCTGTCACTCATCCCTCCTTTCTCTTATTTTCTTTTTTTTTTTTTGCCAGTCTTAGAATTGTATTTTGGGGGGGCACAGGGTTGAGGAACTTGAGAGAATCAACCCTTGCATTTAGAGCACCAGGACTTGAAAAGCCAAGTGCAGTTTTGTAAGTCAGTATTTTAAATAATGCAACCTCTACCAGAATTTCTTGTTTTTTCTTCATCTCCATATTCTCGGAATAGGAATACTGATAGGCCTGTTTTAATTGTACAGCAAATGCGGGTGCAGTGCAAGTTCAAAACAAGTTTGGGAGCTGGTTTACGTGAACCTGAGTTAGTTGCTTTGCGATCAACACGGTTTTTCATTCAACAGAATCTCGTGGGGCTTCTGGCTGAAGAACTTGCCCTCGTTCCTTCACCTCCGGCCGTTCCTATCCGTCTTCTAACGTTTTTTGGTTGTTTTTTTTTTTTAAGTCTTGGTTTTGAAATCATTTCTTCTTGCCAGGCCTCTAACTGGTTCTGTCAGTGGAGGACCCCTTCTTTCTCCCACTGACGAAAACAGGCCCTGCACTGACCCTGAACCTGAGATTTGGGGGTGACCCTTCATGCTGTGCAACTCTGACCTGCCCCTACTGAGATTTGGGGTGTGGGGGTGACCCCTCCACTGCATAACTGACGTTGCCCCCACACCCAGGTTGGTCTCTGGGCCTTTCCTTCTCTTATTTTCTTGCCTTCTCTTATTCAAAAACCCATACCCAGTTTACAACCTAATTCTGAAATTATGTTAATTGTAGAGTAGAAAGAGTTATATAACTAGATAATAAAAAATTAGGAAGTACGGTAGAGAAAAAATGACAAAAGCTCCATCCTTATAACACCACTGTTAGCAACTTGATTGAATTCCTTCCTCTTTCTACTATTCCTTTATGAACATATTTATCATAATAAAGTTAATTTTGTATATTTTTATTTAACATTCCATATTGATGGTTGATCTTCATAATCATCCTTTTCATGTCTATAGTATTCCATCAGGAATGTGTTCACTTAACTGTTCTCTTTAGGTTTAATATTTAGATTGCGTCCACATATTCTAAATAATACTCTTTAAAACATTTGTATGGGGGCTTCCCTGGTGGCGCAGTGGTTGAGAGTCTGCCTGCCGATACTGCGGACACGGGTCCATGCCCCGGTCTGGGAAGATCCCACATGCCGCAGAGCGGCTAGGCCCGTGAGCCATGGCCACTGAGCCTGCGCGTCTGGAGCCTGTGCTCCGCAACGGGAGAGGCCACAACAGTCAGAGGCCCACGTACCGCAAAAAAACCCCCAAAAAAACACATTTGTATGCATTTTTTTCATGTTGGGGATTTTTTCTGTAAGATATGTTCTTAGAAGTAGAACTACTGAGTCAGAGATTTTTAGTTTGAGGTTGGTTTATTTTTGTTCTTTCTGCTCTTTTTTTCCTCCTTAGATTCTCAAACTATAGCTGACAGTGTTTACATAACTTCCTTGTCTTCAGCCACTTCCCCTAACTACCATGCCAAGGCATCCGGACAATTACTCTGTTGTATAGCCTCCCTAAGTATATGAGCATTTTGCAGAGTTGCATAGAAGTAAATTCTAGGGGACTTCCTTGGTGGTCCAGTGGCTAAGGCTCTGTGCTCCCAGTTCAGGGGGCCCAGGTTTGATCCCTGGTCAGGGAACTAGATCCCACATGCATGCCACAAATAAGAGTTCACAGACCGCGACTAAGAGTTTGCATGCCGCAACTAAAGAACCTGCATGCCGCAACAAAGGTCGAAGATCCCGTGTGCCGCAACTTAAGACCCAGCGCAGCCAAATAATTAAATAAATAAATATTTTTTTAAAAATCATTTTAAAAAAAATAAAAGAAAGAAGTTCTAACTCTACTCATTATAAAGACCATGTTGAATATGTGTTTGAAAGACAAGAATAAAGATTTTAAACCTTTAGGGTGCTAGTTTGGTTCCCATCTGCCTCAATAATGCCTTATAGTCCTTGCATCCAACAGGCTTTGATTTTGTAATACAAAAATCTGTTTGTTGGCTTGAGCTAAATCCCAAAGAAAGAAGCAATGGATTTTTGTAATGAAATAAATGTAAACTGTAGAAAATAATGGAACACACCTGCAACAATCTTCAATTGCTTTTATATTTACTGTATTTCCAAATGGGCAGTTGTCTTTTTATTGGACTAAACTCCATATTCAAAATGTCCACACTTTTAATGAAACTAACATTTCAAATTCCCAGTAACATCAGTTTAATTCAATTTAGTAAGCATGTATTGAGCCTGCACTGCTCATGAGACCCTTTGCTAGGTGCTGGGAATTACCTATAATGTCTGTTGAATTGGTGTCCACAGATTGAGGGAACAACTCTCACTTACTGACAGCCAAGACCAAAGTAGGACATTGAAAACATGTAGAGCATTTCACTTCTAAGAGAAGTGTCTCTGACTGTGTTATGTTCTTTGACTTTCTCCATAGACATAATAACAAGTAAAGTACCTGACACAGATCCTTACATATATTACATGTTCAAAAATATTAATCTGAACCTCAAGATAAGTTGTCTACTCCAGTTCTACCAACTAGGCTTAAAATACTACCAAAAGGAGGGAATTCACATTGGTAAAGCATCTATTCTGTACCAGGTTCCATGTCAGGCACATTCATACATTATTTCAGTTAATGATCACAACCATCCTGAATGTATTTATAGATGAGAAGATAGATTTAGAAGAATTAACTGTCTCACCCAACAGTATACAGCTAGTAAGTGGAGAGAGCTGGGATTAGAACCCAGATATGCCTGCCTCTAAAGCACTGCTCTTTACTATACTTTCTTACTCTGTGGGTGACCCTTTATTCCTCTAACCTTTATCATGATTCATTTCAATTGCTGTGCATTTTTTTCTTTTAAGCATCTGGTGAATCACTGACTGACCTATTTTTATATAATTAATGGTCTTATAGCATCTTCAAATACTGTGTGGCCAGTTGTCATTAAAATTCCCAAGCTTTACTGATATTTTTAACAGTTTCACTGAGGTATAATTGACATACAATAGATTACACATATTTAAAAGTGTACAATTTGTTTTGTCTGACTTCTTTCACACAGCATGATTATTTTGAGTATCATCCATGTTGTTGCATGTATCAATAGTTCATTTCTTTTAATTGCTGGGTAGTATTCTATTGTATGAATATACCACAATTTGTTTATCCATTCACCCTGATGATAGGCATTTGAGTTGTCTGGGGCTATTACAAATAAAACTGCGATGAATGTATGTTTGGTTGGGTCATACAGAGGCTATATGTTTAACATTTTAAGAACTGTCAGGCTGTTTTCCAAACTGGTTGTACCATTTTACATTCCCTTCAATAGAGTACTAGTGTTCCAATTGTTCCACTACCTTGCCAATACTTAGTATGGTCAATCTATTTAATTTTAGATATTCTAATAGGTGTGCAGTTGTGTATCATTGTAATTTTAATTTGCATTTCACTGATAATGTTGAGCATCTTCTTTTATGCTTATTTACCATCTGTATATCTTCTTCAGTGAAGTGTCTGTTCAGATCTTTCAACCATATTTTATTAGGTTGTTTGTTTTCTTTTTATTGCATTTTGAGAGTTCCTTTTATACAAATCCTTTATCAGATAGATGATTTACATAATTTTCTCCCAGTCTGTGGCTTGTCTTCTCATTTTCTTAGCAATGCCTTTCAAAGAGCAAAAAAATTTTTTTTTTTTTTTGCGGTACGCAGGCCTCTCACTGTTGTGGCCTCTCCCGTTGCGGAGCACAGGCTCCGGATGCGCAGGCTCAGCGGCCATGGCTCACGGGCCCAGCCGCTCCGCGGCATGTGGGATCCTCCCGGACCGGGGCACGAACCCGTGTCCCCTGAATCGGCAGGCGGTCTCTCGACCACTGCGCCAGCAGGGAAGCCCCCTGTGGGAGTTTTTTAAACAACAAATTCAATTTCTTTAATAGAGATAGGGTTATTCAACTTATTCTTCTTGAATGGACTTTGATCATAGGTATCTTTCAAAGAATTTGTCAATCCCATTTAAGCTGCCAAATTTATTGGCATAAAGTTGCTCATAATATTTTTTATTATTCTTTGATTGTCTGGAGAATCTGTAGTGACATCACTTCTCTTATTCCTGATATTGTTTATTTGTGTCTCCTCTTTTTTTTCCCTGATCATCCTACTAGAGGTTTATCAATTTGATGTATCTTCACAAAAAGAAAAACAGCTTTTGATTTCATTGACATTTTTACCTGTTGTTTTTCCATTTTTTATTTTATTGATTTCTGCTCTGGTTTTTATTATTTCCTTTCTTCTGATTAATTTGGATTTAATCTGCTCTTTCCTAATTTTTTAAGGTGGAAGCTAAGGTCACTGATGTGAGACTTTCCTTCTTTTCCAATATAGGCATTTGGTACAAACATTTCCCTCTATATGTTGCTTAAGCGCCACCACACAAATTCAGATACACTGTGTTATTTTCATTCAGTTTTAAATATTTTCTAATTGGACTTTTAATTTCTTCTTTGTTTCATGGGTTGCTTAGAAGTATTATTGAATTTCCAAATATTTGGGAATTTTACAGATACCTTTCTATTAATGACATGATTTATTTCCATTGTGGTCAGATAACATACTTGAATCATGTTAAATTTATTGAGACTTGTTTTGCAGCCCATTATATGGTATATCTTGGTAAATGTTCCATGTGTACTTGAAAAGAATATATAATCTGCTGGTGTTAGCTGTTATGTTCTATAAATGTCAATTAAGTCAAGTGGGTTTATAGTGTTGTTCAAGTCTTCTGTATCCTTACTGATATTCTCAGTTCCCTACATGATGCCCTGTGCCTTATGAGGTTTTCTGCTCTGTTAAGAGGGAATAGGAAATATTCCCAGACCTATGTGAATGCTGAGGATTGTTCCCTCTAATCCTTTGGGTGGTTCTGTTGCTGGCTTCAGGTAGTTCTTGACATATATGTGCTGATCAGTACTTAGCTGAAGACTTGAGGGAGACCTCTGCAGATTTCCAGAGTTCTCTCTATGCATTTCTTCATTACTCTACCCAGCAAACTCTAGCCACTTTGACCTTCCTGAATTCCCAGTTCCATATCCTCAATTCAGGGAGACCACCATCCTTTTCTTGGGTTCCCTCCTGCTATATCTCAGCTTGGAAACTTTTTTCATACAGTAAGTTGGGGAAATTGTTTCCCATCCACCAAGGATCACTAACTTTCATCACATGATGTCCAGTGTCTTGAAAACTGTTCTTTCATATATTTTGAACAGTTTTTTAGTTGTTTCTGGAAGGAGTTTAAATCTGGTCCCTAATATTATTCCATCTTGCCTGGAAACAGAAATCCATTTTGCTGATATTTTCAACATCATTTTTTATAATATACTTGTGTTGTGTCTGGAATGATGTTCACTGTGCTGACTTTTCTGTCTAGATGGAATTCAGAGGCTCTGCTGGCCAGTTATAGGGAGCTGCCTTCCTCTGTGCTGGATGTCACCAGATTTTTTTAATCTATATTCTCCTTTTCTCATAAAAACAATAATGATGTATTAAGTACCTCCTATGTACCAAGCATATGTTAAGGGTTTAAGTATTGCCTCACTTAATCCTTATTATAACCTTGTTAAGAAGTAATTGTCTTCATTATAGAGATGAGGTCATTGAAGTTGAGAAGTCAAATAATTTGCCCAAGGTCATATAGCAAGTAAATGGCATAGTCAGCATTCAAACCCAAGTCTGTCAGATCCAGGGACCATAAAGCTGATGAAGCCCTTCAGAGATAATTTTGCTGAATACAGGAGGTCAGCTACTAAAACCAACTTGGAAAAGTTCTTTTCTGCCCTTGCAATAAGAGTAAGCATTTTATAACATCTAAGAAAGGAAAAATATTAATACAGCTAGAAAGAATAGTTTTGATTAAAATTCTGTCAGATGACAGGAAGGAAAAGGGATGTGAGCAGTTGTTAAGAAACAGGAAGAATGTGATTTTAGAAATGCTGGGTCAAGAAGGCATTGCAACAGCTAAGTTACAGAGGGTGGAAGAGGAAAAAGGAAGAAATTGTCCTGAGATGACATACTTTGGAAAGCTGCTAGAGCAATGCAAAAGCATGTGGCAGTGACCCCTATTGCTGTCACTGCAACCTTTCAGTCCCTTCCGTGAGAATGAAAAAATGAACTCAAAATGAAGGAGAAAGAAAGGAACGTTTAGTATCAAACAACGTTGCCAAAATGAAATGTATTGGATTGATTCCCAGTGCCAAAGCACAGTACATACTAACGTTCCTTATGCCATATTTTTGGAAACATGTTCTACCCACATTGGCTTGAATTTTAGTTTTTATAGATGTATGAGTATTTTGTTTTGTTTTTTGTAATGTCTATAACCTTTACTAGAATATAAAGGCAATGTCTTCCAAGTATATATAAATATGTTTAAGTTAGTTTTACGGCAGTTTCCTGCATGTGAACCTCATCTTTTATATGACACCATATTGGAAAATAATAGAATCATAAGCCTGAGATAATTTGAAAGGTCAAGATTTGAGTCTATTTTGTCATTGATCTGACTGACCATACATGAATATTTGTAAGATAAGGCATGTGAGGCACTCAGCTGTGGAGAATTTTCAGTAATAGTTATAAATGAGACTACTACAGGGGCTTTGAAATGGAGGCAATAAATGTGACAAGAAATATGTACTATTTATTCTTCAGGAACCCTCTCCTTCACCCAGTTCTTTAGAATTTTATTAGGTAAATAGCAGGTGAAGAGAGTCTTTTAAAATGTCAGTGATAATTACACAAGAGAAATCACATTAACTCAATAAAGAGTAGAACTTGACATTATAGGCAACTTATACTTTTTGACTCATTGAATCTCAGGAAATCTCTGACCTTCTTCTCAGTTCACCCTTTCCATATTCACAGGGCCCTCTGTGCACTTAGCATTTGGTTGTGCTCATTTCCCACTCTAGGTTGTGAACTCCTGCAATGCAGACAGCATCCTTCATTTCATATCTAAGAGCCTAGTTTAGTGTTCAGCATATAGTAGGTATTTGGTATTCTAATTAATTGTTCTACTGTAAGGCCCAGTTCTGACTCTCCATTCCTTATATCCTTAATGTGTAAGCATTAGTGCCTTTGCATGTTTAAACATAGGGAAAAGTAGCCAAATAAGTGTTTATATGTAGCTAGAAGCCAAGAAACCTTTGAGCCTATTCTATTTCTTCTTTATTGGATTTTTAATCTAAAAAGTAAAACAGGGGCTTCCCTGGTGGCACAGTGGTTAAGAATCCCCCTGCCAGTGCAGGGGACACAGGTTCGACCCCTGGTCCAGGAAGATTCCACATGCCTCAGAGCAACTAAGCCCGTGCGCCACAAATACTGAGCCTGTGCTCTAGAGCCCGTGAGCCACAACTACTGAGCCCATGTGCTACAACTACTGAAGCCCACGCACCTAGAGCCCATGCTCTGCCACAAGAGAAGCCACCTTAATGAGAGGCCTGCGCACCGCAATGAAGAGTAGCCCCCGCTCGCTTCAACTAAAAGAAAGCCAGCACACAGCATTGAAGACCCAACACAGTCAAAAATAAATAAATAAATAAATTTATTTTAAAAAAATAAAAAGTAAAACATGCCTATTCTAATAGTTTATAGTTCAGAGGTATATAAAAAAACAAGCCAATCTCCTCTGTTCTCCAGTCTTTATTCTTCTTACTTTGCCCACCTCTGTTAGATATTTATGCTCATATAAATATTATTTGTATTTTAATATAATGGACAATACTCAAATACATTTTTTACACTCAATTCGATTTTAATTAATATATGCCTTTTAGCTATGATGGGTAATATACATTGAAACTGGGTTAAATTATTTTCCTGTGCTACATTTCAAAAGGAACTGTGCCCTTTTCTGTGGCAAAATATACATAACATAAACTTTACCATTTAAACCATTTTTAAATATAAAGTTCAGTGACATTAAGTACATTCACATTTTTGTGCAACCATAACTATCATCCATCTCCAGAACTCTTTTCATCTTGCAAAAGTGAAGCTCTATACCAATTAAACAATAACTCCCCTGGGGCTTCCCTGGTGGCACAGTGGTTGAGAATCCGCCTGCCAATGCAGGGGTCATGGGTTCAAGCCCTGGTCCAGGAAGATCCCACATACCGCGGAGCAACTAAGCCTGTGCACCACAACCACTGAGCCTGCGCTCTTAAAGCCCATGAGCCACAACTACTGAGCCCATGTGCCACAACTACTGAAGCCCGTGCACCTAGATCCCGTGCTCCACAACAAGAGAAGCCACAGCACTGAGAAGCCCACACACCGCAAAGAAGAGTAGCCCCCATTCGCCGCAACTAGAGAAAGCCCGTGTGTGCAACAAAGACCCAACACAGCCATAAATAAATATAAATAAAAAATTTAAAAATAACTCCCCTGTCCCCCAACCCCTAAATCCATGACAACCAACATTCTACTTTCTGTCTCTATAAATTTGACTACTTCAGGTATTTCATATAAGTAGAGTCATACAGTATTTATCTTTTTTGTGACTGGCTTATTTCACTTAATATTAATGTCCTTGGGTTCATCTGTTGTAGCATGTGTCAGAATGTCCTTCCTTATTAAGGCTGAATAATATTCTGTTGTCATATACCACATTTTGTTCATCCCCTCATCTCAGTGGATGCTTGGGTTGCTTCTACCTTTTGGCTATTCTGAATAATGCTGCTATGAAGATTGGTAATCAAATATCTGTTCATGTTCCTGCTTTCAGACTCTTTGGGGAGGAAGGATTGAAAGAATAGAATAGAAATTAAAATTGAAAAGAATTGAAAGAATAGAAGTGAAATTGCTGGATTATATGGTAATTCTGTGTTAAACTTTTTGAGAAACCATCATACCATTTTCCAAAGCAGCTACACATTTTACGTTCCTACGAGCCATGCACGAGTGTTCCAGTTTCTCCACATCCTTACCAACACTTAATTCCTCGTTTTTTTATAATAGCCATCCTAATGGGTGTGAAGTGGTATCTCATTGTGGTTTTGATTTGCATTTCCCTAATGATTAGTGATGTTGAGCATCTTTTCATATGCTTGTTGGCCACTTGTATATCTTCTTTGAAGAAATGTCTTTTCAAGTCATTTGTCCATTTTTGTTTATTTATTTTTTGGCTGTGTTGGGTCTTCGTTTCTGTGCGAGGGCTTTCTCTAGTTGCAGCAAGCGGGGGCCACTCTTCATAGCAGTGCATGGGCCTCTCACTATCGCAGCCTCTCGTTGCGGATCACAGGCTCCAGATGCGCAGGCTCAGCGGCCATGGCTCACGGGCCTAGCCGCTCCGCGGCATGTGGGATCTTCCCTGTCCGGGGCACGAACCCGTGTCCCCTGCCTTAGTAGGCGGACTCTCAACCACTGTGCCACCAGGGAAGCCCGACTCTTGGTTTTAAAAATAAAAAAAAAAACACTCTGTCCTTTCATAACATGAAAAATGCAAGTGAGAACAGAACAGATACTTTTCTTTGTGCAGTTGAATAAGTAAATTAACATTTTGAAACAATCAGGTTTTAAGTGTTTTTCCTGCTTTCATCCATTTTCTTGAAGTAAGCAAGCTAGCCAATGGCTTCTGATTTTTCCTAGCTTAATGCAGATACCGAAAGAGAAGAAGGAGAAGAGTTTGAAGACAACATGGATGTTTTTGATGACAGCAGTTCCAGCCCTTCTGGCACCTTAAGAAATTATCCACTCACCTGCAAAGTTGTTTATTCCTATAAGGTTTGTATTTCTCTAACATACTTCTCATATTAAATTGTGACAACTCTGAAGATACAAGTAACTGTATCTACCCAGCCTCTTATACTGTACTTATCATAAAATTGGTGTTCAGTTCATGTTAGAGGCAACATAATGGGAAAGAGTCCAGGCTCTGACGTCAGACTGCCTCGGTTAAAATCCTGTCTCTGACATTTACGATCTACATAACTACGCTAGTCCCTTGGTCTCTGTGAGCCTCGGTTTTCTTATCTATATTATGGGGATAATATTATAGGGCTAGTTTGAAGACTAAATGAGATGCCACTTTTATAGCAAAGCATTTAGCAAAGTGCCTGACATCTAGTAAATTTTCTGTAAATAGAACTCTTACCCTTATCAATTGCCTGACACAAGACCCTCCGTTACGATAGTTCTCAAAATTGATATTAAAGTAAAATTGCTTGACAGAGCAGTTTTGTTAAACTTTACCTTTCCTAACCTTAATATAACCACCTCTTGTTTCCAGGTTAAGCAAGGATCTGGATAAATAGATTCCTGAACTTCCAAACCTGATTTGGTATAATAGTTCTTAATCTCTTTCACCCCTTCCCTGCTTTCCCATTAGCTTTTTACTCAAAGTAAATTGAGTTTCAGTTCCCCGGTTCCTCTCTTTTCCTTACTCCCTTCATCAATCACTAGCCAGTTCTGTTGAGTCCACCTCCAAAACATATCCTGAATCCATTCACATTTCGCATCTTGGTCTAGGCCATTGCTTTGATTACTGTAAAAGAAAAAAACCCTAATAATTGGTATCCCTTCTTCATACTTGTCTACCAACATACTTGTCTACCACTTTCCACTCTGCAGCCAGAATTATCTTTAATACGTATAGGAGGTTATTTTATTCCCCTGCCTAAAACCCTTTATAAGCTTTCCATCACACAAAGAAAAATAAACTCTTCACAAGGGCCTATAATGTCCAGATTGATCTGGCCCCTGCAAATCTCCTTAGCTTCATGTCAGACCAACCCACCCAGCCCATGCACTACATGTTAGCAACTCTGGCTGCCTTTCAGTCTTCAAAAGCACTACGCACCTCTCTGACTTGACAGCTTTGCCCTTGCTGCTCCCCTACCTGGAACTGTCTTTTCCCAAATCTTGGTTGGCTGCCCACTGCTCTTCATATAGGCTCAGCTCAAATACTGCCTCCTCAGGTTTCCCCTGACCACCTAAATGCATAGCCAACTCCCCAGTCACAACTCTATCCCATTGCCCTTTTGTCCTCATTTATTTACTATATAGCACCTATCACCAACCAAACTGAATCTTGTTTGTTTTCATACTTCTTTATCTGACTCTCCACTAAAGGTCCATGAAGGCAGAAACCTTGTCTATGTCTGTGTACCTTGTTTATGTGTCTTCAGCACCTAGGACAGTGCCTGGCACATAGTGGGTCCTCAGGAAATAATTGTGGAATGAATAAATGAATGATGTAAGGAAGGCATGAACAAATGAATCCCTTTCATTTTAATGAATGGCACTAATTTTAATGAATTCCTTTCATGTTAATGCCATGCTTAAGGGACAACAGCAGAGGAAGGGTCTGAGGAGAATCTAAATCATACATGGGACAGTCTCACTCCTACCACCACCATCCCTGGAGAGCCAAAAGCTGATATTATTTACTCCTCAATATCAGTGATTACCAGACTTTTCTTCATTTAACATCCTTTTATTATATATTTAAGTTAACAATACTTCCTCTTTTCTAAAAGGGTTGGGATTTTTTTTTTCCCAATGTAAACTGTCTTGATAACCTTTTGAAAATTTGAAGTCATCTTCCGAGATACTTGTAAGGTGTTTTAAAATATTATAAAACTTGGTTGGGATTGTTTCCCTATCTTCCGTCTCAGTATTATATTTACTTTGAAGTTCCAGAATTAAAATTTAAGGTCCTTAAACAGAGAGGGTCCTGGGTATCTGAGTGATTATTACATCTGAGGAATTTTACAGATGAGGTAGCATTTCAGTGGGGTCATGAATAAGATCTTTCTAGTTACAGTGATAAGGTAGGGAAGGGAAAGAGCCTTATAAGCAAACAGCAGATACAGAGACACAGTTTGATGAGATAATAGGGTGTTCAGGAAATGTTAAACTCAGTGTTGTGTGAGCATCAAGTGTGGGAAATAGAGCAGCTGGAAGTAAAGATGTCAGATAGACCTGTAGATCAGACTGAGTTTGGCTTTTATCCTGGCTGAAGGAAGCCATTGGGTGTCCTAAAATCAGACTAGGCTTTTAAATAAGGTAACCCTGGTCGTGGTATAGATATTCCAGAGAGGGTAGATTAGAGTGGAGTTAGTCTCTATAAGCCTAGTTGTGATTCCTATGGTCCAGACCAGCAAAGAAGGCCTAAGTTAATCTGGTGAGAACAAAGAAAAGCTAAATTTAAGGAGTAGTTTCAAAAGCCTTAAAAATGCTCATAACTTTGACCCTACTACTTACTATATATCCTAAGAAAGTGACCCACAATATAGAAAAACATTCTGGATACAAAATGCTCTTTCATCATAGTACTACTTTATAATAGCAAAGTTGGCAGTCCAATAAGGAAATAGTTAAGTAAATTAACCATTCATATAATGTAACCATAACAAAATTTTATGAAGATAATTGAAAATTATATTAGAGTTTTTTATGTAAGAAGAAATATGTCCAAAAAGTAAGATACCAAATTGTATTACCTTAAGGTCTTAATTATACATATTTCTAGCTTTTCTACAGTGAACATGTATTACTTTTGTAATCAGGAAAGATCATTGTTTTAAAAGAAAACAGGAAATTTAGAGAGATGGTGGTGGGAATGGAGGGCATGGCTGCTTCTGGGGTCCTGGCTGCCACTGCATATTAGGACTTCATGAGGTAGTGTGAGACCACGTGTTTATTTAATAACTATTTACTGACTACTTGCTGTCTTTAGTTGGGATAAGTGAGAAGAATTACATTCCCTGCCTTAAGTAAGTCATTCTAATAGGAAGCGCACAAGTGCAAACAACTAACTTGAGTGCCACAGTAGTCAGTGTTAGAGGGATGCTCAAAGCCTTCTAAGAATAAAAGGAGGAAAAAGCAGCCAGCTCATTGTGGGTGGTCTTGGAAAACATATAAGCTTGGCATCAAATCATGAGTAATAATAATAGCTACCATTTATGAAGTCCTGTGTGCCCTGTATTGTACATATATATATATATTTTTCTAATCCCTTCAATAACCCTATAAGGAAGATATTATCAACCAACCCATTAATTCAACAAATATCAGTACGTGAGCACCTTCCATGTACCATGCTGTGCTCTTTTCTAGGCTTGGGGATATAGCATTGATGAACACAGATAAAAATCTCTGCCCTCGTGGAGCTTACATTGTAATAGGAATAAAAAAGAAAACTGAGGCTCTAAAAGGTCTTATGGTCACTTGCCTGTAGAAACAGACTGAAGCTGGACTTGAACTCACAGTAATCTAAATCTAGTCACCAGATGGGAAAGAGGGAGCAGGGCCTGCTGGAAAGAAGGAACAGCCTGTAAAAGCATAGAGGCAATAAAGAACGTGGTATGTTCAGAGAATAGGGAATAGTTTGCTGGGGCCAAAGCATCAAGAGACCACAGGGTTTTGAGTGTCATGCAAAGGACCTGACCTTGTCAAGTGGAAGAATTGGTCACTGCTTGGGTATGGTATGATCAAGCTAGTGTCTGCTTATATAACAATGTTGGACAACTTGCGTGGACCTTCATGACTTTTTTTTTACAAGGGCAGCATTGTATTTAAAGGTGTTCTTAACCCTCCTGCTTTGCTATCACACACACTGAAATCTGGTTGTGTTGGATAACTTTTTAAGTTTTGCCACAGAATTTGTTATGTAGGTGCCTTTTGCTGGTATATTCAAGGCATAGTGTGGTTTCAGATTAGTGAAAAAATTCCATTGGAGGGGGTTGGTGGTGGTGGTGGGATGAATTGGGAGATTGGGATTGACAGATATACACTAATATGTATAAAATAGATAACTAATAAGAACCTGCTGTATAAAAATTAATTAAATTAAATTTTTAAAAGATTCTATTGGAAAAGCTATCAAAATTCAGTGAGCTTTTTTTTCCCTCATATTTTAAGATCAGAGGTAATCTACTTAAAATTCTGTCCTGGAGTATTTCTGTGATTGGTCAGCCATTTTCAATACCATTTTTCTGTCTCAAGTAGCTATTATAGCAATGTCCAGAATCTGGGTTTGATGAAATGTACATGAAATAGGAAATGAGTCTTTGGAAATGAGCCTTGCCTTACTTTTGCTTGTGTAATTTGGAGATATTTTACACTTTGAGACTGTGAGATCTGAAAAACTATATGGTCTAAAGCAGTAGTTTTAACTAATCTTGGGACTTGGGGAAAGCTTTTAAGGCTGTTCACTAAGAGCCAGAAGATGTCCACAGACCCCTCCTGTTACATGTGACAGGCAAGTCTCTTTATGAAACAAAGTCACAAAGTCTCTCTCTACAACCCCCCTGCAGAGTCCCTGAGAGCTTGCTCTCAGATTCTACTGCCTCAGGGGTAGTATTTAGGTGTCTGGTGCTAGTGGACTCCTGCTGTTAGGGATTTAAAAAAAAAAAAACACCACAGCAACTTCTGCAGAAGCACACAAGTGGATCAGCCTAGTTTCTACAGTTAAGTTGGAGCATCAGTCATTTCTCTCCTACAATTTTCTTCTCTTGGCCACTGTTTTACGGTGATTCCAGACAAATTCCAGGCATTGGTCAAGCTATCAGTCAATCCATGTACATAGCTCTTTGCATTTTCACAGCCTGCACCTCCATGGTAGCCCTCTGGTATAGTTCTAATTCACGGCTTTCTCCTTTGCTTGTGCTTCCCAAATCATCATGGTTCTGTGCTTATTCATCCCACACTAACTCCCCCATCTTCCCGAGAATGGCAGGATTGTCATTTTGAAGAAATGGAGGCATCAAGAAGTTGAGTAACTTACCAATAGATACATAAGCTGGAGCTAGAACCCAGGTCCTCTACTTCCAGCAGAGTGCTGTGTTCACTGAACCTGATTGCCTCTTGAGGATTCCGTTTCTCCAGTTTTTGTTGTGGCTTTATTTTGTTTAGTTTTTTAAAGTAAAACTTCACCTCATTATGATAGTTTTACAACACTCAAATTTTTATGTTCAATACGTTTTTCAAAATCATTTTGATCCCCAGTTTTTGTTATGATCAGTTCACATCTGCTCTTTATCTAACCTTTTTAATTTTGTCCATGACCATCCTACATTGCAGGCTTCTCAACCAGATGAGTTGACCATTGAGGAACATGAGGTGTTAGAAGTGATTGAAGATGGAGATATGGAAGACTGGGTAAAGGTATATTCCTTTGCTCATATCGCCCCTTCTTGTGACATTTTCAGGAGTTTGTTTTGGTTCTTGTTGTACCCTGTCCAAATTGTGTGTGCAAACCTGTTTTGTCACATGTCTTTTACTCAGGCTCGAAATAAAGTCGGCCAAGTGGGTTATGTACCAGAAAAGTACCTACAGTTTCCCACCTCGAACAGTCTGCTGAGCATGCTGCAGTCCTTGGCTGCTTTGGACAGTCGGTCACACACATCCAGCAATTCCACGGAGGCCGAACTCGTTTCAGGCAGCCTCAACGGAGATGCCAGTGGTAAAGACTGAAACAAGGCACTCTTTATTTGGTCACATTTGGCCTAAACTGTATTACCCTGGAGTCAGCCTTCAGTAGGTTAAAAAGCACAACTTTATTCCTTTTCTGTAATATGTTTATTTGGTCACGTTTATCCTGTACAGTAGAACCCTAAAGTTGATCTTCAGTGAGTACAGAATTATAGCTGTACGATGGCCTTTTAGTTGTCACTTGTGCATGGGGTGGCTGCAAAAGTAACCTGGTTGTCGGTGTTCTTACTGCATTTTTCTCTCTCTTGCTACCTAGTCTGTTTTGTGAAAGCACTTTATGACTACGAGGGCCAGACAGATGATGAATTATCTTTTCCTGAGGGAGCAATCATCCGAATCTTGAACAAAGAAAACCAGGATGATGATGGCTTCTGGGAAGGGGAATTCAATGGGCGGATTGGAGTTTTCCCGTCAGTGCTAGTGGAAGAACTTTCAGCCTCAGAAAATGGTGACACTCCATGGATGCGAGAGATTCAGGTGCACAACAGGGGGAGAAAGCTGGATTAAAAGATGTTTAAAGAAAATGACTCCCAAGGAGTCTGTTGACCCACGCAAAAGTGGGCTGTGGTCTTGGCCTCACCCTCACCACTCCAATCCTTGGTTGCCGGGTTTCTGCAAAACTGAATTTGGGAAGCAGAGACTTGTCAGTCAGGCTCTTGTGCAATGGCTGTATGACAGCTCACTTCTCCCACATTCTGTTCTCTGAATTGGGGAACGAAAATACTAAATTGTGTGTGACATACAAAAGAATGGTTTGGTAGAGAGAGAGAGAAACCAGAGAGGGAATGTATTGTCTCTGTGGTTAGTTTATGCAGTAAAAATATTAGCTTGCTCTTTTTCTCCCTCACACTGTCAGAGCCTCCCTGCCCAGCCCAGGTCCTACTAGTCCTTTTCGGAGAACTGATGAGCCTGCCAGAGCTCCATAGGCTTAGCTCAATCATAGCAAACCTTGTCTTTATGGGAAACTTCTAATTCGGATCAGTCACAGCAGGCCTGGCAGGTCCAGGACCATAAGGAACATGTCTGTCCATCTTACTTGTGTGGTATTGTGACCACTTAGCGTGACATTTACAGAACCTGGGGGAGTCAGAAACTCAGCCAATTATTTTATCTTCACTGAAAAATACAACTTGTCCCTTTTTTTGTTCTTCACTGAACTAATTTGGTATGTTTTCAATAGAACTCTCGAGAATGGTTTGACTTGGTAACTGTTTAAGATAAACTAAAATCAGTAGTATAATGAGATCTGTGGAAGGAAAAAGTTAAATGCAACACAAAACTGGGGGTTGGGGTGGTTATTCTAGGCTCATTTGCTTCTAATGAGGCTGACCAAGAAAGTTAATAATCATAACTTAGCTCCAAAGAAAAGTAATTTGCCAGGAGTAGTCAGAGAAGCCTGCTGGTCTCTCCTTCCTCAAGTGAGCACTTCGTAACCTCTCTTCCCTTTGCTGCAGATCTCTCCCTCCCCCAAGCTGCCCGGCTCCCTGCCTCCACTGCCACTGTATGACCAGCCTCCTAGTAGCCCTTACCCCAGCCCAGATAAGAGGAGCTCCCAGTACTTCCCCCGCTCTCCTTCAGCAAATGGTAAGGGTTCTCCTGGGCATGGGTCTACATACACTTTCATTCAGAAATCCACACGTTCACCTGAAGAGCAAACAGATCTGCATTAGCATTTTTATTGCTCAACAACACAAATAAATTGAGCTTCTTTGATTCCCTCCCTTAGAAAACAGCTTCCATGCCGAATCGCCAGGATTCTCACAGGCATCCAGACATACTCCTGAGACCTCATATGGGAAACTACGACCTGTAAGTCTCTTATCTGGCAGGGTTATAGAATGCGTAGTTTCTCCAAATTGAAAGTTAGAAATTAATGTATCTCCATGACCCCTGTGTTGTTACTAATTCCCTCCATGCCAGGGTAAGATGGAGTTGGGAAGTTAAAAGGAGCTCTGGAAAAGGAAGGCTATAAAAATGAACACATCTTGGAAGGTCTAGCTTACACTGGTGCTTTCCTCACTGAGCCATGGAGAGATTGCAAGGTGACAGCTATGAAAGTGTATTTAAATTATAACAAGCTCTGAGAGCATTAAAGTGGTCTAATTGTGAAACAGAAGCATTTTTTTTTTCCAGCAGGCATTTTATAATAACCTATTTTCCAGGCCTCTAATTGCCTCTTTGACGGACACTGAAATGAAATAAGATACATGCATTTTGAGGTTTGAGAGCTTCTATTCTCAAAGGAATCTGTTCTTACAAATAATCACCTCTACTGGCCCCTCACTGACTCCACCCCACCACCTCACTGTGAAACAGCTCTTCCAAGGTCGTAACTTTCGCAGGCTAATCTAGTGCATATTTGCAATTTTATTTTCCTAGACCCCCTTATCAGCATTTGACACAGTTCTCTGAACCACTCACTACCTTTGGCTTTGTTCATTCAGCAGATATTGAGTGCCTTGTTAAGGACTTGGTTCTTGATCCTAAAAGTTTAGGAAGCTATTGTAAGATTGTAAGCAGGACAGTGATATGACCAGTTGTGCATTTTTAAAACACCATTATGGCAGCTAAGTGGAGGATGAATGGAAGGTGATAGAATGGACACAGGGAGCCATTAGGAGGCTGGAGCAGTGGTCCAAGCAAGAGGGGACAGTAGTGTGGACTAGCGGGTAAGAGCGTGAATGGAGAGAAGTGGACCTGTTTGTTCTACCACACTTTCCTGGTCTGCTTTCTACTTCCTGGCCCTTCCTTTTTGTTACTGAGTCCAAGCTCACTCTTCTCGCCGCAGGACAGGCCAATAAATCGGGAGACGAGGTATTGAGGCGAAGAATAGCGACTTTACTTGGAAAGCCGGCAGACCAAGGAGATGGCAGACTAGGGTCCCCAAAAAACCATCTTGGATGCCTGTTTCTTTTATAGAACAGAGGTGGGGGAGGAGGTGAGGAAGTAAAGTTAAAAGGCCATTAGTTTTGCCTGCTTGGCCAGCATGGGGAGGGGATGTGTTAATTTCTTCTTTTCTGCAGCCATTCACAGGTGGGCAGGGTCAGATTGTCTCCCTGTGAGCTGAACAAAGGCACTTTAGTTTAACATTCAGGCAGAGGGGCAGGGTTCCCTGAGGCAGGCCACTATGTATGATTATAATAACAAAAGCAACAAAAAGCAAAGGTTAAAGTCAAAGAAACAGATCCAGCACAGAGTCAGAACTGGCTCTTCCCTGTTATATTTTCATTGACCTTTGCGGGCTTCTCTGCCTCTGTCCATCTCTGTTGATGCTTCTCAGGGTTCTTTCCACGGGCTGCTTCTCTTAAAGTCATTAGAGTCACTCTCTGAGTAATCTCATCTACTCCCAAGGCTTTGATAACCACTTATTTACTGACAACTCCCAGATTTATAACTGCCAATCCAGTCTCTTCCCTGAGCTTCAGACTTGTGGAAATCTCATTGTGTATGTACCAAAACCCCCAAAACTCAGCAAAACACGAGTTAATTATCTTCCCACCCAGACATACTCCTTCTCCCATATTTCCTGTCCTGGTGAGTGGTACCCCCATCCTGCCAGTGCTCTGCCATCACTCGTGACACCTCCCTGACCCTGCCTTCCACAGAGTCATCGCAAGTCCTGCCAGGTTTACCTTGGAGACAGCTGTCAAGTTTTTCCACCCTCTGCTGCCCCACTGCCCGTACCCTAGTGCAGGCCAACATCAGCTTTCTTTCAGACCACCACATGAGTCTCCAAAACTGTCATCTGTATTCTCGCCCACCACCACTGTTTTCTTCAAACTTTTACCTGAGTCATCTTTTCACACATCTGATACTGCTGTTTAAAATCCACCAAAGATTCCTCTTTGCCTACAGAATAAAGCTCCGATTTTTAAATATGGATTAATGAGGCCCTTCATGACTTACCCCCAGCCTACCTCTCTAGTCTTCTCTCTTGCAACTCTCCTTCCAAGACATGTTGAAAGGTTTTCAGTTCTCCAAGCATTGCTCTCACTTTCAACTCTAGGCCTTTGCTTTGGACGAGGCTTTTAGGGCTACAAAGACTCTTGTGCCCATGAGGACTTCAGCCTAGGCAAGAACCTGAATCATGAGTTTCACATTTCATCCAGAACAATAGGTCCTTCTCAGTGTAAGAAGTTGTGAAAATTAAGTTGAAAGCACATGCTTAGAGCATTTCTGAGAGCCCTGGGGTGCCCATGTCCTTGGATAAATGACTAGTTGGGGTTTGGATGCTTCAGGCACTGAATCGGGAAGCTGACTGACAATCCATGTGATGGTTTCCTGCTCAGGTCCGGGCAGCTCCCCCTCCACCTACGCAGAACCACCGAAGGCCAGCAGAGAAGATCGAGGATGTGGAAATCACACTGGTGTGATGATGGCTTTGCCTGTCCGTTACTGCTACAATCAAGGCCAGGCTTAGAGTTTGGCCAGTCTTGTTTTTTAGGCACCTTTGCATGATGATGACTCGAACAGAGCAAAAACAAGGAGGATTATATGTGACTGGGTGGCCTGGTAGACTCCTCCCATGTTTTGAATATTTTGTGCCTTTTTTTGTTGTCATTTTCTATGTCATCTCTCCTACCACAGCACAAATCCTAGAGGGCCCTAGAAACACAGAGGGGGACAGCCCTCTTGCCTAACAGTGGCCCATTTTTGTATGAGACTCAAGACCAGGCCTCGATCAGGGCACAGTCACAGAGATACTGATCATGTGCACTCGTACAGTATATTACTGTGGCCACAAGGATGTGGCAGAGATTCTCATCTTTCTTCAAGTGGCTTCTGCTCATCTGATTGAGTTTAATCAGATCACATTGGCTACATAAGGAAGCAGGAGGAGGGATTTCAGGAGAGGCTGGCTCCTCCCCGCAGTTAGTCCCCAAATTGAGAAACTGAAACCGTATTGGAACAAAATGGACTGCCCTGAGTTTAGTACCAATTGCATTAATGCACATCTCTTCCACAACTAACAGATTTAAAACAATAACAGTGTCCTTTGTATTAATATTTATGCCATTCATTTAGTATTAGTGGAGCTAACATGGAGGGGCTGAACTAGTAGCCGAATCTCATCCCATCACATAGACTAATAGAAAGGAGGCTGTGGCAAAAGCAGAAATGGAGCTCCCAGATCTGAAATGAGCCAATTTAATGTTCTTTTTATATTTGGGTATTTTTCATTTTAATTTTTGCAGCGTATACTATTCTGACCAGTATCCTTAGAATCTGAATGTCTAGATAAGCTGGGGACACATACTTGCCTTGTCGAGCTTCTCTACTGGGGAGGCCTCTAGCATTATTTTATTCCCAAGCCAGTCCACTGGCCCAGGCAGCCACCCACCACATAAAATGCAGCTTCCCAGGTCCAACTGACCTGACATTTCCTTGGGAGGAAGAACCTGTGGCTCATGGAAACCAGCTTCCTGTGAAGGACTAAAGGATTCCACAGGTGCAAATTGACAGGTTCTCCACGTCACAGGGAGAGCCAAGAGTAGCCTTCTCTGCAGGCTAACAAACCCATAGCCGCAGTTGTCCCAGAGTAGGCCTCCAGCGGCCCTCCACCTCCTATGGAAGATAGGGAGTGCATTGCTTAGGGACTAAGGGGTGTTTGCCAGTTGCTTTTTTTTTTTTTTTTTTTAATCAAATTTGTAGAATTTAATTCGAAAGTTGTCTTATGCTTTGAAAATGCCATCCCTCCTAAGAATCTAAAAACGTGAAATGCTCGCCAAATGTCCCCATGGGATTTTTGACCAAAAGTAAGGTCAGAGCTGAAGAAATTTTCAGTTAGTCATTTGATCACTTCAGTGACAGTACCCATTGATGAATCTTCTCCGTGATTTGAGGATTTTTTTGTTTTTTGCTTCTTAACCTGTTGATCTATTTGAGGTCTTTTTGTGTTTATCAAACTTATTCTTAAGTTTAAAAAAATTTTAAAGGGTGGGTTTTTTTTTTAAGATTTTAAAGTTTGTTGACAAGTTTAAAATCTTCAAAGCACTTTAGAAATCTTCAAAGTGCTGAAATCAGGCAATTCTTGCCACCCAGTCTTGTATTCTCTCTTTAGCTAGCAAAATTGTCCTTGAATCTGGGTTTTCCACATTCTCAGAGGGTTATTTGAAATCTTTTGTTATATTTTAAAATATTTTTTGGAAGAGCTGCTAATTTTATTTTAAAAATACAAAGTTGTAAAAATATGCCTCCTTTTTAAAAAGAACCCCTCCCTCCAGGACATGTAATCCAGTGTCACAGTGCACACGGCTGGGCTCAGAGGAAGCGCCTCTGTGCAGATGTGCTTTCTTTACAGTGGCTGTAAAAACTTTGTATTTATTATGTATAAAATGTTGAATAATAAAAAAATGGAATTAAGTTTTCTAAGTTTTACTTATAAAGAGATTTGGGTAAGCAGGCTTTTCCAAATACCCAGTGCTTCTTATAAAGACACTTCTAGGCCCTCCTTTAAACCCTACAACAGATACAAAGAGGGGGAAGTAAATTAATCCATCCATGGGACAAACAGTCCTGCATGCCACCCACCTGCCATGTGTAATACCCTGCATGCTAGAGATAGAAATAAATAAGTTGTGGTCTTGGCTCTCAAGGTTCTTTCCCAGTGGAGAAAAAAGGTATACACATGAGGACAGTACTGTGTGAGGTGCTGGAAGGGCGAGGCAGGGAGTGTGCTGAGGGAGCTGAGGAGGGAGCTCTGATTCTACAGCTGGAAGGGCGAGAGGAGGGCCACTGAGTCCCCTCAGAGGATGTGACTGCTGGCTTCTAGGAAGTGGGCACTCTGGACTACTCTGTCCTTTCCTAAACCTCCACCCTGAGTAATGAGTCAAGGGAAGGAGATTTTACTGGTCTCGGGGGTGGCTAGAGGATTCCAGGTGAAAAGGTGAGTCCCTCTGGCTGCCTGCCGGCCCAGTGAGGATGAGAGGTCAGCCTGTTTGGGGAGGGGCCCCACAGCCCTCCTCTTCCAGAGCTGCGCACGTGTGATATGTATTCTTCCAGACGTTTTCTGTGCATAGAACTCATATGCACACACTGCCTTTTTATATGTGAGATTATATAATACATTTAGGTTTACCTCATTCTTTTTGAAGGCTGCATTATATTCCACTGTTCGGATATATCATAATTTAAACATTCCTGCAGTGATGGATGATGAGGTTGTATCCATCCATTTGCTACTCGAAAGTTGAAATGAACACCTTTGTGCATAATTCTTTAAAAATTTGTTCCAGTGAAAATATTGGGTAAATTCCTAAATACGTAACTTGAGAGTCAAAAAGGTATGTGTGTATTTAATTTTGTTAGATGTTGCCAAATTGGCCTCCAAAATAACCGTATCCATTGACACTCCCACCAACAGCGTAGAAGACAACATGGACTTTGGAGTTGGAAGGTCTGAGTTTAATCCTGCCTCCCACTTGACAGCTGTGGAACCCAGCTTCAGTGTCCCCATCGGAAACATGAGAATAATGCTGTGGATCCAAGGACATGTAAAGTGTGCAGCACAGGGTGGTCCCCACAAGCATCCCTCACCATCACTTCGCCCACCTTCAGCGGCCTCCCCTACAGAACTGCTCCTTGCTATCCTTCCAGCCTCCTAGTAACACAGGGCTGTCATGAGGCCCAATGGAAAGAGTGGGTGTGAAAATGCTTCACCATAAATATGGTGAGGACTATCAGTGCACATTTAATATCTCTTCCATCTCTTGCCTTCCCCTGCTAATGAAAGCTGCTCGCATTCAAGACTACTGTTGGCCCCAGAGGCCTGGTCTGTGACCAGCGGACGGAATTAAGCTAATCATCCCACCCCTGTATCATAGCTACATTGGGGCCTCCTTCATCACAGGAACTAAAGGTAAGGCAGCTGAACCAGGTTCGCAGCACATCACCTAGATCCCTTTCCTCTGACCCACCACCCCAACCCACATCCACAGGCAGACAGAAGCAACTGGGAGGATATCCTCTGGCCGCAGCCCTGCCACCGCTTGATGGACGCCCTTTCCACTGGGCTGCCACAACCCTGACTTTAAAAGAAGTAGAATGAGATGATTTCCAAGGGCTTATCCAACTCTTATGTTCTAGATAAGTTCAGTTTCTAGATGCAGAGTGAGAACATCACACAAAAAGGTCACAATATTTGAGAACAGACTTTACGAACACAGAGACTTCTCAGGATGGCCAAAAGTTGAAAATTCAAGCCACTGAACTCTCCACTGGGACAGAGCAAACTGTCCTCTGGGTTGTGGTCACACCCGGGCTGCACTATTCACTCACTGCCCAACGAGCCCAGCCAAAGCTTTCGGTTGTGAAGCCCGTTATTTCCTAACCCTCTGAGGGGCCTTGTAACAAAATCTGGCTGAGTCTTTGCATTTAATGCTCGTTATGAAGCTGTTTTTCATGACTAAAATACGTTACAGAAATTTTAGTTTAGAAGGGAGAGAACTGTCCTGAAATCCTACAACTTAACCAGTACAGAAATTTTAGTTTAGAAGGGAGAGAATTGTCCTGAAATCCTACAACTTAACCAATATAAGTTTCCTCCTAGATGTTCCCTGTGTTTGCTGTTACTGCTTGATCTGCCAAGAACCCCGTGAATGCCAAAGAGCATTTTGTTTCTGGACCATTTTCCCCTGGTCCCACTGGCCAAAAAAACAAATGCAGCATTTCTGCTGTGTCTGTGTCAGAGAGCCCTGGTCTGGGAATATTTTCCTGGAATGTTATCCTGAAACAGCAGAAATGAACACACCTCTTAGGGTTCACACCTCTTCCACACTGTGTGCTCAACACCTAAGCATGTGTTTTGTCACTCACTTGCTCCTATGAGGGGCAGGGGAAGAGCCTGGTTAAGAGGCCTGTATTCAAGTCCCTGGGCTGCCTCGATTACCTGTGCCCTTAAGGTCATCCCTTCACCCCTCTGGGCTTTCCTTTTCTTGTCCCTAAAGTGGGAATGAGAAGACAATACAAACTTCGTAAGACCCAGGGGGATCAAATAAGATAATGTACAGATAAGCTGAAAATATTTTTGACTAGTGGATGAGAATCTGTAAGAAGAAAACTACCTGTACCAGACACGTCACGTCGCATCTCACAGATGGGTCCACACCTAGTGCCACCAGGATTCCTCCAGAGAATGATGGGCCAGGACCACCTCTATTTGTTCAGTCAGCAAACTTACTGCCCCAGGCCACGTTCTGGGCATTGAGACATAAGTGACTCAGTTCCCATCCCCGTCACCAACGGGCTCACATCTGGTGGGGGTGACGTGGGAACAGCAGTTTCAAGCCAAAGTGCCTCTCCCAGGACAGGGAGATGACCAAGGGGCAGTAGGACCCCAGAGCAAGAGCCTCTGTCATTTCTCCCTCTCAAGCTTCAGGCAGGTAGAGGAGGTGGTACCCATGCCTGTACCACAGCCCCAGGGAAGAGCCCGGATCACCAATGGTGAGGTGCAGAGCCATAGAGCAGGGAGAGTCTCACGGACGTGGAAACTCTTCCCACTGTGATTCGCCCAACTTCTCTCAGGAAGGTAACTGGGAGTAGAACCTAGAACCTGGCCTCCAGAAGACCAGGCCAGCAGCTCTCTGCAGAGCCCAAGTCCAGTTTTTAGAAAAGAAGGAATCGGGGGCCTGGATTCTTATCCCTGCTCTGATGTGTGACCCTGGTCCCTCTCTGGCCCTCAGTCCATATGCACAGCAAGGGTGACACTTTTGACATTAGGGAACAAACTCAGGCAGGCAGCCCCTGCGTACTGAACACCTGAGTAGCAACTATGGAAAACCTGGAGAGAACTGGAAGCTCAGAGCGTTTTTTTTTTTAATAGATCTTTGTTGGAATATAATTGCTCCACAAAACCGTGTTAGTTTCTGTTGCACAACAAAGCGAATCAGCCATATGCATACACATGTCCCCATATCAGAGTGGTTTTAAGCACAGGGTTCTATCCCTGCCCCCTCTGCTGCCCGGGACTGCAAAGACTAGAAGTGCAGCCTTCCCAGCTGGCACCCCTCTGAGCTCTTCCCCTGCTTGGCCTTTGCCAACCCTTTTCCCCACACTTGCCTCATTCCCTGGAATGCCCAGCCTGTCTCTGGCCTTCCAGACTTGCTCTTCCAGGAAGCATTCCCTCCAGGTGAGTTAAGGTGTGCATGTGCTCCCTGAAGTGAGGCAGGCATGTGCTAGCAGATCTGCCCCATGAAGAAAGGAAGGCTTAAGGGGAGTAAAGGGGTCACTGTCCCAGGAGTTGAGTCATATAACTTCCTGAGCTCCTTTTCTGCATTCTCTAAGCAGTCTGAATTCACTGCAGTCCTGTGAGGTACTTGCCCCAGATGATGTAGCTGGTTTAACAGCCTCCCAGGATTCAAGTTCACCTCCCTCCTGCGGCCCTGCCTGTCCCTCATTTCAAAGGACACTAACCACCCCCCCCCAGGCTCAGGCCTAGGCACCCAGGGCCAGAATGGAAAAAGAGAAGCAGGGAGGGATTTGGTTTAGACAGAAAGCTAGAATCATCTACCCGATGGAAGCAGTGGGCAGGCACACTGCTGGAGCACGGCGGGTAATGCCCTGCAGCTCTGCCTAATTGGGAGCCCAGATTCGCTGACATTTTGTTTAAAAAAAAAAAAAAAAAAGTATGACAAGAGTCACAATCCTGCTGTGCCAACTGTGATGATCTCGTGTCACTTACCCTCTCTGAGCCTCAATTTTCTCATCTGTGAAAGAGACACCTACATCACAAGGTGGTTGGGAGGAACAAGATACTGGATAGAAAGCACAGGGCACAGGGCCTGATGCAGCTCAGTAACGGTGGCTACTGGAAGCTTTGGTCTTTCTGGCCGTGAATCCCAGGAGGCGGGAGAATGGCCTTGGCAGACCTAGGCAGCTGGTGACTCCTGGTGGCCGCTGAGAGCCAGGGCATGAGGGCCAGACCTTCAGCAGCCTTAGATTCAAAAGATCCTGGACTCCTAGAGTCTTTGACTGTTAGACTTGCTGAGTCCTCAAATAAGAGAATTCAGTCACTTATGAACATTCCCTGAGGCTTTCTCTGGCTCTGAGGCCTGATCCCAGGGAATACTTTGCTCCTATCCTGGCCTCTGCCAAGAGCTTCCTGACTGAGTTGGAG
>NW_020173978.1:282306-293845 GCF_003031525.2 Neophocaena asiaeorientalis asiaeorientalis | reverse complement strand
CCTAGCCAGCCTGGCAGGTGAGGAGAGGCTCTCAGTGAGGGGATCCTGAAGGACAAATTTGAATTAGGAGTTGGGAGGGAAGAACATTCTGGGCAGAGAGAAAATCACACGCAAGACACATTCAGAGTAGTAACAAAGTGAAGATGCAGCTGAGGCCAGCAGGGCCACATCCTGAGGGTAAGGAGTTTCTCTGCAGGCAGTGCAGAACTTCAAAGGGTTGGACGTATGACCACAACACCTTAGAAAGTCACTCTGGCTGTGGCAAGGAGGGAACTAGGTGGAGACAGCAGGTCGAGGACAAGGTGGCCTACAGTGGCAGCAGGAATGGAAAGGAGAGTTAGACGCAACAGCCCCATGCCTTGGTGCCCAAGAAGAAGTGGGGTGTGAGGGGAAGAGACGCTTATGACAGGGATAGATAATGCCTAGGAGGCAGCTGGGTATGTCACCCAGAGCTCAGGGGACAGCTGGGCCGAGGGCAGTGAGTGAGCTAGGATCAGCAGAGTGTAGATTTGGGTATTTAGCCAACACTTAAACAGCCTTTGTCATATGCCAGGAACTTTACAAATACTAATGCATCGAGTCCTTACAACAGTCTTCGAGGTAGATACTACTATTTTCCCATTTTACACAGGAGTAAACTATGGCACAAAGACATTAAGTAACTTGCTCAAAATCATTCTGCTACTAAATAGTAGAGCAGAGATTCAAACCCAGACAGTCTAGCTGCAGAGTCCTGGCTTTTAGCGCTCTCCTGCCCATCCTGGAAATAGTCTGCAAAACGCTGGGACTCAGGAGAGACACCGTAAGGTAATAAAGGAGGCTGAGAGTTCTAGAGTAAAGCCTTGAATCTCAACTGAGCGGACCCCCAGAGGTCAGCCCCTATCACTCAGGGACAGAAGTCCCCTTCAACACCTGGTGACTGGCAATGGCCGTCCCACTGACCCTCCTCCATGCCCCAGGTTGGGGAAGGAAATGGGAGTGCCCAGGTTCCACCCTGTTGGGTCTGCCATGTACTCCAGATGCTTGTTGTGTGGCTTAAATCTGATGCTGATGTAATAAGCGAGGCCCAGGCCCAGCCCACGGATGTCCTCCCCGCCACACAAGGGGTCTGCCTCTGGGGCAAGAATGCGGCCCCAGTCTAAAGGCAGGCCTGTTGTACCAAGTACTTGACATCATTCTGGTTTTTCAGGATCCTTTCCACCACTCTGGTTTTTCAGGATCCTTTCCACAGGGCCCCTCTCGGCTGTCTCCCCTGCTCCCTCCTCAGAATTCACACGGCCCCTCCTCAGCCTCGGTCTACCCTGGGTGCCTGAAACAGAAGGGCCCAAGGACCAGGACCAGCTTAGACCGAGGATGAAATTTCCACTGCTCCAAAAGCCACTGTCCTTTGCTGCCTCTGGGCCTTTCTTCATGCTGTCAGCACAGAAGGCAGGCCAGCTGGGAGGAAAGGGAGCCCAGCCTGGGTCTCCTTGAGCCTCCACCCAAAGGCTTCCCTGTTCCCTGAATGCTGCAAAGAGGCAAGCAGATGCCAGTTTAAATGTAATTTTTTTCCACTTTTGCCAGAGATAAAAAACAGAACAATACAGTAATCCCCCCCAACCCACACTTTGTTTTTAAACGAACAGGCCAGGTCCTGCCAGGCCTTCTTACCCACTAAATGCCACCCCCATCCCTGCACCCCTACTGGCCCTGGAGCCTCTGGGGCAGTGGGAAGCTGTCCTCCAGCTTCAGGCTTTGGACTAGAGCTCCAGCTCAGGCAGGGGAGTTGTGGCACTAATGCCAGAGCACAACCTTCCTGGCTTGGTCCACGCTCACCACGTGGCTCCCAGAGTAGCACCAGGCCACGGCATTGACGGCGGCACTGAGGAGAGGGAGAGGCAGGCTTCAGGGGGCGTCCACTGCTGGGCTCTGCCCCTCATTACTGAACCTGGGCATTTTGAAGCCCTCTCTGAGCCCATCTCCTCACCTGTAAAATGGGCTCAGAGGGCTGTGGTGAGAGCAGACCCAAGTTCACATGGGAAGACACCTTGTGAACTATGAAGGGCTCAGGTGGGGGGGCAGGGAATGGAAGGTACGGTACAAGGGCTGGGGGTTCCAGGATGCCCAGCACGTCAGGACCTGCAATCAGCTTAGCAGGACTGGGGCAGGGTGGGGGGTGGGGTACTGGGGCTGGGGTGGGCAGGTGGGTGGGCGGTGGCCGTGCTCACCAATGGGGTCCCCGAAGGCTACTCTCCAGTTTCCCAGTGTCTACATCCCAGATGTAAAGAGCTCCATCCCAGGAACCTGCCAGTGCGTAGCTTCTGTCTGGGCTGCAGGGGCCACAGCACAGCAAGAGAGAGGAGATTAGAGGTAAGGACACAGACACAGACAGATGGGACACACTCAGGCATGGGTGCTGTGCTCTCATGGACACACCTGAACACAGCTTTGGTCCAGTCAGAACCGCACCTGAAGCCATCAGCCCTGAGAACAGACAGGGTCGGGTCAGAATGGAGGTGGCTCAGCCAGGAACTTACGGAGCTTCCTCTCTCCGGCAAGGGCTTAGCCACCCCACCAGGCCCTGATCCAGAGGGGCCTCCAGGGAGGGCCCCCCGCTGACGGGCCTTTTACAGGGGACAAGGCCCAGCTGCCACAGCCAAAGCCACAGGATCAGTGGGCACAAAGCAGGTACCTGAACACCTGGCGGACATTGCTGACACGCAGGTCGATGACCTTGAGTGTGTCGTCTCGGGAACAGCTGAGCAGATGCAGCTGGTCGTGGCTGAGGCTCAGGGAGGTGACCCGGCCCTGCACAGGGATGACCTGGGTGCAGCGGGGTCCCCTGAGGAGCAGGGACAAAGGCGAGGATGAGCAGCAGCCACCCTGACAAGGCTGCTCCTGACAGACTAACCAAGTCCAGAGGCGCCCCTGTTCTCAGGCCACTAAGGCCAAGGCTGACAACTAACCTCCCCCTGCAGCCAGCCCCTTCCATCAGGAACTTACTAAACCCTTGGGTCACTAAAATAAGTGCTGGGGGCGGGGGCGGGGAAGCAATGAAAGTCTGTCTTTAAATATGTGAAAGAGAGTGCAAAGGGTTTCAAAAGGCAATCTCTGCAGATGAGTAAGAAGCAGCCTGAGGCAGGCCTGGCACTGGCTCTGGCACTGGTTCCAGCACTGGCTTTTATAAACCATTCAAGCCTAATGCTGGGCTCTTAGGCTCAGAAAACAATATAACTTTTGTTCCTTTTGACTAAAAAGTGGTGATTATATGGGAAAAAAGAGATTCTCCATTTTGGTTGGCAAGACCCAGGCAGGGTCCCTTGGTTGGACCGAGGGCCAATAAGAAGGAGGCACAGGTCTCCAAGGGCAGCTGAGCCTTCAAGGGGCCAAGCCCAGCACAGAGGCCACCAGAGCCTCGCTTCCCCAAGGTACCCTCAGCAGCTCCATGGCTAGAAAAAGGAAGAGAATACAGGAGCCCTGCCCCCACCTCCACCACCCACAGCCTGCGCCTATCACCTGCTGTCCCAGAACCGGATCTTCTGGTCATTGTGACCACTAATGATGACATGGTCCCCACACACCACATCGTTACAGTAGGAAAGGACATTGATGGTCCTGGAACCTAGGGACCAAGGAGTAGAGCCCCAGCCTCAGAGAAGGGTTATCAGGAGCCAACCCACTGGATGTATGGAGAAGCTGAGGCCCAGAAGCCCCAGAGGTAAGGTGTCCTCCCAAAACTAGAACCCAGGTCCCCTGTTTCCCAGCCCAAAGCCTGAGGTCACCTAGAAACCAGGGAAAGCATCATCGATGGGGGGATAGAAGAGGGGCCTTGGGAGGTTTCATTCCAAATGCCTGTAAATCTTGAAGCCACTCCCAGAGAGCAGGCTGAGGTCCCCCATAGCCTGGCAGGGTCCTGGCCGTTGGGAAAGGGGAGGGTTGGGCCTCACAGTAGGCTCGGCCTAGGTCCCACTCCTTCACTGTCCGGTCCCGGCTCCCGGTCACCGCCTGATGCATCGTTAGCTTGAATTTGGCAGCCGTCACCTTGTCTGTGTGTCCAGATAGTGTCTCCTGCCACCATCCCAGATATGCATCAAAGGTATGGCCAAGACTCCATAACAAACCCCTCCAGGCCCAAGGCATGACCCCTGACCCCCAGGCTGCCTCCCCAGTCAGGCCTCACCTTGGACTGTGCCTCCCCAACCTTCCAAAGCTGGGCGGCCTTATTGTAAGTAGCTGCCAGTACCTGGGAGCCCTGGGGAGATAGGAGGGGAAAGGATAGGTCCTGAACCTGGGCCTGGCCAGAGGCAACTGCAGGCCAGAGAGCTAGGGTCAGGGCTGCCTCAGAGCTTCCCCCAGCCCAGGTCACCCAGGTAGGCAGGGGAGAATCGAGGCCCAGGGAGGAGGATTGTGTAGGAGCTCTAGGATACCCGTGATGTTCCCTCAGGCCCCAAAGCCCCCACCTGCCCAGTGTGGAAACTGGGGGAGGGACATCCTATGCCCCCCAGGTCCTCTCACCGAGGGGTCAAAGTCCACACTGGTGATGCTGCCGCCAGCTCCTTCAAGGGTCTGGTTGGCCTCCAGGCGCCCTGGGGGGACCAGGAGAAGGGACAAGAAGTGAAGTCACTAATCTCACGAAACAGAGGAGCCTGGACTGTGAGTGGGAAGATGAATCTCTCCTAAATTAGAGGACAGAAGTGCTGGGCCTGTTCTTGGGGGAGCGGCCAGGGTTGGGGAGTGGGGGTGGGGGTCTAGCTGGAGGCTGCACCTTCCTGAACTGCCAGCAGAGGGCCCCGGGGGGCTGCAGGTCATCTCGCGGATGTCTGGAAAAGACCAGAGAGAAGGGACTGTCCCTAGGTCACATGGCAAACCAGAGCCAGGCCAGCTGGAGACTCAGCTCCTCCAGGAAGCCTCTGGGAGCCAGCTCTCACTCCCCAGTACACCCCCCGCTACAGAACACAGAGTAGATAGCTAACATCTGCCTCATGACTGAGTTCTGAGGGCTCAGTGGCACTAGACGAGGAGGTGGCCTGCTGGGGGGCCCCAAGGGACCTGCTCCTCAAGGGCCTGTCCCTGTAGAACCTCGTGACATGGTGCCTCCACCACCCCAACAGGGACCATCTGAGCTCAGCCCTCCCCACCCCGCAGGGCTCGACTTCAGGAAGTGGGAGGCTCTGCCCTTCTTAGGAGCAGTGAGCCCAGAACTCTTGCCACTGCCCACAAGAATGTCCCAGGTGAGGAAACGCAAAGACTCAAGACCCTTCCCACCAAGGAGCAAGCTGAAGATGAGGCTGGCCTGTGGGCAGGGACCCTCACCTCCCACGATATTCCAGAGGAGGATGAGGCGGTCAGCCCCTCCAGTGGCCAGGAGGCTGCTACTGGGGCCAAAACGAACAGCATTGACCTCAGAGAGGTGGGCATCCTGTGGGGAAAAGGGGAGGTCGGTGCCCCTGGTCCTCGCCACACACACCTCTTTGCTCACACTCACAGCTCTCTGTCACGCATCAGGTCTCTGTTCGAACACTGAGTTTCAAACTCAGCCCCACCAGGGCTCATCACCTCTGACTGGACCCCTGCAGCAGCCTCCCGCCATGTTCCCAATACTCCACTACCTGGCCTCCTGGTCTCCCGGCCTCCTGTCTCTCCCTCATTATAAAATGCCAAAGGGCTCCCACCACAAGCTGTGGGAGGAAAACTCCTGCTCCCAGTGAGGGGCCCATTCTTGCTTCCCCAGCCTCCTTGGACCACTCCTGGGACCTGCACTCCCATATTGTACCCCATGCACTTGGCCCAGCTCCTCCTTACCAGCACATCCTGAGCTCGGGTAGGAAGTCGGGCGGCCACGCACACAGGGATGCTCTGGTATCGCTGCTCAGGGGCTCCCCCAACTGAGTGGCCTCTCCTCTTCTTGAAACTGCAGGAGGAGGTCAGGAGGGCATTCAGCAAGGCCTTCTGACACGGGAGCCTCGAGCTCTCCTGAAGCAGCAACAACAGGAAGCAGACACGGAAGGCAGCAGAACATGGCCAGGAGGTGCAGCAGGCACGGTCCCCACCAGCCTCTGACCCAGGGGTCAATGTGGAGACAGTAGGGGCACCAAGACAGGCACAGAGGCAGGGCAGGGTTGTTGGTGGATGCAGAGAAACCTCGGAGCAGGGTTTCAGTCCTGGCCTGGCCACTGCTTGGCACTGTGACCCTGAACGAATCCCTGACATTTCTGAACCTCCATTTCCCAAATGAGTAGTAGCTCCTTTCTGGCCTCAGGCTGGAGCTTTTGGTCCCCTGTGACGACCCAGGATGAAGGCCAGAGCCTGGAAGATAGCCAGGCAGGGGCTGGGAATGAGGCCATGCACCCAGCTCCTGCCTCTGGGACTCAGCAGAGACTCACACACAGAGTGCTGGGCAACGTACGGAAGGACACACTGAGACACATACACAGCCCAAGCCTGGGCTCCAGGAGCCTGACACATGCATCCAAGGGGCCCAGCACCTTCACACACATGTCGGTGCACACACACACTTACTCCAGAAGCCCCTTCACCACATCCACACAGCGGGACAACGTCAGGGAGGTGGCGGAGGCAGACCTGGAGCAGAATCGAGAGAGATGTGCTAAGGGACTGGCCGGTGGCTGTGCAGACAGCAGTCATTCATCCCTACACTCTTGAGCCTGGACAAGAACTTTGCTCCTCCAAGGCCAGGAGAGCACGATGACCCAGAGGAGTCCCAGGAAGATGGAGGAAGGGAGGGATTTGGAATGAAGTCTCCCAGTTTCACCATGATGGTTAAGACCTGCCTCACCACCCAAGTGCCCCCCAACAAAATTTCATGGGAGGCTGAGCTGGGGCCTATGGAAGGGGGTGAAGGTAACCCCACGCTGAGAAAGCACAAGGCTGGGAGAAGGGGGCTGGGAAACCTAGATCCCAAAAATACCCAGGAGATCATGTGTCCTGAGATGACCTGGCCCGCCAGGGCTAAGGCTTTGGGGACTGCATCTCATGCCCCTCCCCAGGGTTCCTTCACTACCCTGAGGCCTGGACACCAGCGACCTGCAAGAGAGGGCTGCAGGGGCTTCCCTGGTGGTGCAGTGGTTAAGAATCCGCCTGCCAATGCAGGCGACACGGGTTCAAGCCCTGGTCTGGGAAGATCCCACATGCCGCGGAGCAACTAAGCCTGTGTGCCACAACTACCGAGCCTGCGCTCTAGAGCTCGTGAGCCACAACTACTGAGCCTGCGTGCCACAACTACTGAAGCCCGCGCGCCTGGAGCCCGTGCTCCGCAACAAGAGAAGCCACCGCAATGAGAAGCCCAAGCACCGCAACGAAGAGTAGCCCCCGCTCGCCGCAACTAGAGAAAACCCGCGTGCAGCAACGAAGACCCAATGCAGCCCAAACTAAATATTTTAAAATTTTTTAAAAATTAAAAAAAATGAAAGGACTGGAGGAGAGCTTACAGGCTGGGGAATGCAGGGAGGGCAGTCTCAATGCCAGGAAAATCAAGACAGATGGGGCAGACTGGGGGTGAGGGGCATCCAAGGACTGAAGCCTCAATCAGGTCCCACCCATATGAGCTCCCATCTACACATGCTTCACAGGCATTCAGATACGCTTACCTAAGCTTATACACACATATGCTCTGATGTCCCTGTGTGTATGCACACACATGCCTGTGACAGCTGAACCCTGGACCTTGCCAACAGGTTCCCTCCTGGTCACACCCTTTCACCAGCCTGACATCCCACCCCCAGAGCTCTGGTCCTGGGAAGGAGAAAAAGGGGGTGAGGACAGAGGTTGGGGTCCCGGAGGTGGCACTGACCCTAAGTGGCTCCAGGCACTGGAGGTCAGATCTGTCCTGGGGTCCATCCTGTACCCCAGTCTCTTCTCAAGCCCCCTCTCAACCCAAGAGCTGGCCCAAGGTCCTAGAGGAAGACTCTGGGATGGGACCCAGCTCAGAGCTGTGGGACAGTGCTCACCTGAAGGGCCTCTTCCATTTCTCACCAGCCTCACTCTCCAGGAACGCTGGCTCAGCTGCCAGAGCCAGAGTGTCTGCTTCCTCTCTGATCCCATCGCCTAATGTGTCTGGGCTCCTGGGGGAGAGAATTAAGCTCAGAATGGCTAAGGGACCAGGCCAGCCCCTCCGCGCCACGGTGAGGATGTGCAGACCCAGAGATGAGGGTGTCCCTGTGGACGCACGTGTGGCGGGCGCAGGTGCTGGCTCCTACGACCACACGTGTCTGCACGTGTCCTGGGCTCGTTCTGCCTGGGGGCCTCGGCACCGCGGCTGTGCACACTTGCAGTAAGGTGCACCGGCGGCCGCAGGCAGGCGGGGGCGGGATAGAACTGTAGCGGCCCCGGGGCAGGGCACTGCAGAGGCCGCGGGGCAGAGCCTCGGCAGGCAGGTCTCAGGCGCATCCTCATTCTTACTCGCTTATGCTCACTGTCCGCTTGGCTGCCTTCTTCAGCTCCTGGGACACCCGCGCCTGCTTGGCCCTGGGATAGAAAAACTTCCTGAGAGTCGGGTCGCTCCCGTGCCCGGAAGGCGGGGCCGGCCCCGCCCCGACAGGCCACGCCACCGCTCACGTCCCCGAAGGGCGGGCCCAGCGCTCTCACCTCTCGCGGCGCTCGTTGCGCAGGTTGCGCTCGGCTGCGGCGCGCGCCTTGCGCCGCACCAGCCGATCCAGCAGGTCGCGTGCTTCCTCCTCGAGCCTGCGCAGAGCCGCCTCCTGGTGCCCGACGTGCACGCGCAGCGCCTCATAGGCCGCCCGCTGTGCCGCGTTCAGCGCGCGCCGCGCATCCACCTGTCCCTCCTGCTTCTCCCGCGCCTCCTGCAGCTGCGCCACGCGGGCCTCCAGAGCTGCCAGCCTGGAAAACGCGGAGAACCTCCATCACCGCCCTGGGGAACCAGTCTTGGAGCTGGGACAAACTTGCCCCTGGCCACGCGGCCAGCCGGCCGGCTAAGCCACGTCTCCGACCAAGCCTTCGCAGTCCTGCAGTTCCTGGCCTCTGCGACCAGCCACAGGCCTGGGGGCGTTTGAGGACGTGGGGAAAGCTGTCGTGCCCTTCCGGAGACCCGCGGGGTGACCCTGTCCCCTCCCCCTGGCAGTGATGGCCCCAAGCCTCCCCAAGGTGCGCAGGGGTGACCCCTCTCGCACCGCCCGCGCCTCACCTGCTTTGCCGCTCCTCCAGCTGTGACTCCAGGGTGCCCAGGGCTGCGCTCTTCTCCACCACCTGGTAGGCCATCTGCAGCGGCGGAGGGGCCGGACAGGTAGGCATGGGTGCCTCTGGGCAGGGCCTCCAGCCCCTCTCTGGCCGAGAGGCTAGTAGGACGGGGTCGGCCTCTCCTCTCACCTGACCCCTAGCTCAAGAGAAAGCTGAGGCGCAGACAGGCGTTGCACCAAGCACAGGAATGCACTGCTGTTTCAGGGATCAACGGAAGGGCCTTAGGCTCTTTAGCCTAACACCCGAGTGTCAATTCTGGCAGTGCCACTTATATTCTCTGTGACCCGGGGTAGTCATTTAACCGCTCTAAACCAGCTGTTTCTTCACCTGTCCAGTGGGAATGGTTGTGCTTACCTCATTGGGTAACACGGAATTACTGTAAGGAACAGTATCTCAAATAATGATGATTGGTTCTATAGCACTTAAGTGTGCTAGGTCTTATTCCGAGCACTCTACAGTATTAACTCTTTTAATCCGGTAGGAACTGCCATTCTCCCCCATTTTACACATGAGGACATTGACACAGAGAGGTTCAGTGTCTTGCCCAAAGTCACACAGCAGAACTGAGATCTGAACCCAGGCCACCTAACATGCTCCAAGTAAAGCGCTGGGGTATAGGAAGGGTTCAAGGGATGTGTGTTCTTTTCCCCACCTCTCCAAGCCCTGGCCTACCCAAGCGTAGATCCCAGAGAGCAAGAAGGAGCTCTGAGCAGAGGCACACAGGCTAACAGGAATGGACTGTGGGAGCGCCAAGCCCAGACTGAATACCAGAGCTGCCCCCAGCCCCAGAGTGGGGGTGAGCGTCATCTCATCTGTCCCCTGCCCCACTGAACAGTCCTTCATCCGAGAGCCAAGAGCTGGGGAAACCACAGAACTGAGGGGTCTGTGGGAGAGACAGATGCTAAGCAAAGCAGTTCCCACCACTGTGGCAAGAGGAATATGAAATAACCAAGGCTGGGGGCTCTTGCTGCTGACCTGTCCCTGTGTTCTTTCTCACATGGGCCTGGCGAGAGATGGGCTGAGGAGCAAGGCTGGTGTCCACCTGCACTGACTCCTGGTGTGAGTGGGCTGGGGTTGGCCCAGTTTATAACATTTATAATTCCTTCCACCATTAAACAATCTGATCATCACTTCCACTTCCTCACCTGTCATATACTTTCACTGATGTTTTGGCATTCAGTATTTTTTTGATGCTTTTCAAAATCCAAATAATAGAGATGGAAAACAGATTAGTGGTTAGGAGTTAGGGATGATTGGAGGAGAGGGGCGAGTTGTGACTACAACAGGGTAGCAAGAGGGAGATCTTTGTGGTGATGAAATAGTGCTGTATCCTGATGGGCATGCAAATCTACACAGGTGACAAAATGACAAAGAACTATATACACTTCATACCAATATCAATTTCCTGGTTGTGTGTACTATAGTTACATAAGATATAACCAATGGGGGATATTGGGTAAAGGGTGCACAGGACCTCTCTGTACTGTCTTTGCAACCTCCTGTGATCTATAATTATTTAAATAAAAAGTTAAAACAACAATAATACATGCTTGTTGTGATATGTGAAACAGTACTAAGAATTAAAGAAAAAGCCCCTCCCCATCCCTTGGCATATCCAATGGGAACTGAGTGGTTTGTCTAAGGACATGATGAGGAGGCAATGCTGAGGGCGAGGGGTGCGTGGAAGTATCCCAAACAAAGGGAACCATGAGCTCAGGGACAAGAGAGTGGCAGGAAATGCAACACTGAGGCCGGAGGACTCAACTTGGGAGCCAGGCTAAGGAGCTTTGGAAAATATGTACCAAACTGATCATGGGGAGAGGTGGTGAAAGGGGCTTCCACTTTTTTACTGTATGGGCTTCTGTTCTCTTGAAATGTTCACAACAAGCATGTATTTGTATATTACTTGTCTTTCTTTTAATGGAGATCATTTTTATTTAATTAATTAATTTATTTATTTATTGCGGTATGCGGGCCTCTCACTGTCGTGGCCTCTCCCATTGCGGAGCACAGGCTCTGGACGCGCAGGCTCAGCGGCCATGGCTCACAGGACCAGCCGCTCCGCGGCATGTGGGATCTTCCCGGACCGGGGCATGAACCCATATCCCCTGCATCGGCAGGCGGACTCTCAACCACTGCGCCACCAGGGAAGCCCTGGAGATCATTTTTATTATTAAAATATATCACTCTGGGCTTCTGGGCTTCCCTGGTGGCGCAGTGGATGCAGGGGATATGGGTTCGTGCCCCGGTCCAGGAAGATCCCACATGCCACGGAGCGGCTGGACCCGTGAGCCATGGCCGCTGAGCCTGTGTGTCCAGAGCCTGTGCTCCGCAACGGGAGAGGCCA
>NW_020173978.1:273604-281899 GCF_003031525.2 Neophocaena asiaeorientalis asiaeorientalis | reverse complement strand
GTGGGATCTTCCCGGACCGGGGCATGAACCCATATCCCCTGCATCGGCAGGCGGACTCTCAACCACTGCGCCACCAGGGAAGCCCTGGAGATCATTTTTATTATTAAAATATATCACTCTGGGCTTCTGGGCTTCCCTGGTGGCGCAGTGGATGCAGGGGATATGGGTTCGTGCCCCGGTCCAGGAAGATCCCACATGCCACGGAGCGGCTGGACCCGTGAGCCATGGCCGCTGAGCCTGTGTGTCCAGAGCCTGTGCTCCGCAACGGGAGAGGCCACAACAGTGAGAGGCCCGCGTACAGCAAAAAAAAAAAATCACTCTTGAGTACAGAGTGGAGAATGGATGGGAGTGCCAAAAGAGGAGTGGTCCAGCGAGGAATGAGAGTAACTTGGACCAGGCAGACGGGGCACAAAAAATGGAAGTTGATGGATTTGGAGGCAGGATCCATGAGCTGGTGACTAGCTCAAGATGGAGGGCTTCTAGGGGTTAGAGGTGTCCCTGGGTTTCCAGCCTGGTGACTACCAGTGGAGGGGGGGATGATCTATCTCATTTATCACCTAGTCTACAAATATTCATTAGCATGGACTGTGGAGACAGGCCCCAGGGATACAATGGAGGCAAACCAAAGGCATCCCAGTTCTCGGGGTTCTCACAGCCCAGAAGGGGGCTCAGATTTTGAGAACCACCTCTCAAATGTAAAGTTGCAACTACAACAGACGCTCTGAGGGAGAGGCTACCACTAGGTTCATAGCCCCAAATACACATTAGTTGAGCAAGGGACTTGGCATGTGGTAACTAGGTAGGTGCTTACTGGCCCCTCAGCCTCCTCCAGTGGACTGGAAGCTCCATGGGGCCAGGTCCTGTTTACTGCTGCATTGCCTATGCCTTGGATATAGTGACTGTCAATAAATATTTGTTGAAAGAATGAATGGAGATCACAGAAAGGGGATTTGTGCGGGAGAGAGTTCAAATCCTGGCTCCAGCTCTCTAAGCTTTCGTTTCCTCTGAAATATAAAGTTGTGGAGGATTAGCTGAAGTAACGCTTAGCCCAGCGTTCTCAACGTGGTGTTGGCCATATAATCACAGGGGCGATGGTTAGTCTGATTTTAGGCGTGAAGTCCAAAAAGCAGCTGAGCAAGAGAGTCTGGAGCTCATAAGAGAAGGCTGAGCTAGAGATGGGTCTGGGAGTTAGCAAACAGAAAGTCCTTGGGAGTCAGTTAACCCACCCAAGCTCCAAAGAACACCCACATCTGAAGGGAGGGGGTTAAAAAGGAGGGAAAGTAGCCAGAGAAGGAAGTTCAGAAGCAACAGCTACATAAGTGAGAGGAAAACCAGGAGAGTGTGGTGAACCAGAAGCCAAGAGACACCATGGGGCAGGGGCGGGGGGAAGCAGTGGCAGGTGGAGCTAGCACACCCTGCCATGGAGATGGACCACCTTACTTTTGGTCTGCAAATGTGTATTGAGTGTCAGCTGGTACTGGGCCCTGAGGTTTGCAGGGCAAGTGGTGAGCAGAGCAGGCTGGACCATCCAGAAGGGGGAACAGAGGCTGCCTGTTTCCTGCACCCCTCACACACCCCCCTCCCTGAGCTCTCACTGCACTTCCTCCAGCTGCTGTTGGAGCCCACTTCATCCTGGGCTGCCAGGGCCAAGCTAGAGAGCACTCTGACCCCTGTCTGGCCTCAAGGCACTGGACTTTGGAATCTCCCTCACTTGCTGGCTCCCTTGGATGACATGTCCCAGCCCCAGAGTCCTGGATCCTGGGCCCACCCCATTCTCTCTCAGCCCTCTGCCCAGCCTACCTCTCCACACACCAGCCGGAGCCCCTCCTCTTCCTCTTGCCACTTCACCCTCAGAGCTGCTGGTGATGGGACTCCGTCTGAGTCAGGCCCTGACTCCTCCTCCCTGTCAACCAATCAGAGAGCGGTGTTCATTGTCCCTCCATTCAGCCAGAGGATACACACGAACAGTCTGAAACCAGAGCCGTGAACTTTCTCCTGAGGAAGGTAGGAGCCAGAAAGTCAGTAGAGGAAAGAGCAAGTCTCCAGAAACTAGAGCTGCCCGGGAACCTCTGCTCTTGGATTCCCCCAGGCCTGGAGTTCCCAGGCCAGGACCCCCCTCAAGAAGCACCTCCCAACTCTGAGCCCCAGCCCATTCCTGGTTCTCATCTTCGCTCCCTCTTTGGAATAGGTAGCATTGTGCCCTTTCTGTAGGCATCAGGTGGCAAACAGAAAAAGACAGAGGTGTGTGGGCATGGGAGGACAAATGCAGAGAGACGGACATTCTGAGCAGCTGGCCCCGGGGGAAGGCTGGAGAGCCTGCCTCCCCCTCCCCTGGGCAGCAGCCAAGGGCCACTGAGGTGCCTGGGAGAGAATGAACCCCGCATAGCCAGTGGGGGCAGGGCCCAGGAACAGGAAGCCCATTGTGACCACAAATACAAACACTCACCAGCCGCCCTGGTGGAGAGCCCGAGTGACATCGGTGGGCTCTGGCTGCAGCTTCTCTGAGAACTGGGCCAGCAGCTCCGCTTTCTCTAGGAGACGGTTATCTGCGGGTGCAAAAAAGGTGAGCCTGGAGCACAGACAGACTCTTTCCAGGAGACTCTAGGCATACAAGTTACCTCTCTGGCTGGGAGGGCTGCAGGAGCCGAGGGATGCAGAATGGGGAGCTACTGGCAGGCTGGGCTCTGCCCTTGCCTGAGGGGTGTCTGTGCAGCTCCATCAGGACCTCCAGCCCTTGCACACCCTCTAAGAGCATAGCCCCCAGGCCCTCCCAGGAGAAGACTTGCTCTCCCAGGGACACAGAAGGACGACCACTGCAGGGGAAGGAGATGGCTGGGTACTGCCTGCTGAGGTTCTCAAGGAAAGGAAGGGGCCAGGGGTTGATACCCAGGGCGGGGCCTGTCCCCAGAGAGCAATGAAACAGACTGAGCTCCACTAGCCTGTGGTCTTTGGCAAGATACTTCCCTTCCAGGGGCTCTTTCTGGGCTAAAAAACAACCCTGACTTCCCTAGGGTTGGTGTAAGCCTCCCCCAAGGCCAGAACAGAAAGTCCTTGAGTTTGGTAGTTTCTGCTACAGACCCTGGAATACAGCCTCTCCACCCCCACCCATGGTCACTTCCTCTTTTCTCACCAGGCCCAGGTAGGGTAGAGATGGTAAGCCCAGGCCTAACTCCTCAGCTCCTTTCCCTATTCCTGTCCGCTACCAGGCACCTAGGTCACCTAGGTCGGTCACCTAGGTTGCTGGCCTTGTTCTCACACAAAACCCCACCCCAACCCTCAGAGAATTGCTCTGCCCCACCCTCGCCCCCAGCAAATCTAAAGAAGATGCCATTTTGTCCAGTTTATGAGTGAGAAATAGGAGGCTTAGGGGTATGACCTGCCCAAGACCACAGAGAAGACTGGACTTCCAGTGTCTCTGAGTTCAGCCCTCCAGGATCACTCCAGTCCCACAGATTTGCAGCTCCCAGAGGATGGGGTTGACTCCCTCAAATTGGACTGTTCCATTGCCCATCAGAGCAGTGGAGAAGTGAGGCTGCCTAGAGGCAGGGGGCTGGCCTCATATACCTGAACGGAGAGGACCTGCAGCCCAGAAGGCTGCAAAGAAATCTCCCAGGACAAGAGCAACAAATTCAGTTGTGGGGCTGGGGGGAGATGGCTAAGCAGCAGCCAAGATTAGGACCAGTGATGGAGCTGGAGGGACTGTGATCAGACTTTTAACCCCCAAACATACAATCTCAGATGACCAGAGGTGCTCCACACAGGGGCACACCTGTTCATCCTGGCTTGAACTGCCATACCCCTTCCTGACCAGCTCCGCAGAAACACTATGAGAATCTGACTTCCCCAGGCTCGGCCACCTCCCTCCGCAGCCTGAATCCCCCTGCTTCTCCCTCAGGCTGGGGTTGGTTGGGCACAGAGATGCTCCAAAAACCTGAGCCAGGATCACCTATCAGTGGCAGAGCCTCAGACTCTGAACTGCCTCCCTAGAGATTCAGAGTTTAAAAGTAGCTGCTCTGGACAGCCCCGAGATCTTTCACTGTGCTTATGGGGACCAAATGGACTGACCAGGCTCTACCCCGGGGACGGCCCAAGAAGGGTAAGTCTAAAAGACCCTAAAAATCCAACATTCGCTTATGAAGCCGTGCACAGGAAGCCCAGCCGGTGGAAGGCAGAGCCAGGCCCAGAGGGGCGAGCAATAGCAGGGGCACTAGGAGGGAGCTCCGTCCCGGAGGGGGCTCTGAGCAGAGCCTGGACGGGAAAGGGCAGGAACGCTGGCTAGTCGGAGATAGCGCGTAAGAGACAGCGAGTCCTGCAAGCCCCAGGCTTCAGAGGCGAAAAGGCGTCGGGGCACTTGGGTCACAGACGGAGGGGCCAGACAAATGCTTCCCCGCGCCGGAGCCCTATCCCCTCGACGGCCCCGGGACGCACTGCACTCACAGGCCGGCACCAGCTCCAGGAAGAGGGCCTTTTGCGTTCGGTCTCGCTGTCGAAGCTGCCGCACGATGTGGCGTTTCCAGCGGGCGGCTGGGACGCCGGGGTCGCTGGGCCCCGCCATGGCCGCCCTCTCCCGCCTGCACCGCGCGCTCCCCCCGCCCAAGGAGGCGCGGCCGGGCAGGGGCGGGGCTCCAAGGGGACTCCGTGACGTCAGGGGGCGGGCAGCGGCGGGGAAATCCCCGGATTGTACTAAGAGTGGTCTTTGGGGGGAGAACGGAACGAAAATGTGGGGGGGAACCGCCCCAGGCTCTAGACCACCCGGATCCCACAAAAACTCTCACATGAGTGGGGTCTCCTATCGCTGTCGGGGCAGAGAGCGAGGAGCGAGGTCGGAGCCTCCGGGGCGGCTTCCCCCTCGCCTGTTGGCGCGCTCCGCAGGCGGGGCCTCCGGAGCCTGTGTTCCTTAACCCCACCGCGCCCCGACTGAAGTCAACAGTAAGAGACACTCTGGACCAGGCGGCCCTCTAAACCGGGCACCTGGAGACACCCCCCCCTCACACCCGGACCCTGCCCTCGAGGCCCTCAAGATCCGTGAGGGGAGGCGACACAGACACAAGGCAGACAATGTATGACAGCGAGATAAGAAAGCACGGAAGAGGAAGGGACTGAAAGGAGGAGGCCCTGCTTTGCGGAGGTGATGGCACTGAGTTGGGTCGTAAGGGAGGCAATAGGCATTGGCCAGGAGGAGAGAGAAACGGATTCCAGGCAGCTGGAAGAACAAATGCAGAGGTTCGAGGGCATAAAAACTTCCAGCAGATTCGAGCCTGGAAGGACGGGAGGCAGAACTGCCCTTGTGGGGAGCAAGGTTTTAGGGTCCAGTTCGTCGCAGAAAATTTAGGACCTTGAGGGTGAAGGAGTGCAGCTGATTTCATCCAGCAAACCCCTGGCCTAGAGGGGAGAAAAGGCTTGCCTGAGATTGCACAGGAGTGGATGGCTGAGCTGGCCTGCAACCCAGTATCAGCAACCCTGACTCAGGGCTCAACCGATCACTCTATTTGGGTGGCCTCTGGAAGAGCAGCAGCATCTCTTACAGGTACACTTGACAGTGAATCGTGGGTTTGCAGGGAACTGTGACAAAACTGCCTCCAGCAAGACCCCTGTGTAGAGCTCTGCAGACAGGATGGTGTGAAGAATGAAAGGAGAGATTCGCTGGAGCCATACAAGCCATGGAGGTGACAGGTTTGTTGAAATGCAGATGGGGATGGGTCACAGGTCTTGGAAAGCTGTAAATGCCAGTGACACCGCAGGAGAGTGTACCCTGCTCTGCTTTGGAACCACAATGAGTTGAGCTCAGTACCCCCTGTGCCACTGTCTTTGACTCTCATATCCTTTGCACGTGCTATGTCTGCTGTTTGGAACATCTTTCCCTCTAGTGGGCCTGGCTCCTACTCATAGGTCACCTCCTCCAGAAAAACTTTGTTGCACCTGCACTGAGTTAAGCCTTCTCTGACCTCAGCCCCAGCCCAAGCCTAGCCTGTCTATTGAAGGTGTGGGTGGTGGGTGTTAACATTAACTAGAAGGTGTGCCCAGGAGAAGGGCATGGTACCCACTGGAGGCTCAGGGCCAGTTGACGACAGTGATAAATTCCCTTTAGGACTGACTGACTTGCAGGTGCCTGGGGACACCATCATAGGAGCTTAGGTTGTGCACATTGAAGGGTATATTATTGCTGTGAGGCACAGAGACGTTATTTCTCTCAGTTGGAGAGTCATATTGGGGTGAGGGTTTCCTAACCCTTTTCTGACTCACAAAACACTCCTAGGAAATTTAAAATAATTTTGTCATTTTTTGATAGTATATGATAAAGAAGTATTTGATTTTGGCTAAAAATATTTATTTTTTATCTTTAGAATATGAAAAGTTGGGACTTCCCTGGTAGCGCAGTGGTTAGGAATCCGCCTGCCAATGCAGGGGACACAGGTTCGAGCCCTGGTCCGGGAAGATCCCATGTGCCGTGGAGCAACTAAGCCCGTGCGCCACGGAGCAACTAAGCCCATGTGCCATGGAGCAACTAAGCCCATGCGCCACAGCTACTGAGCCTGCGCTCTGGAGCCCGCGAGCCACAACTACTGAGCCCATGCACCACAACTACTGAAACCGACGCGCCTAGAGCCTGTGCTCCGCAACAAGAGAAGCCGCCACAATGAGAAGCCCCCGCAGCCCAACGAAGAGTAGCCCCCGCTCGCCGCAACTAGAGAAAGCCCACGTGCAGCAATGAAGACCCAATGCAACCAAATAAATAAATAAATTTATAAAAGAAAAAATATGAAAAGTTGTATTATAAAATTCGCTTTTTAAAATTTTAGGTAATATAATATATGAAGGCAAATTTCTTTTTTTTTAATTTATTTTTTAATTTTTGGCTGCCTTGGGTCTTCATTGCTGCACGCAGGCTTTCTCTAGTTGCGGCGAGCATTGCGGTGCACAGGCTTCTCATTGCGGTGGCTTCTGTTGTTGCAGAGCACAGGCTCCAGGATCGTGGGCTTCAGTAGTTGCAGCACATGGGCTCAGTAGTTGTGGCTTTGGGGGTGCAGAGCACACGCTCATCTCTAGTTGCGGCGAGCATTGCGGTGCACAGGCTTCTCATTGCGGTGGCTTCTGTTGTTGCAGAGCACAGGCTCCAGGATCGTGGGCTTCAGTAGTTGCAGCACATGGGCTCAGTAGTTGTGGCTTGCGGGCTCCAGAGCACAGGCTCAGTTGCTTCACGGCATGTGGGATTTTCCCAGACTAGTGCTCGAACCCGTGTCCCCTGCACTGGCAGGCGGATTCTTAACCACTGCGCCACGAGGGAAACCCTAAAGACCTACTGTTTTTTAGAATGTAGTTTGAAACTTGCACCTGGGTTAGGCATCTCCCAGCAGGCAAAGTGATTATTTAAAAGCCTAAATCAGTTCTTGTTACTCTACTTAAAACCCTTCTAAGGCTTTTCAGCATATTCAAAGCAAATCCCTAAACCTTTTCTGTGGCCTTCAAGGCCCTGCTTGGACTGGATCCTGCTCATATGTCTGACCTTACCTCTTTCTACTCTTTGATAAAATCTTATTCACAGCACTGAAATCACTGCCAAGCTCAGTCCTACTGTGGAACCTTTGCCCTGGCTATTTCCTATTCCTGGTGCTCTTCCTCCTGAACTTTTAGGGACTGACTCCTGCCCACAAGTCAGATTTCAGAAGGCCTTCGCTGTTCACCCAATCTGAAATAGCTCCCATCCCAATTAATGTCTACAAATCATCCAGTTGTTCCTTTCGGAGCACTTATCACTCTCAGAAAGGATCATGTTTCTGTGTTTGTTTTGTTGTGTATGGCCTATCTCTCCGATCAGGCTGGAAGCTTCAGCAGAGCCAGGACCAAGTCAGCCTTGATCCCAGCTCTGTCTTCAAACACCTAGAACAGGGCCTGGCATCAACTGACTAGGTGATCAGTAAATATTTACTGCTGTTGCTGTTATCAAAAATATACAAAAACAGGGACTTCCCTGGTGACACAGTGGTTAAGAATCCACGTGCCTAAAAAAAAAAAAAAAAAAAAAAAAAAATATATATATACACACACACACACACACACACACACACACACACAAACAGCTCTCATGACTCAGTACTTAGAAGTTTTGAATTCAAAATTGTAACCATTTTTAACTGAAAAATAAATCACATGCCTGTAGCCAAAAATTCAAATAGTCTAAGAGTGAGCCTCTTCACTTCACACCTTCATATTGGTTAGCATAGGACAGACTATTCAGTGGTCTTTTTTTTTTTTTTTGCGGTAAGCGGGCCCCCCCCTCTCTGGGGCCCCCCCCTT
>NW_020173978.1:252367-273554 GCF_003031525.2 Neophocaena asiaeorientalis asiaeorientalis | reverse complement strand
TTGCGCTATGCGGGCCTCTCACTGCTGTGGCCTCTCCCGTTGCGGAGCACAGGGTCCGGACGCGCAGGCTCAGCAGCCATGGGTCACGGGCCAGCCACTCCGCGGCATGTGGGATCCTCCCAGACCGGGGCACGAACCCGCGTCCCCTGCATCGGCAGGCGGACTCCCAACCACTGCGCCACCAGGGAAGCCCCAGTGGTCTTTTGGTTATCTATTACTTAATACAACTATTTCTTAATAGCTCTCATGATTCTGAGTGTTGCCTGAGCTCAGATGATTCTTGCTTTGAGTCTCTTACATGGTCGTAGTCACAACCAGGACTGGAATCATATGAAGACTCAGCCGGGTTGGTCGTTAATAATGGCTCACTTATTTAGCCAGCAGGAGATGCTGGCTCTTGGCTGGAAGGTGGATTCGAGCTGAAAACCTGAAAACGAAAGCCCTACATGTGGCCCCACCACAAAGCTTAGGTTTCTCAGAGCCCGGTGGCTAGATTCTGAGAGGATGCATCCCAAAACAAGCATTCCAACAGACAGCAAGAAAGCTACTGGTCTCTTAAGCCTTGACCCCAGAAGCTAACACAGCATCACTTTCTCTGCATTCTACTGGCCGAAGCAGTCCCAGTCCAGGCCAGATTCAAGGACAGAGACCCCAGCTTTCAGTGAAAGGAGTGTCAAAGAATTTCTGGCCATCTTTAATCCACTATATGTGGTACCAAATAAACCTTCAAATCTCAGTGGCTTAAAACACAAAAATGTATGTCTCCCTCACATTCCAGTGTGGGGTAGACCATGTGGTGTACTATTCTCCTTCAACAGTGACTCAGATCCAAGCTGCTTCCTCCCAGCATCTCCATCATCTCAGAGTTCTTTGATCCCAACTGTTCGGATGGGAGAGAGGTTAGGGGTGGGGGTGGCAGGGGGAACATTCACACTGATACTTAATTGCCTTGGACCTGAAGTGACACATTCTTCTGCCCACCACCTCGTTGGTGAGATCACATCTACTAGGAAGGCTGGAAAATGTACTCTCCCCTGTTCCCTGGAAGAGAAAAATGGGTGTGAACACATCATTATTGCTGATACACACCAATGTCCCAGTCTCCTTCTCTAGAAGTATCACCATGAACAATTTAGTGTGTATCCTTTCCGAAATATTTATATATATATGAGACTATAAACACACGTGTAGCATTTACACGCTGTTCCACATTTGCTTCTTTATGTAGCTATATTTTCAATGTCTTGCAGAACTTTCCATATCAGACTACATAGATCTACATCATTTCTTTTTTTTTTTTTTTAGTTTCACATCATCTTTATTATTGCTTAAAAAAAATTAAACAATGACTATCAAGATCTTTTTTTACTTTCAGGAAATTTGAGGGGTTTTTTTGAATTTTAGAATTTTATTTTTTTATACAGCAGGTTCTTATTAGTTATATATTTTATACATACTAGTATATATATGTCAATCCCAATCTCCCAATTCATCACACCACCACCACCCCGCCACTGTTCCCCCTTGGTGTCCATACATTTGTTCTCTACATCTGTGCCTCTGTTTCTGCCCTGCAAACCAGTTCATCTGTACCATTTTTCTAGGTTCCACATTTTTGTGCCAGTACCATATTGTCTTGATTACTGTAGCTTTGTAGTATAGTCTGAAGTCAGGGAGTCTGATTCCTCCAGCTCTGTTTTTTTCCCTTAAGACTGCATTGGATATTCGGGGTCTTTTGTGTCTCCATGCACATTTGATTCTGTTTGCTAGTATTTTGTTGAGGATTTTTCCATCTGTATTCATCAGTGATATTGGTCTGTGATTTTCTTTTTTTGCAGTATCTTTTTGTCTGGTTTTGGTATCAGTGTGGTGGTGGCCTCATAGAATGACTTTGTGAGTGTTCCTTCCTCTGCAATTTTTTAGAAGAGTTTGAGAAGGATGGGAGTTAGCTCTTCTCCAAATGTTCCATCCCCTCACTTTCAGTCTGTATGTGTCCCTAGGTCTGAAGTGGGTATCTTTTAGATAGCATATATATGGGTCTTGTTTTTGTATCCATTCAGCAAGCCTGTGTGTTTTGGTTGGAACATTTAATCCATTCACGTTTAAGGTAATTATCGATATATATGGTCCTATGACCATTTTCTTAATTGTTATGGGTTTGTTTTTGTAGGTCCTTTTCTTCTCTTGTGTTTCCCATTTAGAGAAGTTCCTTTAGCATTTGTTGTAGAGCTGGTTTGGTGGTGCTGAATTCTCTTAGCTTTTGCTTCTCTGTAAAGCGTTTGATTTCTCCATCAAATCTGAGTGAGATCCTTGCCAGGTAGAGTAATCTTGGTTGTAGGTTCTTCCCTTTCATCACTTTAAATATATCGTGCCACTCCCTTCTGGCTTGTAGAGTTTCTATTGAGAAATCAGCTGTTAACCTTATGGGAGTTCCCTTGTATGTTATTTGTCATTTTTCCCTTGCTGCTTTCAATAATTTTTCTTTGTCCTTAATTTTTGTCAGTTTGATTACTATGTGTCTCGGCGTGTTTCCCCTTGGGTTTATCCTGCCAGGGCCTCTCTGTGCTTCCTGGACTTGGTGCCCTTTTCCTTTCCCATGTTAGGAAAGTTTTTGACTCTAATCGCTTCAAATATTTTATTGGGTTCTTTCTCTCTCTCTTCTCCTTCGGGGACCCCTATAATGTGAATGTTGATGCATTTAATGTTGTCCCAGAGGTTTCTTAGGCTGTCTTCAATTCTTTTCATTCTTTTTTCTTTATTCTGTTCTGTGGTAGTGAATTCCACCATTCTGTCTTCCAGGTCACTTATCCGTTCTTCTGCCTCAGTTATTCTGCTATTGATTCCTTCTAGTGTATTTTTCTTTTCAGTTATTGTATTGTTCATCTCTGTTTGTTTGTTCTTTAATTCTTCTAGGTCTTTGTTAAACATTTCTTGCATCTTCTCGATCTTTGCCTCCATTCTTTTTCTGAAGTCCTTGATCATCTTCACTATCATTATTCTGAATTCTTTTTCTGGAAGGTTTCCTATATCCACTTAATTTAGTTGTTTTTCTGGGGTTTTATCTTGTTCCTTCATGTGGTACATAGCCCTCTGCCTTTTCATCTTGTCTAACTTTCTGTGAATGTGGTTTTTGTTCCACAGGCTGCAGGCTTGTAGTTCTTCTTGCTTCTGCTGTCTGCCCTCTGGTGGATGAGGCTCTCTAAGAGGCTTTGAGGATTATTTTTTTTAACTGATGATATTTTGTATTGCACAAATTGAATTGAGGTAATTCAATTACCTCAGCTGTTGCATGTGCTGTGCTTAGAAAATGCTTCTCTGATTCAGTGTTTTATTCATTCAACAATATTTTCTTAGGTATCCACTCCATTTAAGGTACTTTAATGCAATTTGGGTCTCTTGGGGCACAACCCACTGGATCATAGAACATGAGACAGCAGGACCCTGGTGCCACTGCTGCTAGTGTTGGAGGGTCCCCTGCAGAGGCGGTGGGTGGCTGTGGCTCACTGTGAGGACACAGACACTGGCAGCAGAAGTTCTGGGAAGTACGCCTTGGCGTGAGCCCTCCCAGGGTCCGCCATTAGCCTCACCAAAGAGCCCTACTTCATTCTTTTTAAAGCTGCAAAGTAGGGAATTCCCTGATGGTCCAGTGGTTAGGACTCTGTGCTTTCACTGCCAAGGGCCTGGGTTCAATCCCTGGTCGGGGAACTAGATCCTACAAGCTGCACAGCACAGCCCAGAAATAAATAGAAGAAATTAAAAAAAATAAAGCTGCAAAGTATTTCATTGTATGGATGTACTATATATATAAATCAGTCCTATAATCAATATTTAGACTATTTCCAATTATTTGCTCTTACTATGCTACTCTGTATAGCCTTGTATATAGATCTCTGCTTAACTATGTTAGTAAACCCGTAAGAAGGTTTCTAGAAGTTATTATATATCCCAGTAATATCCAATTAGAAAATGTAGTAAAAATGAAGTCATTCATGACAGCAACAAAAACTAATAGACTTAGGAGTATAACAAGAAAAAATTTACTAGCTGAAAATGAATGACATATATTAATTTGATTGTATCACTTATATAGTATATTTAATGTATCTTAATGTGATCAATTAAATTAACTGAAGAACATAAAAGAATATCTGAATGAAAGAAAATGTATAAAATGTTTGGGGTTGGGAAGACTAAAAATAAAAATATAATTTACACAAATTATGAGTTCAATATATTCCCACTGAAATTCCAATAGGATATCATTTTTATGGAATTTGACAAGTTGTTTCTAAAACTCATCTCAAAAAGAATACCCCAAAAAAAAATTTTTTTAAGATTGAGCAAAGAGGACCTGCTGTATAGAACGGGGAACCCTACTCGGTGCTCTGTGGTGACCTAAATGGGAAGGAAATCCAAAAATGAGGGGATATGTGTATACCTATGGCTGGTTCACTTCACTGTGCAGCAGGAGCTATCACAACGTTGTAAAGCAACTATACCCGAATAAAAAAATAAATGACAAAAAAAAAAAAGAATGAGGAAAGACTATTATAATGAAAACTGCATGCTGTTGGTTCAAAAATAGGCAAGATTTGGATTTTCCCTGGTGGCACAGTGGTTAAGAATCCACCTGCCAATGCAGGGGACATGGGTTCGAGCCCTGGTCCAGGAAGATCCCACATGCTGTGAAACAACTAAGCCCATGCACCACAACTACTGAGCCTGCGCACTACAGCTCGTGTACTACAATTATGGAAGCCCGTGTGCCTAGAGCTCCTGCTCTACAACAAGAGAAGCCACCGCAATGAGAAGCCTGCGCACTGCAACAGAGTAGCCCTGCTCGGCGCATCTAGAGAAAGCCCAGGCACAGCAACAAAGACCCAGCGCAGCCAAAAATAAATAAATAAATAAATTTATTAAAAAAAAAAAAAAAACTTTAGAAAAAATAGGGAAGATTAGTAACTGAACAGAGAACAGAAATAGATCCTCCCATGTAGGAATTTAATATAAGATGAAGGTGGCATTTCAAATAAGTGGAAAAAAGGAATCTCTTCAATAATTTATGTAAGGACAATTAGTTATCCAGTTAGAGAAAAAATTTAGTTAAAATTTTTTCTTCACACTATATGCAAAAGTAAATTCCAGATGGATTATATTACATTATAACTTATAATCATAAAATGATAAAGATATCAGAAACAAGTAGGATAGTTTATTGATAACCTTGGGATACAGAAGACCTTCCTAAACAACATTCACAGCACAAAAATCATTAGTGAAAAGATAGATAATTTAACCACATCAAAATGTAAAATTTCTGGATAATAAAAGACACTATGCCCTATAAAATTCCAAGAGCCTTTCTTGCAGAAATGGAAATGCCAGTCCTCAAATTCACATGGAATTGCAAGGGGCCCTGAATAGCCAAAACAATCTTGAAAAAGGACAAAGTTGGAGGACTTCACACTTCAAGATATACTAGAAATCTACAATAGTAAAAACAGAGTGGTACTGGCATAAAGATAGACACATAGACCATTACATTAGAATAGAACTGAGATCCAGAAATAAAGCCATACATCTATGGCCATTTGTTTTTTGACAAGGATGCCAAGTCAGTTCAATTGAGAAATAATTGTTTCTTCAACAAATGGCACTGGAGCAACTGGATTTCTATATGCAAAAGAATAAAGTGAGACCCTTACCTCACATCATATACAAAAAACTAACTCAAAATGGATCTGAGACCTAAACTTACGAGCTGAAATTATTTAAAAAATCTTTGAAGAAGCATTGGGGAAAATCTTCAATGACTATTATTTCATGAGTATGATACCAAAAGCACAGGCAACAAAGGAAAAAAAGAGCTTTTGTGCATAAAAGGAGATGATCAAGAAAGTAAGAAGACAACCTACAGAATAGGAGAAAATATTTGCAGATATATATCTGATAAGGGTCTAGTGTCCAGAATATATAAAGAACTCCTAAAACTCAACAACAAAAATAACCCAATTCAACAAATAAGCAAAGGATTTGAATAGACATTTCTCCAAAGAAGATATACAAAAGGCCAATAAACACATGAAAAGGTGCTCAGTGTTATTACTCATTAGGGAAATGCAAATCAAAACCACAAGATACTACCATATGCCTACTAGAATGGCTATAATTTTAAAAAAATTGTTTTAATAGAAAATAATACGCATTGGCAAGGATGTTAAGAAATTGGATGAATTGGGAGATATGGATGGACATATATACACTATTGATACTATGTATAAAACAGATAACTAATGAGAACCTACTGTATAGCACAGGAAACTCTACTCAGTGCTCTGTGGTGACCTAAATGAGAAGGAAATCCAAAAAAGGGGATATATGTATACGTATAGCTGATTCACTTTGCTGTACAGAACTAACACAACATTGTAAAGCAACTGTACCCAATAAAATTAATTTTAAAAAAAAAGAAAGAAAGAAATTGGAACAACCTTTGGGCATTGCTAGTGGGAATGTAAAATGGTACAGCTGCTGTGGAAAAGTTTGATGGTTTCTCAAAAGGTTAAACATGTAAACTACCGTATGACCCAGCAATTCCACTGCTAGATTTACTGAAGGCAAGGACTCAAAGAGATAGTTGTATACCCATTTCATAGTAACATTATTCATGATAGACAAAAGGTGGAGACAATTGGTGTCCATCAACCGATGAATGGATAAACAAAATGTGGTTTATACCTACAATGGAATGTTATTCAGCCATAAAAAGGAATGAAGTTCTGATACACGCTACAACTTGTAAGAACCTTGAAAACTTATACTACGTGAAATAGATACCAAAGGACAAATATTTTATGATTCCACTTATATAAAATATATAGAATACTCAAATTCATGGAGACAATGTAGATTAGAGGTTACTGGGGCTGTGTAGAGGAAATAGGTAGTTATTACATAATGTTTACAAAATTTGTTTGAGATGATGAAACAGTTTTGGAAATAGTGGTGATGGCTGTGCAACATTGTGAATGTAATTAATGCCACTGAATTACTGTACACTTAAAAATGGTTAACGTGGTAATTTCTATGTTATATACACAAAGTAAAAAGAGAAAACAGATAGAGAGAATAGTATACACAAAGTGAAAGGACACTATATACAAAGTAAAAAGACACTATACACAAAGTAAAAAGAGAGGCAGATAGAGAGATGGATGAGGAGAAAATACTTGCAACATGTATAACAAATTAGTAAAATCCAGAAGATATAAAGAACTTCCACAAGTCAACTAAAGAACAGAAAACCCAATATAAAAATGGGCAATGACTTTTATCAGAAGAAGAAAAACAAATGGTCCACAAAAAATAAAACTATGCAAAACTAGTGAAATGTAAGTTAAAGTATGACTGAGAGGTCAAGTTTCACTCATCAGATTGGTAAAAATTAAGAAATATATTAATATTTAGAGGTGAGGGGAAATGGAACCATCATTCCTGCTGGTGGGAACGTAAACAGGGCTAACCTCTTGGGAAGGCACTTTGGTCATACTACACACACACACATTCAAACACACCCTTGGCCCCAGCAGTTGCACTCCAGTATATGACAGGATGAATGGTTACATATATGGTATATCCACAAGGTGGAATTCAATGCAATCCAAAGAAGAAGCTGGATCTGTGTGTCCTAACATTGGAAATATATGTCTGAAATACTTCATAATACTTTTTAGACTTCCCTGGAGGTCCAATGGTTAGGACTCTGCGCTTCCACCACAGGCGGCCTGGGTTTGATCCCTGGTCAGGGAGCTAAGATCCTGCAAGTCTCGAGGCTCGCCCAAAAATAAAGTAACAGTAGTCATAATACTTTTAAAAATTCAACAGGTTTATTTTTTGTTTCTAATGTTTATGTTTTGTTTCTAAATGATGAGATTAAATGTTCAGACTGCTGTTTGCAAGCAGTTTTCACAAATGATACCGGGGAGAGTGGGCTGGCTTTATTCTCGGAACATGAAAAGCCAAATGAAGTATGATCATCACGTCCACTTTTTTTTTCTTTTTTCTAGCTGTAGCTTTGCAGTCTTAGTGACATCTGGATGTGCCGTGTATACATTTTGATTGGATAAATGCAAGAATCTGGCAACAATCATCTTTAGACAAATTTATAGGTTTATTTTTATGCTTCTCTTTAAATAGTTGTTTATATCTATAACCAATGGACCACCAAAGATTATAAATTAAATAATATAGAACTAAAAATTAAACAGTCTAAAAGCATGAAATGGTCAAAATGCTTGGGGTTTGAGGGAAGTGAGTTCATCTGTAGCTAAAGGGGTCCTGGGACCCCCAACCTTCCCTACACACCACGTGCACGCACTGTTGACTATTGCATTAAAGTGAAAACAGTGTTTGGAATGGGATGAACTGAAACTACACCCACCAAGGAGAGAAACTTGTGACTTGGGCATCATTCAATATGGGCGAATGTGAACAATGCTTTGAAATGGGCAGGAAAGATGACCTCTTCTCATTTTCCAAAAAGGCAGGTCAAAGTTATATGAATAAGAGGAATAGAAAATTCTTTGGTAGATGAGATGTGGCAGAGGTGGGGTGGAATAAAGTGGCAAGAGGGTCCTTCACAAGGAACTTAAATCCTCAAGATGTTGAAGTATATTTGGTTTTAGGCGTGTTCAAGAGAAAACCAAGCACAGCCCAAGAGGAAGCTTCTTCCCACAGTACTCACCCTCCCTCTGGGCAGCAGGCAGGCCACAGCTCGACCCTATGCAAAGCCACCAGGCTCAGCAAAAATAGGAGGCTATGAAATTCCCAAGGCACTAGCAGGGACTAGGGACTGGATGAGCTGGTGACACAACTGGAAGAGCTTCTAGGGAGGAGACCATGAGAGATGAGGGGGAGACAGGTGGGATCGCCTCTGCAGCCTCCTTTGTGAGGCCCCAGCCATTATCGAGGGCTTGGGGGCGGTGGGGGGGAAAGGGGCAGAGTAATTGAGACCCACTTTTCACTTACAGCCCATCATTCCTTCCAACTTTCTAAAGTTTTAGGCTGCTGACCTATGTGAAAAGCAGCTGATCCAGTGTGATGCCGTTTGAGGACAGTGAGTGAAGAGGTACCTGACCCAGGTGAGGAGTGTCCCCACCATCTCATGGTCAGAGGTGGTCAGTGCCTAGTTCTTACTTGGAACACAGCAGTGAAGAGTGGTTGCCAAAAGGAAAAAAAAAAAAGATTCAGTGTTAAATACACTGAGTTTGGGCTTCCCTGGTGGCGCAGTGGTTAAGAATCCACCTGCCAATTCAGGAAACACGGGTTCGAGCCCTGGTCCGGGAAGATCCCACATGCCGCGGAGCAACTAAGCCCGTGCGCTACAACTACTGAGCCTACACTCTGGAGCCCGCGAGCCACAGCTACTGAAGCCCGTGCGCCTAGAGCCTGTGCTCCGCAATAAGAGAAGCCACCGCAATGAGAAGCCCGCGCACCGCAACGAAGAGCCAACGCAGCCAAAAATAAATACATAAATGAATTTCAAAAAATAAATAAATACGCTGAGTTTAAGGAACCAGAAGCAGACATCCCAGAGGCCAGAGAAAGGCCTAAACCATAAATTGGGGAATCAGCTTATGGATGGAAGTGAATGAGGTCATCCAAAGAGAGTATGCAGAGTGAAGAGAGGGCCTGTGATAGAACCTGAATGACACCAGTATTTCAGCGTGTCCTAACCCAATCAAAGATCACCAGGGACAGATCCATAGTCCAATGAAGTCAGGTTTATTGACCCATTGCTAGGAGGAAGACAACACACCAGAGGAAAAATGAGATGTCCTACCAAACACAAAGGAATAGAGAGAGTTCTTATAGGATTTGAGAGAGAGGTGGAATTAGGTGAAATTTAAATGAGGCAATATTTTGATGGCTCAAAGCAAAGCAGAACTGTGTCTGGACTGCTCAGTGGACTCAAGGTCCTGTTTCCTTGGAAACAATAAAGTTAAGGCAGATGTGGAATATATGTTTAGAAATCCCTTATCTGAGTCTCTGCACCTGGATTGTAAATCCTGTCCTTTTAGTGATTTAACTCCTCCAGACAAGAGTTTCATTCCTACTTATATAATTTCAAACAGCAAAATTTCTGACAGTCTATGATTTTAGAAAACAAAGTTGCTCGGTAATAAAGAAGTAGTCACTCAAAGGAGGGGGTTGTTATGACATTTTATAGTTGCAGTATATCCTTGGGGAAAATACTGTTTCTTATTAATTTTGCAGCTGGCTTTATCTGTGCCCGTTATTCCAGCCTGATGAACATCACAGCAGATTTTTACAGTCTGAACTAATTTTTAGGTTTTCAAGGGACACACAATGGAGGTGGAATCTGCAAAGCCTAAGTGTAGTGAGTAGGCAGTGTGGACAAAAAAATGTTGCCTGACAAGTCAGTAAACAAAGAATGCTTCCTGCCATCCAGCCATCAGGCACTGCAGGCACCCCTGAACGGTGCACCCTGAGGGGAATTCTGGATGGAGAAAAACAGGATACTAGCCCTAGATAGTTAAGATGCATACCAAAGGAATAATTTCAATGAACCCAGACTCTTGCAACTTCCCATGCACAGGCACTAAAACAATTCACTGGAGATGTCTGGTTTCTTGTGTGTGATTAGCAGTAATCTTTGGACGTTCACTACATGTTTTTTTCAGGAAAAACTCCTTGCTCCTCCCTTACGTCTTTGGAACAGTCCTTCAGAGCTATCTGAGAGGCTGCCATCCCTGGCTATAGTCCTCAGTAAGGCTGCGAATAACAAAGTTCTCAACTTTTAGGTGGTGTACTTATTTTTAGTCAACAGTAGGAAGAAAACTAAATTGTTAGGTCTCACAAAACGGGAAGGTGATTGTTGGTATTGAACACTAAGAGGTCTAGTCTAGTATAGTGTGCCGCTGTCAAATATGGTAGCCATTAGCCATAGGTGGCTATTTAAATGTAATTAAAAGTAATTAATTGAATTTAAAAAATAAACTCAGTAAAAGTTTTTCTTCCTCCATGGCACTTAGCCTCATGTCAAATGTCCAGTAGCCACAGATTAGACGCTACCCTACTGGACAATGCAGCTATAGAATATTTCCATTATTATAAACAGTTCTTTTGAACAGCAGTAAGAGAACTCAGAGTCCCAGGCGACGGTGACGCCTGGGAGTGCAGTCTCCTAAGAGTGATGGGGGTGGAAGCCCTGTGGGAGGTGCAGACACGTAGTGTGTAGTATTCTTTCTAAAACTCAGTCCAACAGCGCTACTCTCTCCCTATGACAGCTATCGTGTAACTCGTGCGTACCTCGAACCCACAGCCCAGGCTCAGAGAGCGAGGCTCCACCACTTCATCGCGTTTCCCTGCCTGCACAAACTCACTACCGTCCCCACACTCCATCTCCCCACATGCCCCAGGCCCTGTTCCCGCGACTCTGGCTCTTGGACTTCTGGGAAATGTAGTTTTAAGAGCGTTCCAACTCGGAAAAGTTCTAGCAGCGAATTGAGGCTCCCAAGAGGCAGTGAACGGGCCGCCATATCGGCCGTGAGGGGCGCCAAAGTCGGCACCCCTACTAAAGTACAGCGGTAACTGAGATGCTGGAGTCCTGGGAGACCGCGCTGTGCCACTCCCTGCCATTCCTTAGGTCTCCGCCGCTCCGGAGTTGTAGAAACGCCTCAACCCAAGCAGAGCAGACAGGGCCCCAGGGAACCATAGTAGCTGGGCGGCCACAACCACTAGGGGACTTGAAGGCAGCGTCCGACGGCGAACAGCCAGAAGGCCATTGGGCGGCCCCTTACGCGGAGCGCACGCGCAAATGCTGGGCCTCAAGCCTTCCGTAAACACCAAAGAGCGCCTGCGCAAACGGAGCGCCTCGGGATGGACACGAGGGGGCGCCTTAGCAAAGGTAAGAGTAATAAATAGTAACGTAACCGTCCTGTTGTTTTTCTGTTGTCCTTTTTCTTATGGTTTGCAAAGCACAGCCCCCTTCATTGCCTCTCTTAATTTGATCCTTAGAGCAGTCATTTTACCAGTGGGGCAACGGGTTAGAGAAAGTCATACAGCCAGGGTCCTATCATCTTAAGAGTGTGGAAGACCACAGATGGTTCAGGATTCAAGGACTCTAGCCCAGGCTCTATCTCTGAGTTGCTGTGTGACCTTGATAGTTCTGTTCCCCTGAGGACCTAAGCTTTCTCATTTGTAAATGGAAATAGGTTATTGGAAGGATTGAATAAGATCCAGAAGTGAAACTAAGTTGCCAAGCAATGTTTAAAGGCAAAAGATTATTATAATTGGGTGATTGCAGATTGAGGAGCTATTTCCTCATTATACAAATTGCAAAACTGAGGGCCCCAAGAGGGGCAGGAGCTTGCCCCAGGTCTCAGCAGTCTGTGAGCAGGGGCTAACGCGCAGGCTTCCTGCGTTTGGGCTTGGAGCCCTTCCCTGCACCCCAAGGATTAGTGTCTTTGTTGGATACAGGCTTAGAGAGACGGAGTCTGGAGGAGTCCCTATTCCTCATCCTGCTCCTACCCAACCTGGGCCTAGTGGAGAAAGGCCCTGTTCTGTTGAGATGACTACCAAAGGCCAGAAACTAAGGAGGAATTGGAGAATCCTGAAGACAGAGGACAGTGTTGCTGAGCTGTACAGACCCTGCTTCTCAGGAGAGTGGCCCAGGTAAACGAACGAACTCAAGTGTGACAGATGAAGGGGTAATATGAAGGGGACAGACCCTGAATGGAAAAGAGTGGGCTCTGTTTCTGAGCCTGGGAGGAATTGGGTGCTCAGGTGATTCCAGTTGGGGCCAGTGACAGCTGGAGGTGGTGCCTGGGCTGGCTTGGATGCTAAGGAGATGAAGTGATGCTGGTTGAGCTGAGAAGCTGTAGGAGCCACACCTCCAACCAGGTGGAGCAGTCAGGTGGCACCATAGGCACACCTTACCACCCCCCAAGATCAGGCAGCTGCCTGCCAGGGAAATGAACTTTTCTCTGTCCTTTGGAGCTGGGCTGTACCCAGTTGTTTGTCTCTGGAGTGCTCTTAGAGGTTCTGGACATAGGTATAGGAGGGGCTAGGAGACCCTAAGGTCTGGTTGCAGATGGGGCCTCCTCAGGCAAGTCATGAAAGGCAGGTGTTTGTAGAAATAGAAATTCAAGATCCTCCCCACCTCCAAGTATCTAATTCTCTGGGCCTTCACTTATCATCTGTTTTCAGCAGGGGAAACAGAGGCTAAAGGAAGAAAGAACTTTTCTTCAGGACACACAAGGAGCTGGCGTAAAATTGGACTAGGACAGGGATCTTTCCATTACATGGCAGTGATCAAACATCTTCATCAAACATTTATTGAGTGTCTAATGTATACGCTGAGAAGAGCTACCTTAGGGTACAAACAGAAGCCAGGAGTGCAGTCAGACCTGGCTTTTAACTAGCCCTCCCAGTGACAATGCTGGGATCCTGGACGAGTCACTACCCCACTCTGAGCCTCACTGTCTGTAGAGTGGCGTGGTAAGACTTATTCAAGGGCTGTCTTGAGGTATAACTATGAAATGAGTTAAGAACTGTTACATGTATAGAACATCACCAGGCACGTGGTACATGCTCAGTAAACATTAACCACTCTTTGTTACTCAGGAACACAGGTGGAGGCCAGCTGCAGATAGGGTTCTCCCAGAGCCCAGCAGGGGCAGAGATGTCACAGCCCCAGATCTGTCCATCTCCCAGATACCTCCACTCTGTGCCCAGGGAGCCTGCATTTCTGGAAGTCGAAGGGGGCACTCACATCCCCATTTCCCCCTCTGGCACTGGGAACCTGGCAGGGAGCATTCACACCTCTACATGCACGTGATTCACTTCCCCACAACCTGGGTCCAGAGTAAAGGTGATTCTTGCCCAAAGGTCACAGCCCTGGACAGTGAGACCAGAACCACAACCCTTTCTCCCGGCAGGACAGAAGTCCCAAAAGGCTGACAGCAGGGCCTTGACTTGTGTGTCCCTTGAACAGAGCAGGAGCCACGGGCAGAGAGGAGCCTGGGTGGGAGACAGGGCCCAACGTCAGATAACCCTACCGCCAGCCCTCCCTGTTTGAAGATGGCAGTCTGGCTCAGTGGTAAATTCAGCTCTGGTCCAGGCCTCCCTAGTGGAGGTCTGGTTCAAACCCCTTATTCACAGAGGAAGAAAGAGAGGCCCGGAGAGGCCAGGAACTCACCAGGAGCCCCACAGTAAGGTGGGAGTGAGCCTGAGCCAGAACTCAGGTGTCCTGATGTTAGGCCAGGGCTCTGCCTGGCAGCTGGTTTGGAGGGGGCAGGGCTTGGCTCCATCTCCTTCCCCACAGCCACCACAGTCCTGCTTGGAGCCAGCCACCCAGGAGGTGGGTGCATGGATAGGTAAAGGGAGTGGGGGAGCACAGGACCTGGTCAGAGAGAAGCCCAGAGCCGAGCTGGGGCAGGTGGACTGGGGAGCTCTCCTTGGTGTGTGTGGCTGCTGTAGGATTCTAGGGCCTTGTTAATCTGTCTGAGGCAGCAGAAGATAAAACTACCACGGGAGCACACTCCTGGAGGAGGGGAGCAAAGCAGATTCAGGAATGAGTCACAGAGCCCAAGCCCTAAATTTAGAAGGTGCTGAAGGAGGCAGCCGCCCCCGGGAGAGCACTGTGGAGATGCCTGCTAACGCGGGGCACCAGGGCCTCAGGGAAGGGGGTAGAGGTTGGCAGGAGTCCCCTGCACAGCAGTGCCCCATGGAAGCTGGGTCTGTTCTAGGCCTGTTCCAGGTGTGAATTTTGGCCCCAGAATGAACCCCGACTCAAGGCAGAGCCTTCAGCCCCACTCACTGACAGAGCTCCTAGCAAGCCTTCCCCACACCAGCCCTTCACAGGGTCCTAGGAACCAGCCCCTGGAGTGTGGACGTCTCAGTACTGTCCTGCCCGCTGGCTGGGCATAGCCAGGCTCCCTGGGTCCTGCTGCTGTCCTAGCATCCAGTTGTCAGACACTGGGGAAGGGGCTGTGTGGATGCAAGGAGCTCATGCCATTGAGCGAAGGCCTTCCAAAGGGAACCCATCCAGGCCTTTGTAGCTGTTTGGAATTGGGGTGAGGGAGGGGGACAAGATGTCATAGCACTCACTTCTGCTTTATTCTCAGCCCTCCAGGCTCCAAGTGAACGCAGACTGTTTCTTTTCTTCCATGTCAGAAGAGGGAGGCACTGCCTCCAGGTCAAGGAGCAGAGGCTTAGGAAAGAGGCCGTGCCTTGGGGACAGCTGGCAGACGGGGGTTAAGGAGCCTCAGGAGACAAGAACTGATAGCAGCTGTGGCGTTTATTGAGTGCCCATTGCTTGCTGGGCACCGTGCTGAGCTCTCCACATGCGTGAACTCACTTCGTCCCCGAGGCAATGGTGTAAGTCCTACTAGCCTACTCATTCTAGAAATGGGAGTACTGAGACACAGAGAGGTTAAGTAACTTGTTCTAGATCACACAGTAAGAGGTTTTAACCCAGACAGCCTGGCTCCATAGCCCAGGCTCTTAACCATTGTGGTAGACTGTTGAGCAGGGTATTCCACCCTGTCTATTCCTCCTCCTCTTCTGTCCTTCCCTCCCCATTCTCCAGTCCCTGTACCCTAGAGTCCTGGGAGCTTCTCTCTGGGCCTTGCGGGGTCTTGCTGCCCAGGGTGCTCCCAGGCTTGGGGGAAAGAGACTAACACAGCTCCACTGCAACCCCCCCACCATGCAGGACTTCACAATTTACAGAGCCCATCCACCTGCCCCAGGCCGGTGGAGAGGCATCTTGAGCACCACCCCTTCGACAGGAAGACAGACCAGAGAGGTGCAGGGCCTTACCCAAGGTCGGCAGGGCCCAGGGTGGAACCATGGAGACTCCTCTTCGGGAGGGCCCAGGCCCAGATGGCCAGCACCCCCTCTGCAGGCTGGGTCCTTCTGCTGATGATGTCTTTGGGGCACTGCCGCCTGCAGCAGCTCAGTTCGATTGCTGGGTTGATGCAGCCTTCCACAAGCCCTCAAGTTTCCAGTCAGAGGCTCCTGATCCATCTGCCTGACCCCAGGCCCTCCCCTCGGCTATGTGCTCAGGCTGGGTGGCAGTGGGGGTGGAGGTGTCTTTGTGTGTCTCTGGGGAGGATGAGGTTTTCTGGCCCTTTTACCAGGGCAAGAACTCCAGCCTTGGGACGACAGCCTCTTTTCTGGAAGCCCGCACAACTTCCTTCTTTCCGTTTCTTCGTATTTTTTAATCTCAAAGCTGGGCCCTCAGTGCCCTGCCAGGACAGTTTCCACCTCCTGGGACTAGAGGGGCCTCTGGGGAGCACTTAGGATCACCCGTTGGATGGGGGAAGGGGCAGAGGGTCCACCCCCCCAAACCCCTAGGCTATTGTTCCTACCTGGGAGAGGCTCGTCTAAGAGGCCTGCTTGAGGAGCTCAGACCTGCCCAGGGACACAGCCCAGCCCAGGTATAACATGACTTCCCTTGCACCCCTTCTGCCCCTGCCAGGGGACCACACGTGGGGATACCAAGGATAGGTTCTGTTTCTTGCTGGGCCTTATTTTTCTCATTTGTCAAATGAGGCTAAGAGTCCCTGTATGACCTTCCACCTAAGGTTATTGTGAAGGTTAGACAAAATGAGTGTGGCAGACTCTTACTCTGGCCCAGGGCCTCTTCACAGAGAGGATGTGCAAGGCCGTTCGTGTGTGTGCACGTATGTGTACGTGTGTGCAACAGCTGTGACCCGGGTGCTGACTGTACCTTCCCAGGGCAGGTGAGGGACTGGTGTAGCTCTCTGAGGCTTTGTGATGTGGGTGTGGCACAGGGCCTCAGGTATAAGGTTGCCAGATTTAGCAAATATTTGCTACATGCTCATACTAAAAATGATCTTCCTTATCTGAAAATCAAATTTCACGAGGTGTCCTGTGTTTTATCTGGCAACTCTACTTGGGTGACCTGGTGCACCCAAGCCAGTGTACCCATGTTGGGCTCCCACGCATGAGACTGAGGTTGTATGTGGCTGTGTGGGTCTGTGACAGGACATCAGTGTGATGGCACATGGCTGTGACAGTGTCACCAGGAGGAGAGGGGATGTGGGTAACTGTGATTGTGTGCCTCTCTGTGACTCCCTCAGGCTCTAGCAGCTCCCTCAGGGCAGTGCTTGGGCTCTTTGCTCAGGGAGGCCCAGCAGGGGTAGGAGACCCACCCTGGGCAAACACTTAGATCCAGGTCCAGTTGGGACTGGGGTGCCGAGCCTATTGCCACCTGCATCAAACTGTAAAGGACGGGCTTCCCTCATGGCGCAGTGGTTGAGAATCTGCCTGCCAATGCAGGAGACACGGGTTCGAGCCCTGGTCTGGGAAGATCCCACATGCCACGGAGCAACTGGGCCCATGAGCCACAGCTACTGAGCCTGCGCGTCTGGAGCCTGTGCTCCGCAACAAGAGAGGCCGCGACAGTGAGAGGCCCGCGCACGGCGATGAAGAGTAGCCCCTGCTCTCTGCAACCAGAGAAAGCCCTCGCACAGAAATGAAGACCCAACACAGTAAAAATAAATTAATTAATTAATTAAAAAAAAAAAAAAAACAAAAAAAAACTGTAAAGGACATGTCTGTCTCAAGGCCGAGCCAGCCCTGGGGCCTCAGGGTGCTCTGCCCTGGGCCCTTCCAGAGGGGCCTCAGGAATTACCTCTCTACTCTGCTCCTTCCTGGTGACATCACACAGGTCATTGCCCAGTCTTCTAGAACGGTGCCCCCAGGATACTGCCTCGTTATCCTAGGCAACCTGGGAATTTTCTCCGACTAAACTGGCAGGGCCAGTTACCCCTGAGGAGAGGGAGTTGGGGGAGAAGGCGTCAGGGGGGCCTTCTCATCTCCCAGGGGGAGATCCAGGCAGCCATCCGTCTGACTAGATGATGAATTGGAGGGAGCACCCCAGAGCAAGTCAAGACCTGGTAGCCCCTCATTGTCCAGGACACTGGACAGGGTGGGGCCCTTGGGCAGAGGATGAATCCTGAAGCAGAGAGAGGGTGGTGACTACCCCAAGGTCACCCCTGGAGTAGTGAAAGTAGTGGTGTATAATGGGGAACAGGGACAGAGCCTTGGGTTAGGAGCTGGGAGACCTAGGATCTTACCTCTGCTTTGTCCCTGCTGGTGGGGCCTTTGTTTCTCCATCTGTACAGTTGGGGACTGTGGCCATATGATATCAGTCTGAGGGTCTTTAGTCCTGATGGGGACTCAGCGAGGGAAGTTGAGGGGAATGTGAGGGACCAGGTCATGGATGGCTCCAGGCAGGTGCCCTGACCCTATTGCAACAGCTGTCAGGGGGCAGTGAGCAAGGACTGGTGTGGATATCTCCAAACGACCGCCAACCCCCATTCCAAGAGTCCTGTGGTACTGGAGGTCCCTAGATGGGTTCTGTCTTACTTTGATTCAGGGGCGTCCCCATGCCTCCCACACCTCAGCTGCTCTCTCTGTGAGGGGCATGTATAAGACCAGCACTTGCTCAGCACCCTGGGTAATGATTCCTCACATTCTCATGATCCCGCTCAGTTTGCTAAGCACCTTCTCTTTCTCTTACACGCTCCCGCCTTCCACTCCCACTCTGACTCCTGCTTGGTGTTGTCCCATTCTGGGGCTGGGGCCCAGAGAGGCACCTCACCCAATCCACTTTCCGTCAAGGGGCCCTGTGGCTGGTGCAGGGGCTGCAGCGGGCAGAGCAGGGTCATGCTTTGCCAAGCTTTTCCACTGTTTACTCTTTCCTGAGACTCTTAACAACCATCCTATCAAGATGTTACCTTAACACTTTTTTGTTGGAAATATGCCATTTTTGTACAGTGCATTTATTCCTCCCTACCCTTCTCCCTCCAGTTATATTTTTAGTTACTTGGGGGTGAAACTGATACATATACAACTCTTTTCCTTGCAATAATTCTCAGAAAGTAGGTATTATTATTCTAGATGAAGAAACTGAAGCTCAGAGAGGACATGTCACCTGCTCTTGGTCACACATTTAGGAAATGGTATAGACAGGATTTGAACCCAGTTCCACAGGCCCTTTGCACTTCCAGGCTGTGGGAAGCAGGGATGGCCAAGTCCTAGGACTCCTCTCCAGACTCCTTCCCCAGGTCACCCATCCCAGCCCTCCTAGCCTTCTCTCTGCTGCTCAGGGGTGTTTGAGACAGGATATGAATCTGCTTTGATCCAGGCATGTTTGGGAGGCTGTCATGAACCCTTGAGCTAGAGATACCTAAATTCCTGGGGTTTGGGGGGGCCTGCAAGGACAAATTAATGATGAATAGGATGAGGAGTGATGCCCCAGCTAGCCTGGCCTAAACTTCTAGGCAGGGTTGAGCCCAGGGCATAGGCATCTGAGCCCAGAGGTACCAGGTCACCCACTTTTACTGCCCCAAGACCCAAAAGATTCATTCTTGGTTAATCTATATTTGGATTTGAGTGTTGGTTTGATTTCTGCCATGTGTACCTCCCTGAGTTTGTGTGTCTCAGGCTGGCAGTGCTCTGGAGGGTGGAGAAGTCCTGTCTGTCCTCACTGCTATCTCCTGCTGTCACCCCAGCCTTATCTCTTCTACCCTAGACTGGGTGATAGGCATGAGAGGGGTACTGCCCTGGTGCCTGCTGTCAGCTGAGATGTGTGTCATTGGGGCCCTAAGAAGGCAGGAGCCGCCAGGCCAGTGCTCCTCTCTCTTTTCCTCGTGGCAGATCCCAGAGGCTACAGTTCACAAAGCAGGCTCTGTGTACCCCTCTTTGAATCTCCCATTAGCCTGGGTATGAGGCTGTCAGATAAAACCACTGAAGCCAGGGGAGGGGCAGTGAACTGCCTAGGGTTGGGGTGGCGGCAGAAAACATGCATAACAGAGAGCCAGAGCGCTGGCCTCCTGAACCCAGATCCAGCCCCCCTGCCACCCATTTCTACACACTTAAAGAATGTGGGTTAGAAGGGGTGAGGGTGATTATCTGACTATGTCCCTCACACTGGAGATCTAAGGTCATCACACAAGCCTCATGGGGACCTGCAACTCATTTTACAAGTTGGGCTCCCTGCTCACCCCCTTCACTTTTAAAATTGGGCCTGATTCACACACATCTCAGAGCCCTAAGCACTTCAGGAAGAAACACCTCTATTTGTGAACCCACCGTGACAACTCCTTATCTTTCTCGAGCACCTTTAAGAAAAGCTGTTCCATCCCAGAGCTCTAGGATGGTGAGGCTAGGAGGTTATACATTCTGATGCTCACATTCTACAGATGGGAAACTAAGGCTCAGAAAGATGATGGGGACAGCCAGAGCAGAGAAAGGAACCCCTGGGGTGGGAGGAGGCTGAGATCTGGGTTCTGGGAAGGATGGCCATGTACTCTCCGTGTGGCAGTGGGCAAGTGATGGGCACTTGTGCCCTATTAGCTGCCCATCCAGGGGAGCTCATCACGGGCCCTAGCTCTCCCTAGCCCTCTGCAGTCAAGGGCAAGTCACTAGGGTCAGTGAATGCTAGCCTTGGGCCCATTGCCACACTCATACTGGCCTCACCTCAGAGAAATTGAACTATTGGCCTCAGTTCACACGGGGCAGCTGGAGGCAGAGCTGGCACTAGGACCCAGGGGGGCAGGTAGCAGCCTCCCTGGCTGAAAGGGGTGGCTGGAGTACTGGTGGACCTACCTACCCTGTGGCTGTGGAGCTCTGGACAGCTCCGCCTGGGGAGGGACAGGGTAGCCCCAGAGCTCTGGGGCCAGATGCTCTTGAGAGCCTAGTAATCCATGCGAGGTGTGTGAATACATGCATGGGTGCTCAGGAGGGGTGGTGGTGGACAAGGGCCAGAGTCGGGCTGGAGGAGAGCCTGGTTGAAGCTCCCAGCCGGGAGTGAGATGGGAGTGGCTAGTGGTTGTTGGGGGATGCAAGCTATGGGCTCTTGATTGTGGTAGGGGGAGTGTGCCCATCTTTGGGTCTCTGGGTGGTTCCTTGTGTCTAAGTAGGTTGTTGCAGAGGTGTGTACCTGTGAGTATGGGAGGGTGTTGAAGAGAAGGGGTTCGCAGGTAACTTCCAGAATCCCTCTTCGAGCACCTCCTCGCCCTTCTTCTCAGAGCCCACTCTATCTGGGCCCCTCCCCGACCCCTGCCTAAGGACTGGTAGGGCCAGGTCCCCTTCGGAGGCGGGTGGGGCGGGCGCTAGGACCCGGCGGGGA
>NW_020173978.1:242779-252101 GCF_003031525.2 Neophocaena asiaeorientalis asiaeorientalis | reverse complement strand
CGTCCGTCACCTCGGGTCGCGGCCTCCCCCGGGTCCCGACGGGCCCCCGCCCCCCGCACCCGATACGCAGCCCCCACTCCGGCCCCCAAACCGGAGGTCTGGGTCGCGCCTAGCGAAGGGGTCGGGGGGCGTACTGCTCTGTACCGGCGGTGCGCGCTGGCCAGCCCCTGCCTGTCTCTCTCTACCCGCCAGGACCCCGGACAGCCGCACCCGCGCCCCCAGCGCACTGACTCTGGCTCCCAAACCGGTCTTTCAGGTCCCTGGAAGGTGGCGTCAGCATCTGCAGCCGCGTCGACGTTGTTGGAGCTTCCGCGGAGGACCCAGGAGAGCCGGACTAGGACCAGGGCCCTGGGCCTCCCCATGGAGAAGTCAGCTGCCTCAACTGAGCCCCAGGGGCCTCGGCCAGTCCTGGGTCGCGACAGCGTCCAGGTGCCCGACGACCAAGACTTCCGCAGCTTCCGGTCAGAGTGTGAGGCCGAGGCGGGCTGGAACTTGACCTACAGCAAGGCCGGCGTGTCTGTGTGGGTGCAGGCTGTGGAGATGGATCGTACCCTGCACAAGATCAAGGTAGGGTTGCCCTGCAGCAGGTGTAGTCTGCACTGCACCCTTACTTCCTCTGACCAGGGAGTCTCCTGGTCCTCCCGCAGGGTTACAGACACCCGGTTGCACACCTCAGACTCTCCTGTGAGAAACCAGGAGGAGGCACAGTTTGCTGGGCAAGCCCCCATCTCACAGGTGGGCCAACTGAGGCCTGGAGAGGGGGTGTGACTCCCTCTGGCTCACTCAGCCAGAACTCAGGCTTCTGCACACCCCTGCCTGATCCAGGGAGGTGGGCTGCTGTCAGGCCTACCTAGGAGAATGGTCTCCCTCAGGGAGCCCTCTGCCCATGGAAGCCTTCACCACGTCCTGACTTGAGTCGTCTGAGGAGGGAGACTGAGCCCTCCTCTCCTGAATTCTTGGTTCTTTCAGCCTGAGCTGGGTCTCTTTCCCCACTCTCTGCACCCTTGGGTGCCAGGGACCTGATTCCTTCCTGTCTGATGCTCTGCTCTTTCCCCTTCCCTCCTGGCTGTTCCCTGAGTTTCTCCTGCAGGGACTCAGGATCCTGGCCGGCAGATCCTGAAAGCAGGACTTAAATGTCTCTGCCTTACACAGGGCCAGACTGGGGGTGGGCTGGGGGAGGAGAGGACCAGCAGATGCAAGGAAGATGTAGGCACATTCAGCCTCCTTCACAGCCATCAACCCCATTCCTCACAACCCCCTGATTTTCTTCTCTTTGCTTAGATAGGGCCGGCTTGGGGTTTGGGACCCCGTGAGCCCACCTACCCTGGGGAACTAGATGGGGAATAGGCTGGTGAAGGCTCTGATTAGAGGCCTCGGTAGCTTCCTCCAACATAGCACATCTGGCATTGCTGTGAGTGCCACTTTTCAAGGGGGCAGGTCTCCCTTCAGTGGGGTGCTGGCAGTAAACTGTACCCTTCCCTTTCTCTTGCCTCATCCTTCCTGCTGTCCTTCTCGAACATGTGGAGGAGTGTATTCCTGTGGTGGAGGGGGGCAGAGGTGGAAGCAGGACACTGAACTCAGAGGGCACTCCTGCCCTTCCCCTACTTCAGCCCCTCTTGCCTGGGACCTGCTCTTGGATTTGGATTTAGCTCTGGCATCAGAGCCTCATACCAGGGCCAGAGATGTCTGACCTTCCCACTCTGACCCTGTGCCTTTCTGCCTCACTTTGTCTTAGTCATTTAGACCTTTGTCCACCTGTCCCCGTGTGGTCTTCTGGCTCACCCATTCTGTCTTCCCTTCTTCCTTCTATAATTCTCTGTCTGCACCCTGGCTATCTGACTGTCTCTTTCTCTCTGGGTTTCCATGTGTGTCTCCCCTCCTGGGACTCTCTACCCAGGCCTGAGGACCCTGGGCTGGGGCCTTCCCGGGGGCCTGAGCTGTGTCTGAGCCTGAGGAGCAGGGAAGGGAAGGGCAGCTAGTATGTTCCAGCTTAGTGCTCTCTGAAGACAGGGACAGGTCCTATCCTTCTTTGCGTCCTCAACCTCCAACACAAACAGAGCAGGGGTGTTGGTTGAATGAAGGAAGGAAGGAACAAAGAAACAAACTGAATAAAAGGTGAGCAAAGTTGTGAGAACAAGGTTGTTTTCCTGACTGTGACCTAGGAAAGGCTCAAAGGCTGGGCTGTGCAGTGGGGTGGGGAAGTGTAACTTCCCCACTGAGCTGGCTCTCCAGAGGGAAGAGAAGGGGAAAGTCTGAACTGAGACCAGTACTCCCACCCTCTGTGTCAACAGGACGGAGCTGCCTCCTCCAACTGGCTTGGTTAATGAATAAACCCAGCCTAGTCCAGGACTGGAGTTGGCAGTTCTGGGGACCAGAGTGCCACAATGGACCCCTTGTGGCCAGATCAGATTTGTCAGGTGTTCTTCCTTGGGAGTGGAGGAGACTTGGAAAAACGGGTATTGTGGGCTTGTGGTCAGGGCATACACCTGACCTTCCTTCCCTCTCAGACTCAGCAGAGGTTGGAGGTGCCTTTACAACCCCAGTTTCATACTCACTCCTCACTGGGGTGCAAGTATGGACACCGAGGTCCAGAGAGGAACAGGGGCCAGCCCAGACTCACACAGCCAAGTCCCAGCAGAGCCAGACTTGGCACCCAGACCTTTAGCCTCCCTGCCTAGTTCTCTCTGCTGTGCTTCCCACAGTGGAGGGGGGACTAGGGCCAGGAGGTGAGCAGAGCTGGGGCCTAAGGAGGAGGCTGGGGCCTTGGTTACGGGCATCCCGAGATCTCTGATCCCCTCAGCACAGCCAGATGGAGCTGTGGGGGACAGGCAGAGGTCTCTGAGCTCCCCATCCCCAAGATTCCAGGAATCCATTTCTGGTAAGAGCCTCTGCTCTGAGCCAAGCGTTTCTCTCCATGGTCTAATTTACCCTCCAGCCAGTCCTGGGCAGTAGTAGGCTTGTCTCCATGCTACAAACAAAGAAACTGAGGCTGAGAGAGGTGATGTCACTTGCCTAAGGTCATATCAGCTGAGGCAGGAGTGGAACCCAGGCCAGCCTGGCTCCAGAACCCCTGCCTCTCTCAGCTTGGGCTCACATCTTTGTCAACATTCTGGCATTTGACCCCATCAATAACTCTTTGAAGGACGTGGTGTTCTCATCATCCCATTCTTGTTTGATAAATGAGAAAGCTGAGGCCCAGAAAGGGGAGTGGCTTGTCAAGGTCACACAGCAGGTCTGAAGCCAGAGTCCCCTGGGTCACTCCGGGAGGCTGCGACTCAACCACAGGTATTTGTTGAGCTCCCCCCTCCCCACAGCCTGTTCTGGGCCTGCCCTCTGAGCTGGAAAAGCCAGCTGCCTCCTGTACATGCCCTGTGTGCATGATCCCAGGTTGGGGGAGCGGGTCCACCTATCTGCCTACCTGATTGATTTCCTCCACCTCACTCCCTTTCCCCCAGGCTTATCTTCTCCCTGCCCCTGCGTCCAGAGGTTTCTGGAAGACACTGTGGCTCTGGCCCAGCATTTGGAGCCAGGACAAAGGGACAGGGCTGCTGGAGGCCACCTCTTCCCTTTCCCTCCCTCCTGGCCTCCAGCCTGGTCTGGTCCCAAGCCTGCACTGTTCTCCGGGCACTGGAGAGGAGGCAGATACCACCTCCTGAGAGGTCAGGCTTCGTCCCAAAGGCAGACGCTGAACATGGATCCTGGGTCCAAGGCAGAGGGAAGCTTGGAACCTGAATACAGGTCTCTCGATGCCCAGGCCAGGCTTCCCCACAGCTCCTGTAGCAGTAGAGAAAAGGGAAACCGGGGGGGTCTGTCATTTATTCAAGCAGGGCCAGCTGGGGAAGAGGCTGAGGTCTAGTCCTGGCTATGGTATTCTTTTGCTGTGTTTGTGACTATGGGCACATCCCTGCCCTCTCTGGGTTATGTCTCCATCTGTGCCATGGGGCTCTCCTGGCTCCAAGGGCCTCTAAACTCAACGCCTGGGCTGGGGCCCATGGAGAGGGATGAGGCACAGGGGACAGAAAGCAGGAGATGACACGGCCTGCCCAGCCCTGCCCTGGATGCGCATGTGCTCGGGCTCTCTGCTGCTGCTGTGTACCTAGCCACCTGAGAGGCAGAGGAGACCTGGCCCCTGTCCTCAGAGGTGTCCAGACCTTGGTGGAGAGAAGACTGACAATTCCAGGTGACCCCCTGCCCACTGCATGAGGCAGGTGTCCATAGGCAGACCACAGAGGCAGGAGTGGGCCCAGTGGGTAGGGGCCTTGAGGGGCTTGACGGTTGAAGCAGGGGTGCAAGGTCTCCTGGGGGAGTGCAGCTGAGCACCTGAGGTTCCTCTTGCCACAAGAAGCTGGGTGGTGGGGACCTATCTCCTCTGACTTCCTGTCCTACGACTCCTCCTCTTCCCTTTTGGAGAAAGCTTCAGTGACCCCTCCTTGACCTGTGTCACTGGCCACCTGCTTCCACATCACAGGCCCCCTGGGTTCCAAGCTCTTAAGCCAGTGCTCTGGCCTGTCCCATCTCAGCACCTCATTCTCTCCCCCTGTAAAATTTGGGATCGTCTCAGGGATCTCCAAGGACCCTTCTCACTCTTAACGGTCCATGGGACTCAAAAGGGTCATGGGGAAGGTAGGGACAGCCGCAGGGCCAGGTGTTTTCTTCATGTTGTCCCACTGAGTCTTCACAACTGTCCTGTGGTAGTTGTGAGTCTTATGAACTCCATTGAACAGATGTGAAAGCTGAGGTTTAGGGCAAGAATTCACTTGTGCAAACAGCTAGAAGGTAGCCGAGGCAGGATCAGAGCCCAGGTCCTTGAGACTCCAAGGCCGAGATCTCTTCACTCCCTTGGGCCTGCTTATTAGCACCATTGGGCCCTTCCGTCTCCTGGACCCTGTGGCTCAGAACCTACCCCTGTCTTCTGCCTTCGATCTCCCTGTACTGTGCCATTGTGGGAGGGCACCCTGGAGTGGTCCCAGCTGAGCAAGAGCCCAGTCCTTACTGTGTGACCTTGGGGGGTCACTGGGCACCTTTACGAGTCAGTCTTCTTATCTGTGGTGGCAGAGGCAGGAGTTAATTGAGTTTTAGGGGTTTGGATTCAGTGAGTTCAGGTTCAGGCTGGGCCTCTGCCACATCTGGGGCTGAGTTTCCCTCCTCTGCAGGAAGAACTTCCTTCTCTACAGGAAGTTGCTGGGCAGGTGGTTTGTAGAGGCTGTCCTGGCCTTAGGCCATGGTAAAGGCTTCTGCACTGCTGGACACAGAGTAAGGATGGAGAGCTAAGGCCATGACAGTCTGTGCCATCTGAGAGGTCCCTAGATGGGGCTCCTGAATCCACGCTGAGGCCCTGAGACCCCTATCTGGATGGCTCTAGCTCTGACTTGGTGTGAGGGCAGCTGGAGGAAGTAGTCCAGAGCTGTCCTCAGGGGACAGACAGGCCCCCAGAGAGCATGACCCCAGCGAGTCAGGGTCTGGACCTTCAGGTGCAGAAAATCAGAGAGAGGAAAGGTCAGAGGTGGCTGGAGGCTTCAGGGAAGTCTTTGTGGAGATGCCTGGGTTGGTCTGAGGCCATAGGGGAAGAGCACAGGGTCCAGAGTCCTGGCCATGTGGCCTTGGGCAGATTGTTGCCCCTGCCTAGGCTTTAGCTTCCTCATCTGTCACATGTGAATAGTAGTGCTGCCCTGCCTGTCTTTGGGCACTTCATTCAAGTTGAGGACAAAGAAGGAAATCAAACAAACCCTGCCCTCAAGGAACTCCCAGTTGGATGCTGGGACAGACACTTATCACAGGAGCTGCAGAGATCCAGAGCAGGCCTCTGAACCAGCCTTGGGGGCCAGAGAAAGCTTCACAGAGGAGGAATTCTCAGGTGATCTGTTTGGAATTGGGTAGAGAATGAGGAGTACAAGTTTGACAGCACTGGGAGCATTTCATGCAGAGGAACAGCTGTGTAAAGACCCAGAGGCAGGAAACAGGACAGTGCGTTAGGAGAGCTGCAGGTGGTTCATTGTGGGGCTTGGAACTCAGGGGGCAGGAGGTGATTAGACAGCTAGACCAGGGCTCTAGGATTTGGGTCCTGGAGGTTCTAGGGTACCAAGGAGGGTTTTAGACAAGGTGGGTGGTAGGAGGAAGATGCTGCTGTATTTGTCTGGACAGACATGCCAAGGCCTGCACTAAAGCAGGGACTGTGGGGAATGCAGCAAGGGATTGCATCCAGAAAGATTTAGGAGGGATAAAGGAATGGGACATGGTGGTTACAGCATAACTCTTGTGCAGGCTGGGATGTAAGATAGTATGGACGTGCAGCCCCCTGGGGGCAAGGGACTGGTGGGGTGGGTGCCTTCAGTCAGTGTCCATCCACGCTAGGGCTAGAAGAGCCCTCAGCCCCCAGGCTGGCTCTGTTCCTCCATGACCAGGTCCCCAGGCTCTGGCTTTTAAACTTTAACGAGCCCCAGCTCAGTTTCCAGCCGAGAGTCTTTAAAGTTTCAAGAGATGAGAGAAAGGAGGCAGTCCTGGAGACAGATGGGTTTTCTTTCTTCCCCTGTGTCTCCATGCCTGGCTGGGCCACCTGGAGCCAGGGCTGTGGGTGCCATGACCCCGGAGACCTGGTGCTCTTTAGGGTTCTGGGACATGAGCTGGGCCGCTCCAGTCTGTTCATGAGGGGCCAGCAGCCACCGAGATAGATGGGAATTAAAACTCTATTCCCACCCTGCCCCGTTACCTTTACCCCTGATCTGGGCAGGTGAGCATCCACCCTCCCCCCCGCAGCAACAGGTGAGAGGAAAGGTACTCAGACCATGCATTGGGCTCGAGGTGTCTCTGTCCCTCCCTGTGCCTCACTTCAGGCACGCTTGGTCAGGCCTTGATGCTCTGGGACCCCTGGAGCTGTAGCAACACAGGGAGTGGAAGAAAGTGTCAGGCCCAGAACTTAATGATGGGTCCCACACCAAATACAGACTCCTCTCACCTGTCATTAAAGAGAGGCTGGGCAGGTGGCACTGGGCAGCTGGAGCTGTTCTCTGGGGTTTTAGCATAATAATTGCCTCCCTGCCTCTCAGCCTGGCTCCCTGAAGGCAGCTACTTGCTACCTCTGACCTCTCTGTAGAATTCTTATGTCTTGGGGCAGTTGAACAATGCCTGCAAGTTTACCTCCCTCCCCTTCCCCTCCGCCACCAATGGGAGGTACAGCTAAATACTGCCTTTGGTCTCCTCTGCATTGCCTGGACCATTTAATCTCATCCTTTGAGTTCCCTGTCACAACCTGCATCTAACCTTGGTTTCCTGAGAAATCCCACTACCACCTCCTTGATGCCTCTTCCCTGTTTTTGGACCCTTCTGGATTGCCTGGGACCTTGTACTAGACCAGGGAAGTGATGAGTCTTAAAGCAGAGGCCTGACAGCCAGAGGGGATGGAGTTCCCTTGTGTGTCTCCAACATTCATTCATTCAACACATATTTGTTGTTCACATACTGTATACCAAGTATATCCAGGAATTTAGTGGCAAACCAGACACATCAGACCCTGTTGTCATGAGTTTACATCCTGAGGGGGAGACAAGCAAAATAGAAGCAAATAACTAAATGAGATACCAGATGGTTGTTGTGTGTTATGAGGGCAGGATGATGTGATGGGAGTTGTCTGGCCTTCTATATTTGGGCCTTCTGTGTGTGGAGCTGGATTGTATGTGCCTGTGTGTGTGATCTGGTTCTTAGTTGGGTAGATTGTGAGCCCCTCAGGGGCAGGGCACCTGACAAAGGTCATTAAATCTATATTGAATGCATTTGTGTGTGTGTGTGTGTGTGTGTGTGTGTGTGTGTGTGTACACGTGCCTAAGGTTGGGTGTATGTGCCTCTGAATGTGAGACTCTGTGTGTGTTTCTGTGTCTGGCATTACTTTGTGTGTGTGAGTCACACCCCCTCACTGCAGCAGAGTTGTCTCTGATCCAATTATGTCTCCTCAGCTGTCTCCCAGTGGCTTCCGCCCCCCAGCTCAGCTCTGGCTCTGCCTCGGTTTTCCCCTCCCTGCTTCCCTGCAGCCTCCTGTCTTTGCCTCTGGGCATGTCTCTGGGTCTCAGAGTCTCCCCTTGGGGTGTGTTTTCTATCCCTGTCTCTAATGGTTACTGCCTCTGCCTTTATGTCTCTACTTGTTCTGTTTCCTCCTTTTTGTTAATCTGTCCTGGTTATTTATTCATTCAACAAACCTCTTCTCGTGTCTCCCACCCACTCTGCCAGCCACTGTGCTGGTGCTAGGGACCTGGAGATGGACCAGACCTGGGCCCTGCTCTTAAGGCCTAGTGGGGAGACTGATGGAGATGGTGACAGCCCTTCGTGAGGACTCAGGTCGAGGGAGACGTGGCTGACAACGTGGTGGGGGGCAGTGGCGTCTGGGTGGGACCTGTGGGGCCCATCAGGAGTCAGGTGGCAGGCTGAGAAGGTCTTGGTGGGTGCGGACTAAGGGTGAGGAAGGAGAGGAGGCAGAGCCAGAGTGGGGAGGACGTTTTGGTTAGGATTTGATCTTGAAGGCAGAGAGAGGCAGCAGAGGCTTTCAAGCTGGGCAGTACCATCATCACTGGTTTTATTTTTTAATTTTTTTATTGTATTTTATTGTATTTTATTTGTGGGATCTTATTTCCTTGACCAGGGATCGAACCCGGGCCGGCAGGAGTGAAAGCTCAGAGTCCTAACCACTGGACCGCCAGGGAATTCCCAGCACTGGGTTTTAGAAAGCTCCCTGGCCCCAGGTGGCAGGTCAGCCTGGGAGCCAGGAGACCAGTGAGGAGGCTGTGGCTGCACTGGTCCAAGCAAGGATGGTGAGGCCTGCCTGGGTCTGGTGAAGAGGAGCTGTTGGGAAGGTCATGGCCAAGCAGAATCCCAGGTTCCAGGCACAGGCGGGGAGCAGAGGGGAGTGGGCATTGGGGTTGGATAATCCAACAGAAGTGGATATGGTGAGGGTGAGCCTATGGGCTGTCCAGGGGGTGACGCCCAGGAGGCTGTTGAAAATGCAGTCTGGAGCGTGCTAGAGAGCTTTGGGGGTATGGGGCCACTGGCAGCGCCTGAAGTCCTGGGAAGTGTTTATACAATTTGTGTTTGTCTGCTTGTCTGTGTGTCAGCCCTGGCCCCTGTCTTGTCTCATTGATCTCTCTGACCCCCTTTCTTTTCTTGCAGGCCCACCCACTCTCTGCTCTTTCTCAGGTCTCCCTCCTCTGTCTGGCTCCCCCACCTCCGCCAGGGCTGGAGCAGAGTGGTGGGAGCTCCAGACCAGGAGGTCAGCTTCCAAGAGATCAGAGCAGGATGTTCCTCAGTGGCAGAGGCCTGGGGGTGGGGAGGTGGGGGTGGG
>NW_020173978.1:202853-242444 GCF_003031525.2 Neophocaena asiaeorientalis asiaeorientalis | reverse complement strand
AGGTGGGGGTGGGGGTGGGGGTCCAGGGAGGCTGCTGGAGACTAGGTAGGGGAGGGGAAGGGGATGGAGGCACAGTAGGGATGAGTCACTCAGCCCTGCGTGGAGAGCAGCAGAGGGGCCTAGCTTGGTCTGCCCGCACAGACTCTGGGAGCTGTGTCTAGGGGAGACATGGCAGTACCTCCACCTACCACCGGTCTCAGGAGGGCCGCACTTTAGGAGAGAAGATGGGTTGAGGTTATCTGTTGCCAGATCCCCTTCCCTTCAGAAGAGGTTGTCTAGTCATTTTACAGGTGAGAGCTCTGAGGCTGAAGGTGGGGGAAGGAGAGCCTGTGACGGGCCCACACCAAACCTGCTCTCTGTGTCCTTCCAGCTCCCCTTACTCCAGGCAGAGCTGCCCCAGCAGCCCCAGCCCCTAGCGTGGACCCTCCAGGGATAGGCCTCATCTGGCCAAATGCTGGTGCACCTGGGATTCCAGAGCAGAGCCTGGTTCTTAGGGAACAGCTTCAGGGGTGGACTTTGTGTCGACACTGGGTTCCAGGATGGTTCTTCACTTCACTTTTCTCAGCCACCATTTACAAAAGGGCATAATCTTCCCTCCTCATGGGTAGTTGAGAGGATGGAATTAGGAGAATTTGCAAGGCCCTAGTGCAGAGCCTGTCACAGAGCTGGCACGCTCTTAACGTTTGCTGAATGGATGAATGAATGAACAGTCTGAGGTACCCAAGGGACAGCTCCATTTCCTCCCGCGTCCATCCTTGTTCACTTGGGTTACCTTGTGGAACTGCATGGAATCCAGCCGGTCCAGGCCATTTCCAGTCCCCTCCAGCACCTCTGCCAGGAGCCTCTTTCCCCTCCTTACATCTGGGTGCCATCTGTTATTCTATTCATCCTGTAGGACTCTGCTTAGGTGTGCCCGTCCCTGTACCTGCATCCCCCTGCTTCCTTCTGTCCCTGCCATGAGCCCCCAGGATTTTCATGCCTGTGTCCCAGCTGAGGGTGGAAGGACCCTGAGTCCCCTCTGGCTTTACTCTCGGCATGGCTACACCACACAGAGCATTTCCAGGCAATTCAGCATCAGCCTGGGCAGCCTCAGGCCCATCTCAGCAGAGTCCAGCCTCCCAGGTCCAGGGAACGAGGACCTCAGGATTCTGGACAACACACTTAACCTAGAAAAAAAAAGTATGGTTTCTTTATCTTATATAAACTCTATTGTACCAACAGTAACGAGAACCCAAAAATGATAAATTAATCCCCCAGTGCCTCAATTCCTGAGTAAAACGTCTCCCTGGTTCCTTCCAGCTCTCATTCAAGGGTGTAGGTAATTTATGTACAGTTGAGACCATGGCACAGATGCAAGTTTGTGTCCTCTTTTGTTCATTTAACATTGCATCTGTGGAAATTTGTCATATTGCTATAGAATAATTAATTCAGGAACATTTCTGGCAACTGCTCCCTGCCAGACCTCTTCTGGGTTCTGAGGGGCCCCTGCTCCTGCCCTGAGGGAGACCACAGTCCTCCGTAGCTGGGCAGTGATCTTCAAGATGATGTATCATTCCTTTTTTTTTTTTTTTTTTTTGCGGTACGCGGGCCTCTCACTGTTGTGGCCTCTCCGGTTGTGGAGCACAGGCTCCGGATGCGCAGGCCCAGCGGCCATGGCTCACGGGCCCAGCTGCTCCGCGGCATGCAGGATCTTCCCAGACCGGGGCACGAACCCGTGTCCCCTGCATCGGCAGGCGGACTCAACCACTGCGCCACCAGGGAAGCCCAGTGCAACCAGTTTTTGCTGTCACTAACTGGGTAACAGTTTTACCATATGTTCACAAGCAGTGGTTATTTTATATACTTTTGCTATTTACTAAATGTAAACTGATACTTCAGTACAGATTGAATTTACTTTTCTTTATCAGAATTATTAAAGATCTTACAGAAAGTCCCAGAATCTCCCTTCACCTGTCTGCCCCTGCCCCTTACACTCCATTTTATGAGGATGATGGCAGAAGTAGTAATCAGCCTCGAGTGCCACAAAGAGTTTTACAAGCGTCCAGGGGGTTTTCACAACGACCCTTCCTTCTGACCTCCACAAAGCAGTGAGGGCCACCAGGCACGGCCCCAGCACTCTAAAAGTCAGAGAAGCTCACGCGGGCATGGCCTCTTTGCTGGCTCACCTGTCCCTCCTTCCATTCAGGCAGCATTTCTTTACTAGACCATGCCAGGCACTGGGGGTGCCAAGACGAGCAATGGGCCAGGATGAATCGATGCATCGCAGTGTGTGCTGATGAAGGGAGGCAGTGGGGTGGAGGAGGAGGCCCCAGGCCAACCTGCATGAGTTAGGGACATGGTAGGTGGCCTGGGCAGGACACAGCCAGGCTGAAGTTTGAGGGCAACATAGCAAAGAACCAGCAAGGGGAGGTCGTGGGAAAGCAGGACTTATTAGATCTCTCTCCTCCTACACACCCCCACCTCTGCTTCCCCTGATGCCCTGTGTCAGTGCCCTTGAGCTGCTCTTGAGATTTGGTGGGGACATGGGGGGAAGTTCTTAGGGGTCTCCATTCTGGGGGCCCCAGAAACCCAGAGGCAAGGGCAGGTGCTCTAGCAGCTTGGCTCGATGATGGCTGTGTGGGGCCTTTGGGAGGGGCAGTAGAGGGCCCTGAAGCCAGCAAGCAGGTGGTGCGCAGCTCTGGGAGGAGGACTTGGAGCAGACAGGGCAGAGGGGCCGCTGGAGCTGAGCCTCTCACGTGCCGTGTGCCCTGGGTCAGTGTCTGTATCTCTCAACACCTGGACTGACATGGTGAGGGCAGTGCCTGGTTGTGGGTTGTGAGGGTGGAGCCTGTGGACTTGTGCAGGGCCCTGGTATAAGAGGGCCACGCACTCCCTCCCTGTGCATCCACCCTGTGGCAGGATCTGGGGCACTTTTGTTGTTTTCAACTTTGTTCCTTGCCCCTTTGTATCCTGCCCTTTGGTGTCAGCAGGAAAGTGCTCCCCTCAGCAGGGCCTGAGAAGTCAGGGAAAATTGCTGGGGCCTAGGGCTGGAGAAGGGCAGCTGCTGCTGGGGGCTTTATGTACAAGTCTCATTTAATCCTCACAGCTCTGCTCTGAGGGGAGGATTATCCGTTTCACAGATGAAGATATTGGGATTCAGAACTGAAGTACTTTGCCCAAGCCAAGGCCACACAGGCAGGAAGCAGCAGGACAGAGGCCTATCTGACCAGACAGCCTGGAATTGCTGCGAGTGTGAGCTTGTGGGGCAACGCGATGGCCCAAGTCTTCTCAGAGGAGACTTCCAGGTACAGAGCTCCAGTGCTGAGCTTTGGAAAAGCACAGCCTTGCCTTTAAGCCCAGGGAGGGCTGAGGATAGAGTTGGGAATTTTGTTCAGAGGAAGAATCTCAGAGCTTCGCCTGCCTGGTCAGCAAGCCTTTCTGAATCCAGTGAGCTCTGTGTAATAACCATCAATTAGGGCTTCCCTGGTGGCGCAGTGGTTAAGAATTTGCCTGCCAATGCAGGGGACGCGGGTTCAAGCCCTCGTTCAGGAAGATCCCACATGCCGCGGAGCAACTAAGCCCGTGAGCCACAACTACTGAGCCCACGTGCCACAACTGCTGAAGCCTGTGCGCCTAGAGCCCGTGCTCTGCCATGAGAGAGGCCACTGCAATGAGAATGCTGTGCACCACAACAAAGAGTAGCCCCCTCTCGCCACAACTAGAGAAAGCCCGTGCACAGCAACGAAGACCCAACGCAGCCAAAAAAAAATTTATTTTTTTAATTTAAAAATAAATTAAATAAATTAGAAAATAGTAGGGCTTCTCTGGTGGCTCAGTGGTTGAGAATCCGCCTGCCGATGCAGGGGACGCGGGTTCGTGCCCCGGTCCGGGAAGATCCCACATGCCGCGGAGCAGCTGGGCCTGCGAGCCATGGCCGCTGAGCCTGCGCGTCCGGAGCCTGTGCTCCGCAACGGGAGAGGCCACAACAGTGAGAGGCCCGTGTACCGCAAAAAAAAGGAAAAATATATATATAATAATAATAACCATCAATTAACTAAGGCAGTCTCCAGTTGCCAGCATGTTTGTTTTAGCTGGGCCAGTCCTGCCCCTTGATGAAGGGAGCAGAAATTCCTGACACTTTGGGGTCAGGCACACCCAGGCTCTGGTTCGCTCCACCACTGTTAGCTTTGTGGCCTTGGTTAATCATTTTACCTCTCTGGGCCTCACTTTCTGCATCTGTAAAATGGGGGTGATGATATCCATCAGGGTGTTGGGAGGGTAAGAGACAATATCTGCACAGGGTGCAGCTTGACGCCCTTGATGGCAGAGGTGGTTTGACCTAAATTTCAGCCCCTGTGGGGTCCGTGGTCCAGGTGCTGCTGTCTCTTTTGTGGGATGATGAGTTAGTGATTTGGAGCACATGGTAATGGTTACTGAGGTGGTAGCTATTGTTTGGGGCTATGATTGATTTAACAGCTATTGCTCCACCCGGGTCAGCAGTACTTTCTCTGTTTTAAATAGTTCTTTTGGGAAAGGGTGATTTGCTTAATAGTTATTCCTTTAACAAAACTGCTAAAATGCAATGTGGTGAGAAGTCAGTACAGCCTGAGGCACGTTTCAGAGACCAGATGGACCCCTTACCCTTCTCTGGGCCTCAGTTTTCCCAGTGGTGACCTGAAGCGTAGTGGTGGAAAAGATCATCTCCTGGGTCCCTAGGACTTTGGGATAATCCATGTGCCCCATATATCCCACGGGCAAGGATATTGGAGACCTGCTGTGTGAGGTCTTGGCATTTGGGCCAGACTTGGATCCATCTGTCCGTGTCTCAGTTTGCTTGTTACTGCCCTGGCCATTGGCCCTCAAAGCCACACCACAGCCCCATGGACATGACCTGACTTCATTTCCTCTGTCTCAGGTCAGCCATCTCCCTGGGTCCTGGGAGATACTTCAGCCCCTTCCCCCACCACTTCCCTCTTCTTGTGGAGATTCCTCTTTCTCTAATGCTGAGCACTGGGAAGGCATCTCCCAAAGAAGCACGGGGCAAAGGGTGGGAGAGAGGAGGGTAGAGTGAGACACTGCTAGGACACTGGACCCTGCTCTTTTCTTATTTATTTAAGCCTCCAGGCTTTTGCACCCACCAGTCTCTCTGCCTGAAATGCCCTCTCTCCCCTTTCAGCAATTCAATTTCTTTTAGGTTCAGTTGCCCTCTGATCCCACAGTTCCCATGCCCACCCCCTCAACCCAGCTCATTCTCTACTGGGATTTTATGTCCCCATCTCTCCCACTGCCCACTTGATGGGCCCTCTTTAGGGCAGGGCCCAAGTCTGGTTCACTTCCCAGTTCCCTGCTGCCCAGTTGCAGCCCTTGCACACAGCTGACTCCGGGCAGTAGTGAATGGATGGATGGAAGGGCAGGGCCAGGTGAGGCAAGAGAGGCGCCTGGGGCCCAGAATGTAAAGAGGCACATGCAGACACGGCCTGGTCCTGGCCCTGTGGAAGGGTGTGTGGCTGCTCGTGGAAGCCTGCTTAAGTAATAACAGCTACTGTTTTGGGGGTATCTATGTGCCAGGCATATTGCATACATTATCTCATTTAATTTAATCACAACATACCCATGAGATAGGTACTTTTTTTTAATTTTAATTTATTTAATTTATTTTTGGCTGCATTGGGTCTTCTTTGCTGCACGCAGGCTTTCTCTAGTTGTGGTGAGTGGGGGCTACTCTTTGTTGTGGTACGTGGGCTTCTTACTGCGGTGGCTTCTCTTGTTGTGGAGCACAGGCTCTAGGTGCGTGGGCTTCAGTAGTTGTAGCACACGGGCTTAGTAGTTGTGGTGCATGGGTTTAGTTGCTCCGCGGCATGTGGGATCTTCCTGGACCAGGGCTTGAACCCATGTCCCCTGAATTGGCAGGTGGATTCTTAACCACTGCGCCACCAGGGAAGCCCCGAGATAGGTACTTTTATTATCCCCATTTTTCACATGAGGAAACAAAGACTCAGGTGAGTTAAATCTTGTGCCTAAGGGGAGGAACTGGAATTGGAACCTGGGATTGCCAGACTCAAAGCCTGCAGGAGTCACCCCTGATGGCCTTCCTTGCTTGTCCATTCCCTTCCGACCATGGCTCTGTGGGGTTCTGGGCAATCCCAGTTCTCTACCTCATGGGGTTTGGAGAGAGTGGAGTGTAGGGGGTACACAGTCTAATTTCTCTAGTGTCACCTGCTCCCTCTGGGCCTCAGTTTTCTCAGCTGTAAAATGGCTGCACGTGGGACTTCCTGCTGTAAACCAGGCCTTAAGGGCTTTGCAGCCAAGCATGGCTTGCTCCTTGGCTGAGCAACCCCGGCACTGCCTCCCGTTCAGTTCTGGTTTCCAGGAGGAGCTCCCAAGCGTCCAGCCAAAGTAAGTGACTTGTGCAGGGCCCGATGGATTCTGGTCCCAGCCCCGCCCACCAGGTGCTCTCCAGTGACTCACCTCTACCCCTACTTGTCCCTCCAGAAGCCTCTTAGAATTACCTTGCCCATGTGGTGGCTGCAGCTGCACACAGGAACAATGCTGGATGTAATTTACCCGTCTTGGCTCATGCACGCAGCCTTCTGGGGGCTGTGGAAAGAGCCGGGCCCAAAGCCAGACTGGCCACCTGGACCGCCTTGGTTTCCTCACCTGCAGCGCTGCCTCCACAGCCTGAGTTCTCCCCTTCCCAGCAGGCCCCACAGCTGACCTTCCTCCCTAGGAGCCTGCCGTGAGCTTGGGAACCCTTTGAAGTTTCCTTCTTTATCTTAAAATGTTACGCAGAGTTTATGCTCAACTCAGTGCCTGGTCTGTCTCATGGCTCTGCGTGCTCCTCCCACTGCTTGCTGTCTCAGAGGGAGGCCCCTGGTCCTGAAGCCACAGAAGTCCAGAGGGAGAAGAGGCAGTCTGGGCAGTGTAGGCCTTTCTCAGAGTGCACCCAGCCGTGGGTGCAGCTTGCCCTGGGGGCACCAAGGCTGGCCTGAGGGAAGAGGAATCCCCAGGCTGGAGTCTAACCTACAAAGCATAACTCTTTTGTCACTACTCCTTCATATACAGTCACTGTCTGGAACAACACGTTTGAGGACTTGCAAAGCCAAGCCAGCTTCCATACTTGGATTTAGAGAAGTTGTGGTTTCCTCAGAAGCCACACTTGAGTGCTCCTTCATGGTTAAGAGTATCGGAAGATCCGGTTTTGAAGTTCTGCTGCTTTCTTGCCATATGATTTGGACAGGTTGCTTCCTCTCCTGAGCCTCAGCTTTCTATTCTGCAGCACAGCTCACCGGAGGGTGAAGAGTGAGTGTGTGTGTTGAATGTCAGGTGCAACACCCAGACCTCAGTGTGGCTGCACAGTGGAAGTTTGTATGCTCCTGACCGTGCCAGCTCCGGCCTCTGCCGTCTTCTCCATCCCATCCTTCTCATCACTTCGTTCGATCACTCATTTATTCATTCACTCATGTTTCATTAGTCTGTCTCAGTCTGATATAGCTCCTGAGTCTTTCCTTGACTTTCATGACCCTGACACTTACAGGCCAGACATTTTGTAAAAGTCCCTCATTTGGGGTTTGTCTGATATTCCTTATGATTATATTTAGATCATGCATCTTTGGCAGAAATATCACATAAGTGGTACCTGTATTTTTTTTATTGCATCCTATCAGGAAACATTCAGTTGTAACTTGTCCTATCACTAATGATGTTCACTTTGATCACTTGATTAAGGTGGTATCTGCCAGGCAATGTGAAATTACTGATTTGATGGGAAGGAACTTTGAAACTATATAAATACCCTATTCCTCATTAAACATTAAATTTATTTATTCATACCTGTATATACTTTGCTTTCCTATTTTATTCAGTGGAATATAATCTGTTACTATCATTATTTATTTTAATACACGAGTTGGCCCAGCTTTAGCCCATGGTAGGGGACCAGCTGTCCTGTTTGCCTGGGACTGAGGGATTTCCCGGGATACGTATGGACTTCCAGTGCTAAACTGGCAAACCCTGATGAGTTGGTCATGGAACCAGCGGGAGCCCTTCACGCTGGCTCCTGTGTCTGCTGGGCAAGGTCCCTATCACTCTGTCAGTACATTGTCCTTACTTTCTGGCACAGTGAGATGTTCCGGGTACATCTTATACTTACTCCGACGTAGCCCTGGAATTATGCATTTCTCCAAGAAGACCTGGAGGCAGGACCTTTGAGTATTAGGCTGCAGCACACCACGGGCACTGGAGCAGATGGAACTCATTCAGCTTCCCTACAGGCCACACTGTTCTCTCTGCCAGGGCCACTTGCTAGATGCCTACCTTCCATGCTGAGCTTCTCCATGAAGACTGATTCCCCACATGCCTCACCCCACACAGCTGACCACCTCCTCTGTGCCCCACTGGGCAGTTTGGGTACCTCCCCATTTCCAAGTTGGTCTCCTTTCTCAACTGGAAGCCTCTGAAGGACAGGCCTCAGATTCATCTCTGACTCTTCTATGCTCTGCACAGAGCTGAAGCTGGTTAAATGACTGGATCTAGTCATACCACCTGGTGGAGCAGAAAAGCAAACAGAGGATGACACACAATGAGTCTTTGCAGGCTGGAGCTGTCCTTGAACTTTGGTTTTCTTAACTAAAATGGGGCTTATCCCTCAGAGTGCTGCTGTAGGAATAAAATGTGGTAAAATGTGTAGAAAGCCCTTAGCATAGTGCTTGTGGTGAGCGCACCTCTCAGCATCTCTGGGAAACATTTTTATTTAATTTTTTTTCATTATTGCAGAAGCAGTACTATATATATTAGAAAATTAGAAATACAGACAGCAAAAAGAAAATAAAGCTATTATATGCTCATCATTTACAGATTGCCACTCTTAACACCTTAGCGATTGTGCTTCCCAGGCCTTTTCTGTGCATATATTTTTCCCCCAAAATGAGATTATATCATGCACTCCATTTTGTAACTTGCTTTTCTTCAGGCAGCAACCTCCACCATTTTGTTTCAGTAAATTTTCAGCACATCTAATTAATACTCAGATCATATTCATATTTCTCCTGTTGTCCCAAATATGTCCTTATAGCTGTTGCGTCCAAGCCAGTATGTAATCCAGGACCACACTTTCTATCTGGTTATTTGTCCTATAAGTCTTAGTCTAGCCCAGTTCCTTCCTTATGACATTGACCTGTAGAAGAGACTGGACTAGTAGCCCTGCAGAATGTCTCACCATCTGGCTTTGTCTTGTATTCTTATGGTGACACTTAACTTGTTCCTCTGTCCATTGTATTTTCTGTTAAGTGAAGCATATCCAGGGCTTGATGAGTTCACTGGTGCCTAGAATACCCAATGGGTAGTGTCCTTCCTGTGTCCTCTCATCACCATTAGTGGTGCCAAGGCCTAACCCAAGATTAGGGGGAAGGTGATGTGACCCCTCCCTCATATGGTTGCATGTATTTACTTTTTAGTAGAAAGTAATGTGTGGTTCCCTTGGCACCGTCTGAACACCCAGTTCTGGGAAACCTTTTTAAACTACACAATAGAACTTGTCAATTTGCTGAGGGGAACATGATCCTGGGGTTTGGGCTTTCGGGTGAAAAAAAATCACAGAACAAGGATATGGACTGAGTTTCATCTTGCTGAGTGTAAATCTAGTAAAACCTGGTTCTGTTTTTATTTGCTTTCCAGACACGTGATCTAGGTTAAATCCCAGCTTTGCTACTTACCAGCTGGGTGACCGTGGGCAAGTTCCTTAACCTCTCTGAGCCTTAAGTTCCTCTTTGGATATCTTATCTGGTAGAGTTATTGTGGGGGTTAAATAAAAAAAAAAGTGTCCTTGGCTCTTTTCTCCCCTAGATGGAAAGCTCTTTGAGAACAAGGCTAATAAATAGTAAGAAATCCAAAGATGTTTGTTGGGGGAATTCCCTGTGGTCCAGTGGTTAGGACTCCTGTGCTTCCACTGAAGGGGGCATGGGTTAGATCCCTGATCGGTGAACTAAGATCCCACATGCTGCACTGGCGTGGCCAAAAACAAAACAAAACAAAACCCAAAACAAAACAAAACCAAATAAAAAACAAAGGTGTTTGTCGGATGGCGGAAAAAAGAGAAAAAGGAGGGCAAATGGTGATAAGTACCAGGTGATAAGTACCATGGAGGAAAGACATCATCCATTTAGGCATTTGTTTGTTCATTCATGCTTTCATTTCATTTAACATGTACTCGTACCAGGCTCTGTACTGAATCGACTGAACCTCTGCCCATGAAGTTCAGGGACCTGGAGGGCACAGATAAGGAGATTCAGTGTATGGCAGTCCAGAAAGTGGGCTGGGTAATTCAGGAAGACTTCCTAGAGGAGGAGACTGGGATGAATGGGGAGGTTTGGTGGCGGCTGAGATGGGGGAGATAGTCTCTGGATGCAGGGGCTTTTTCCTGCCACAGGTGGCTTCTGGGAGGGCTGGACAGGGCTCATGGCAAGAGGTGAGCCCATGCTGGCTTCAGGGGTCACTGTTCCTCCTGTCCTCCTTCTCCTCCTCCCTCCTTGCCTGTCTGCCCTCCCATCCCCTAGCCAGGACTTTGAGCCCTGTGTGACCTTGACAACCCATGTGTCTGTCTGCAGTGCCGGATGGAGTGCCGTGATGTGCCAGCAGAGACGCTCTACGACGTCCTACATGACATTGAATACCGAAAGAAGTGGGACAGCAATGTCATTGAAACTTTTGACATTGCCCGCTTGACAGTCAACGCTGACGTGGGCTATTATTCTTGTGAGCAGACGCAAGCACGCTGATCCCAGCCCCCTCCACCTCCATCCAGGCCTCCCGCCCAGCCTCCTCCTTCCCCGTTCCCTCCTTGGGGTCATTCCCATGGCCAGGCTGCTCAGAGACCTGAGTGCAGAGATGTAGGGCTGCCCTCACTGAATCCCTATCCACTCCCAGACACTTGAGCACACATACATGTGCACTCACAAACACATGTACTCCCATGTTCAAGCATACACATTCCACACAAACACACATGCACAGTCATGTACAAAACCCACAGCCACATGCCACCTACTCACAGTCACACATTTCATGGACACGCTTACAGTAATACTATTGTTTTCTCATACACTCACATTCACATATGCAAACAGATCAGGCCAGCAAGGTAAGGGCTGTGTGAGGCTGTGAGGAGCAGGGATGGCTGGATGCAGGAGGGGAGAGGGTTCTGTGCTATGTCTTTGCTAGTTGCAGAAACTAGGTCTGGTGGTGGTGGTAGGGTACATGTTTGGACCAGGGGGAGCTGCCAGTTAACCAGGCATCCCTATGTCTCTGGGCTTTGCCACGACCTTTCAGGCAGGCAGGCAGGCCAGCGGTCTGGCTGAACTGTCCCTTGCCCTCTACAGGGAGGTGTCCAAAGCCCCTGAAGAATCGTGATGTCATCACCCTCCGCTCCTGGCTTCCCATGGGCACTGATTACATCATTATGAACTACTCAGTCAAACATCCCGTGAGTCAACCTGCCTTCCCTGCTGGGTGGGCAGGGGAAGGTGCCAGCTAGGGCCGGGCCAGCAGGCCTAGCCCAGGGAGAGGACCCTGGCTGCTACCAGGACTTCTCTGTGACTTCAGGCCAGGCAGGAAGCCTTCTGTCCCTGTTTCCTTCCTATACAGTGAGAATAATGGCTCCTGTCTTCCTGCTGGGGCTTTCAAGCAGATGAGGAGAGGGTGGTGTGGGCCATTACTGAGGACAAGTGGGTGGGATGGACTGGCTGGGAAAGGGGGGGCAAGAGGGGAGAGGTACGGTCCTCTGACCCTCCCTGAGTCTGGGTCTCCATGGCAGGCAGGACAGGCAGGTGCAGCTGGCCTGGGCAAGGGTGTGTGTGTGTGTGTGTGTGCGCGCACGCGTGTGTGTGTGCGCGCACGCGTGTGTGTGTGCGCGCGCGTGTGTGTGTGCGTGTGTGCGCGCGTGTGTGTGTGCGCGCACGCGCGTGTGTGTGTGTGCGTGCGTGTGTGTGTGTGTGTGCGCGCACGTGCTCATGCGCGCCCATGTGTTTGCTCATGAGCCCTGACCCCAGACTTGGGTCTTTCTACAGGGGTACAGGGGAAGCTTAAGAGGGGCAAGGATGACTCCTGACTCCTCCCTTTCTCCTCACCCCAATATCAGGCCTGGCCTGGAGTGGATGCCAGGGGATGTGAACCAACTCTGTGTGTATGTATGTTAAGTGTACTTACAAAGACACCTTCTTTTCCCACACCTTGAGTCTCACCTCCCTGTGCCTTCCATCCCCAGAAATACCCACCTCGGAAAGACTTGGTCCGAGCTGTGTCCATCCAGACGGGCTACCTCATCCAGAGCACGGGGCCCAAGAGCTGCGTCATCACCTACATGGCTCAGGTGGACCCCAAAGGTGAGGGCTTGGCCCTGGAATCCCATCATGGGATCCTTCTGTATACCACAGGGGATGCTTGATCTACTGGGATCCAGAAGGGCCTCTGTTAGGAGGTGTTTTGTATTTGGGGGCATCTACACCCAAAACATTCTTTGAACCAAAGTTTGAGGTTTTACAATGGTTTGAAAAGCAAGGGCCAAGGTGGTAGCCACTGCTCCATGACGAAGCTTTTAGCACTCTTCATGGACTCCCGCTCCCCCACGCTCTGACTTGCTCCCTGCTCACTGGCTGCTCCCACTCTGCCTTGTTGGCTTCCATCCTGAAGGTCTGGGTTTCCTAGGCCCCAGTCCTTTTTCCCTTGGGAGGGCTCAGCTACTCCCCAGGCTTCTGTGGCCAGGTTGACCACATGTTTCTCTTTGCTGAGATCCAGATCCCTGTGGCCATTGGCCTCTTGGACATGTCCCTCAGGGTGTCTCTTAGGACCTGAGGCTCCCTGTGTCCAAAGATGAACTTACTGTCTCACTTCCTAACTTGCCCCTTCTCCTAAGTCTCTTCCCTCCAGTCACTCATGCCAAAAACCTGGTGGTTGTCTGGGGTCCCCTCTTCTCAGCTCCCAAATCTAGCCACTAATTATTGATTTTACCTCCTAAATAGCTCCTAAATCTGTCATTTCTTTTCGTACTCAGCGACCTTGTCTGTCCATACAGCTACCAGAGGAATTTTTCCAAAGGACTTATTTCCTTGTGACTCTCTTCTGCTTAAAGTCCTTTTGTGACTTTCCATTCCCTCAGAGTAAAGTCCAAGCCCCCTCCCCAGGTTTCCCAGTCCCTCCTCATAGCTTACACCTTCCTACCTATCTAAGCAGCCCTTTCCCTTGGCCTAGAAACACCTCTCTGCCCTTACTCATCCCTCCAGGGCTGCTTCATCACCTCTATCCCTGATACCCAGAGGACTTGCTGGCTCCCTGCCCTGTGGGCCCATCCCCCTCTAGCAGAGTACTTGGCATACTGTTGGGGCCCCCCAGACAGTGAGTTCCTCTCTCGGTCCCCAGGGCTGGTCCAGGGTGGGTATCACTGAGTGAATGTGGAGTGAGTGAAGGAATGGATGAATGACTAGAGGAGGGGTAAGCCTTGAGCATCTTTGCCTGGGTATGCCCCCAGCACCACCGAGGGCCCACTGGCCCAGGCCCAGAGCTCCCCGGCACCTCACTGAGTGAGTTTATTGTGTGTCAGAGGCAGAGCAGACACTTGGGAATCAGACAGGGTGGAGAGCTGGGTTGTGGATTCTAGGTCAGGACAGGCTGGAGTGCTTAGCCAAGAGGTCTATGTAGCAGCTAGGCTTCCTGGGCCAGGGGGCTTGGAAGGACAGGCAGAGCAGCGGATGAGCACCAGGGCCATTCAAGGTAGAGGGACGGGTATGAGAAAAGGGAGGTCAGTGTGAGTAGAGGGGAGGCAGCAGGTGGGAGCTCGACTGGCCAGGATTTCAACCCAGGTGTTGCCTCTGGTCACCTAGGACCCTGTGGTTTTCTTTTGTGTAGCCCTTGGGCTCAGCAGAGGGCAGAGGCAGGGGGTGGTGGAGGTGGGGGGTTAACAGAGTTGAGCCTGAGGACCATGGTCTGAGGTAGAAAGAGGGGGTGAAGATGATGAAGTCTTATAGGACTTGCCTCACAGCACCCCCTCCCTAAGGAGAAGAGCGTGTCCTCCCTGGAAGCCCCAGGCTGGAGTGAGGGGGCTGGTATGTGTGTTTGTGGGGGGCTGGTTCCCTGAGGTTGCTGCTTCCCTTTTCTCCTCACTACCCGTTCCTGCCCTCATAGGCTCCTTACCCAAGTGGGTGGTGAATAAATCTTCTCAGTTCCTGGCTCCCAAGGTGAGTGGCCTTGAGACTTTGCGGGTGTGGAGGTTGGGGGAGAGGGTTCCAGGATGAGGGGGTGGGGTCAGGGGCGGAGCTAGGGCTGAGGGGCGGAGTTATGAAAACCGGATCAAGAGTCAGGATCCTGGGAGCTGCGGACTGAGCCGCTGGAGGGCGCGGGAGGGGATGTGCTGAAGACAGTTCGCTCCCACCTCACCCCTTACTCGGCGGTGCGGCGGCTCCGCAGGCTATGAAGAAGATGTACAAGGCGTGCGTCAAATACCCTGAGTGGAAGCAGAAGCATCAACCGCACTTCAAGCCGTGGCTACACCCAGAGCAGAGCCCGTTGCCGAGCCTGGCGCTGTCGGAGCTGTCTGTGCAGCACGCGGACTCGCTGGAGAACATCGACGAGAGTGCGGTGGCAGAGAGCCGGGAGGAGCGCATGGGCAGCGCGGGCGGCGAGGGCAGTGATGACGACACTTCGCTCACCTGAGCGCAGCACCACGGCAGGGACCAAGACAAGACGGGGCGGAGCCCAAGGGTGGCGGATGCTCCCGCGCTTTCTTCCCTCCCCCACTCCTTGCGCCTCCTGGGGACGCTGGGCTCCGGTCCAGGCTGGCGCTGCGGCGTGGCTGGACACAGCCCCAATAAACGGTCCCACAGACTCAGCCGGCTCATCACTGTGCCTGCTTCCCACTTGCTCAGGGCACAGGCGCCGCCCTCGGTCCCTCTGTTCTACAGTTCATTTTGTTAATTTTATTATTGATCACATGGACTTTGCTCCTTTAGATATCCCCTCATTTCCCGATATGCAGCTCGGAACACACCCTCTCCTGTCCCTGGTGTGTTCATTATCCTTGCATCCATTCATTAGTTCACTCTTCATCCATCCACCTGTCCTTGTTGTGTGTTCATTCGGCCATTCACTGCAAGCTATTTGGCTGCCTTTTGCTGCTCTAAGAGAAGGAGCAGGTCTGGCCAGAGGCCCGGGGTCAGGGGTCAGAGAGTGGGCTTCTATTGTAAGACCTTCAGCCTAAGACCGCCTGGGTCCAACCTATGGACTTGGGGTCTGACACTCTCCAGTTGTGACAGAAGGAGGGGGAGAGGTCCTCGGGGGCAGCATGTTCTGCAGGGAGTTTGGGGGTTGAGGTGAGTGTCATCAGACTCCAGTGCAGTGGAGGGACCAGGCCCTGTGACTTGAGCCCTCCCTAGATCATTTAGAAGACCTCAGGTCTGTGTTAACAGAAAGGGAGGGGCCTCCAACCCCTTGCCAGGGGTCAGATGCCAGTTCCCTGATCCTGTGTTCCACCTGGCTGCTTTGATGTCTAGGCTTTGAAGTCTAGAGGGATGCCTGGGACTCTCCTGTTCTCTGTAGCCCACAGGTGCCCTCTGCTGCCTGAGGGTCACCCCCGCTATCAGGTCGGGAGGAGGGCCCCGTGCTCTACCCCTCTCCAGTGTTTTTGTACCCCATATGAATTTTGAGCTGGAAGTTCTCCCCAAGTTCTGGCCTTACCCTCTCCCGGTAAGTGACTTAACTTTGCCTGTCAGGAAGACACTTGGAGTCTACTTTTTCCTAGAGGGGCAGGGTGAATGTCCAGTAGGGGTAGGCAGGACATTCTGTAACTCACCAGGACTTGGCCAGTTTACCCAATACTGGCTTTGTAACTTTGGGCAAGCCCTGGAACTTCTTTGGAGCCTCATTTCCTAATCTATATCCTGGGGTGATGATTTTTCACCTTCAGGCAGATTGAGATGAAAGGAATAAGTTGCCCAGCACTGGGCTTGGCATGTAGTAGGTGCTCAAATTAATGACACCCAATCTCAGCCCTGGACACAGGACCTAGGAATGCCTGCCAAACCCCAGACCCTCGACCCTCATCTGTGTGTATGCTGGCAGGATGGGTGGAAATCTTCCATTCTCTAGGCCAGGGAAGTTGCCTGGCAGCCAGGACCTCAGGCTGCCACCTTTATAAAGCCAAGGAATCCTTGGGCCCTCTGACTAGAATCTTCCCCACCACCCTGCTCCTGAGAGATGTGGGCCCAGGGAGAGAAGTAGGATTTTCTCGAAGAATGAAGTGGGTAAGGACTTCCTGGAGGAGGAGGTCAGGGACTGGTCTTCCAGCTTCCAACTGCCCCTTTCCGCTCTGTGGGTGGGGCGGTTTGTGACTTGTCCCTCCCAGGGAGAGGGGCGGCAAGAGGCAGAGAGACTCAGGAAGAGATGAAGACTCAGAGGGCGGGTGTGGTGGAGGTAGACCGGAGCCTCAGGAGACGGAGACGGACCTGTGAGCAGCGAGAGGGACAGGAGAGACGCAAAGATCAACCTGTCCGCAAGGCGGGCCAGGCCAGAGGACTCGAACACCCTGACTAGGCGTGGCCGGGAAGGGGGCGGGTCCCTGGGAAGGGGGCGTGTCCCTGCCCCCTTCCCGGTCCTCCCCTCCCCGGGGCGTCACGTGGGGCGGGCGGAAGCGCCCGGCAGGGTGGGCGCGCCCGGCCTGTGGCCGCGAGTTGGCTGCACCAGCGTCAGTGGTGGCCCCGGGACCCCGCGTCCCCGCGTCCCCGCGTCCCCGCGTGGAGTCTTCGCTCAGAACAGGTCAGTGCGGCTGCCGGGCCCTCCCCGTACGCTGCCCCTTGGCCAGGTGTGGCCAGGAGTTTCCCCATTCCGCAGAAGGGAACGCCGAGGCCGCGCGGCGACTCTGCGCCCGGCGACTACTTCCGCGGGCGTTTCTCTGGGTCACGTCGTCTGTTCTGACTGGTGGTGGTGATGGGGTCGCCTCTGGAGGATGCGCGGTCGGGCTAGAGACGGTAGGGAGGAGGGCGAACCGGCGGGACAGGGGGCTTCCAGTCTTCAGCCCTTTGGCGTGAAGTCTCTGACGTTCCGGAGCCAACTCGCCCTCGGGCACCTTGATTTTCTCATCTGTGAAATGAAGGCTCCCACTTCGTTGACTGCGGAGACCCTTACCGGTCTGCAAGTTCGTATGACCTTATGCGCTGGACCTGGGGCTCCACTGATCTTGGGCAGACTACTTCCGGGCTCTGCGCCTCAATTCCCCACCAGTAAATGGGGGCATGGCTTCCCAAGAGCCCCTACCTGGCCCAGTTGCTGGAAAAAGAAGGTGTGTGTTCACTGAATGGGGTCAAGCCGGGAGTGGGTTATTGGGACTGGAGAGAGCAGACTCCGAGTGCAGCCTGAGGGCATGGGGTGGGCGTTTGGTCCCAGAGCTCCAGGGGGTGGTTTTTAGTGCTGGGGAACTCTGGTCCGTATCTGGCATATGCACCCTCACTCCCCCAAAGCTCCTGTCCTGGGGAGCCTTCCCCAGTCCCCAGGGCTGCAGGGTTGGACAGATACATGGAGATACTCAGAGAAGGATTTGACTGTTTGCCGAGCAAGGTCCAGACAGAGGCACCCAGGATACCTGTCCTCGGAGAGCAGAGTGTCCAGGCTAGGAGAGATCTCCCAGCAAGCTCATTACAGGGTAGAAGGAGCCCTGCGGAGTCAGAAGACAGGTGCAGACAGGTACTGGGATGGAATCAGGCACTGGGACTCTTGGAGGCTCAGGAAGGAGGAGATGGTTGGAATGGGCCTTGGCAGTTAAGTGGTAGTTCACAAGGATAAGGACCCTCAGAGGAGGGTAAAGCTTGTGCAGAGGCAGGAACTTGCATGGTGTGTTTGAGGAACGGCAAGGAGATGGAAGTGGCTGGAATGGGTAGCAGGGGTAGAGTGTAGAGAGAACCAATCCCCTGGTCCCGTGGCTGGTTGAGGGTTGTCCAGACCCTGGCTTGGGGAATCCTGTCTTCCCATTTGCTGCTTGCTCACTGGAATAGGGCAAGAGGGGGTTGTCCCAGGCAGAGCCCTGACAACTGTGAGGTGGAAGTGGGCAGATTGCTCCCAGGCTTCGTTGGGGCATTCAGGCCTCCCCAGTCAGCCCCAGCCTCACCCCCACCATCTCTTGGACTCCAGCCATGCCTTTCCACACATCACGCCTCAGCCCTTTGTGCAGGTTACTTGTCCTCCCCCCTACCCTACAGAAGTTTTCTCCTCTTCCAAACCTCCCGGGTCCTTTGGGTCTTAAGAGGTGGGCCTTCTCCTGCCTAGCCTTTCAGTGAGTGCTGTGTAGGGCACCACTTAGGAAGGGTCTCCTTGGAGCTCTGTGGGGAAGGGGACTGCAGAACCATGGGGATGACTGGGACCTGGGATGGTCCCTGTGCAGCCACCAAACATTATGTGACTGTAAGTTCCCAAACCTCTCCATTTCTCCATCTGCTGGGTTGGGTGATAAGCCATGGCCCCATGCTCCAAAGAGAGACTGCTGGAGCAAGAATTGGGCCTGAGTCTAATTCCTTCCCCCAGCAGTGAGTGTTTGAATGAAGAAAAGGGAGAACCTGGGGGGAAGGGGTCACTTCAGAGGGGTAAGGGGCCTCTGAGAGTCCTAGGGCCTAGTTGTGGACTAGACTAGTACAAAGCCCTAGGACAGAGGGGAGTCCCCTCCACTCTCTGGGGGCCCTCTCCCCTCCCCACCCCACTCTCCCTTTGGCCAAGCTCAAAGCCAGCCAGCTGATGCCCAAACAAGTGGCCTCTGTTCCCAGGATGGGGGGAGGGGAGGCAGGACCTGGGCTGCAGGGCCTGGGCTGCAGGCCCGTCTGTCCAGCACTGACCCTGGCCCCCCGTCCTTCACTCTGGATCTTAACCCTTGGGGGCCTGAGATGGGCCCTGGACTGCTTGAAGGCTGGTACCCCTTACCCACCAGCTGTCCCCGCCACCCCACTTTAGGGTCCCAAGGGTTCTGTTGCAGCAGGAGGTGGTGCAGTAGGACATGAATTGGAAATGGAGAAGGAAAGGAGGGAACGGAGGTGGGAGGGAGGCTGAAGCAGATATGGCCATGTACAGAGATTACTTGGCCCAGAACCTTTTCTCATAGATGAGGAGACTGAGGCCAGGGACCAGAGCTCAGACCAGGATCACACAGCAAGCCCTAGTGGGGGTCAGGACTGACCCGACTCCTAGTCTGGGCCCTCTTGGGGAGAAGAAGGGGAAAGGGAGGGACCTCTACTTGGTTTGAATACCTACGGTGTGCCTGACACTGCACGTTTGTTAATTTATTTAACTTTACATCATTGCATGAGACAAGGGTCATCCTCCAGTAAGACAGGGGAAGAAACAGCCTCAGAGAGAGCTGAGTAATGATATCAGCGAGAATGACGCCAGCAAACATGCACACAGCACCTGTGTGGGCACTGTTACGAACGTTAACCAGTTTCATCCTCCCAACAAGCCCAGAAGTTAGGCACCATTCTACAGATAAGGAAACTGAGGCACAGAGAGGTTAAGTCACTTGCCCAAGATCATGGCAAATTAAGTGGTAGAGGCAGGATCAGGACCCAGGCATTTGTTTGCTTCCTTTGGCCTGACTTCCCCTCCCCCAGCCTGACGTCACTCCTTGAGCGCAGTCCAGGGTCCCACTCAGTTAGGGGCTTTCCCCTGGGTGGTGGCCAAGGCAGCCTCGAGCAGAGTGTGACCCCAGCCATGCAGACCCGGCCCTCCTTTAGGAGCAGAGTCCAGTCCTTTAGGTGGCCCCTGTCACCCCCTCCTCTGGTCTCTGTCAGGCTGGACTCTTCCCCCTCCATAGCCCTGCATGGAGGGGCACTTCGTGTTTCAGGAAGGGGCTCTGCAACAAGGGTCTGAACAGCAGGAGGGTGTGGGGAGGCCCTCAGAGATCCCCTACAAGTACAGTCCCAGTGGAGCTCAGGGACTCAAAACCAGTATCCCCAGCCCTGATCAGAGAGGACATCTTGTTCACCTAGCCCCCCTCCACCCGCCCCCCACCACTGTCAGGCCCACAGACCTGTAGATTTCAATCAGGGTTCTGGAGAGGACAGTCTCAGCCCCAAAAGGCAGGTGACCTCAGGTTCAGGGATGGCCTGGGGTGGCAGGGAGGGAGGGCAGTGCATGGCTGGTCTTCCACATGACCTTCCTGTGGAATTTCTCTCTGTCTCATCCTTTGGAACATAGTTCAGAAGGGAAAAAAGATTCTGTCCCATAAACAGGGCATCTGTCCCAGACCATTGAGACAATCAGAGTCGCTGGGAGGGGATGTGGAGTTAAGTGACCAATTCAATAACAAAATTATTATTTAATAGTAGTAATAATAGTAGCAGTAGCGACTGTTTTTTTGGGAGCTTACTATGTGCCAGACACTGTGCTAAACATTTTATGTACTGATTTCATTTAATCCTCAACGATAGTCGTATGGGGTAGGCACCGTTCCCATTTTACAGGTGAAGAAACTGAGGCCTCGAGAAGTTAAGTAATTTTCCTGAGATCATTTATTATATAGAAGAGCTGGGAGTCTGAATTTCTCTAGCTTCACAGTGAGAACCCTGAGCACTGGGAGACACTGCAGGCAGACAAGATCCAAACCCTGTCCTTCTCTGGGGACTCCCAGTCGGGGTGGCAGGCAGGGACTGGAGGGCCGCCGGGGCAGGTGACATTACTGGTGACGCGCTGTGGGGATGGGATGCCTGCTGGCGGGCTGGACTGGCTTCTGTCAGGTCTTAGCCCCCAGGGGCCCAGCCCTAGGATGAGCAGCTCCTGCCCTCTTCCTGTCCTGTCCTGTCCAGTTCGGACTTCGTTGAGGACAGTCGTTCTCCTTTTTACTGCTGAGGAAGCTGAGGTCAGTAGAAGTTAAGTGACTTGCCTAGAGTCTTTCAGCTGAGGAAAGGGAGAGCTGGGACTGGCACCAAGGGAGGGGGCTCTGAGGCCTGCACTCTACCTCCCTGCCTGCTCAGGGCCTCCTGGGCCTCTGAAGCCCTGAGCTTCCTTCAGATACTGCTCACCTTGCCTTGTCACAGTGTCCAAGTCTTTCTCTCTGGCCACACCAGGAAACTGATTCCTCTCAAGGTGCCTGGGGTTTGGTACAGCTGGGTGTCGGTGACTGAACGAACAAACCTGGGGAACATGGTTGCAGAGCTAAGACGCCAAGAAGCAGAGACCAGCTGTGGTCAAGAGTGTGTTGCTCATGGCCAGTGGGGTCCAGAGGAAGATTCAGGGGTCAGAGAGCATCCCCCCTCCCCACTGGGAGGGAGAAATGTGGCAAAATCTTCCTCCTCCTCATTGTTTTCATTGTTGTGAGAGCAAAAGATTGTGAGGACAATTGGGACCTCTCACAGCCACTCCTCTGTCCCCATTCCCAGGGCAGGGAACTGGAGGTCACACCTGGAATCTCAGCTTCCCAGGGCCTTTGGGGGACCCTGGCCCCGCCCTCCCTCCTTCTGGCCAGGCCAGTGCTGGTGTGGGTCAGGCCCTAGGACAAGGGTAGCGGTAGCAGGGCTAAGCTACCGCTTCGTGTTGCTCCCCTCCCCCACAGGTGCCTGGGTCTCCTCTGCCACCTTCCTTCCCTGCCCCTGGGCATCCCCTTCTCTCCTTCCCTCCCCTCCTTCCCACCATAATGCTGGGGCCAGGGCTCTGCCTATAATCAGGCCTGGAGTCAGGAGCTCATGGTCTGTCCCCAGTCTCTGGTTCAGTGAGAGGCCTTGGGTTGGTCATAGACTCAGCTTCCCTGGAGCTTCAGGGAGGGAGCAGGAAGCAGCAGCACCTGGGACATCCCAAGCCCCCAGCCCCCAGGTGTGGACAGGTCAGGACAGAAACCAAACAGCGCAGGTAAGGGGGGGCCGGGGAAGGGCTTCTCCATCCCTCTCCACTCCGACACTCCCTCTCCCCACGTTGGGCAGCTGGGATTTTAGGATTCTGAGTCTTGAGACTGTGGGCATTGGGGATCAAGGATTCTAGGGTTTTAGGTGCCAAAGATCCCCAGCTTCCAAATTTCCGAAATTCGAGGTGCCAAGAACCTGCAAAGCTTCCAGTTGGGCTGCGTGGATCCTGAGTTAAGGCTGAGCCCTGTGCCACACCTTTGGCCAGCTGGTGCCAGACAGACAAGGCCTGGAGAGTTTCTTGGGGCTGCTTGGTGGTGGTGCTGGGGGGGAGGCTCTTCATGCCCTTTGCACCCACCACTCCCAGCAGACACCCCGTTGACACACACCTTTCAGGAAATCTGAGAACCAGGTTCTGGAATGGACTAGGTGGTAGCAGAAGAGATAGCCAGCTTGATGGGGATGGGGAGGAGACAGACAGGGGCCAGGCCTCCTCTTCATTCGTTGGGGGTGGCGCTGTCCTGGATGCCAGGATGGGATTGAGAGGAGGCCCAGGGAGGGCTGGTGGCTGACTGGGTCACAGAGCAAAGCCTGGGCTGTACTGCCGGGCGAACCAGTTCCTCTCAGGGCCAGCATGGAATGTGGCTCAGCAGGCCCAGGTCCAGCTTTGGAGTGTCAAAGCCAGGCTCAAGGACTCTGAGGGGTGGTGGACAGAGACCTGGGCCCGGGAGCCCCAGGGGAGGCCCTGACCCTCCTCAGGGGCAGGGAGACTGGACCTTGGCTGAGGGCCTTCTCGTAATTCACAGTGCCTCTCCAGGTCCTTCTGGTGCCCATGTGGGCCTGTGGGCACAGCATTTGCCCTCAAAGGGCCCTGGGCATGGGAGCGGGAGCTGCCTCATGGGGAAGAGGGCTGTTCCCTCCCCACGAGGGAGGTGCCCTCCTCTTGGAAGACTTCCTGGCTGGGTGAGTTCCTTTCTGCTGCACATGCCTCTGGGGGGGGCGCCATGCGTGTTCCTGTGTGCGCATGTGTGTGCTCTCAGGCCCAGAAACCTCCTTGGAGGACCTGTGCTTTTTCCTTTGTTTGGGTGCGATCAGCATTCCATGTCCCAGTGGGTTGCGGTAGGAGGTACCTGGCTTGGCACCCCTTGATGTGTGAGCTGGGTGAGGCTTTTACCCACTTCAGTGGGGACCTTCACCCAAGCGGGCCGCGGTGTAGTTCTGTAGCTAAAATGTGTTTCCAGAGGCCCTGGCCTGATGGGGAGAAATGGCCTCCCTGAGCTTTGCCAGATGACAGCAGGACAGCTTTGGGGTGGAGTCTCTCTTGCTTGGGAAAGGGGTGCCAGAGCCGCAGCTAAAGTCCTACCTTTTCCCTCAGATTGCGGCTGTTCCTCTTGCTGTCTCCTTCTTAGCTCTAAAGATGGATAGCTAAGTCTAGGGAGGCCAAAGATCCAGGGAGTATCTAATGGTTCTAGTGGTTCTGTTCCAGGACGTAACAAAACACTCCTCTTCCTTTACTGCCTGTGACCTGAAAACCCACCTTTCTCAATATAGGGCTGGCCTAGCCACTTGGAGATGGAGGGTTACTCCAGTGTCTCTGAGGTCACCTGAGGGGACCTCCCCCTCATAGTTCTTCCAAGGAATAAGCTAGAGGAAGGGGATGGGGTGCTCAGGCTGGGGGTCCTGGGTCCTGTACTGACTCGTGTGGCCCTGGTTGGGTTCTTATCCCTTTCTGGGGCCCACTTTCCCCTTCTGGAAGCGGGAGGATTGGATTAGGATGTTCCAAAATGCCTAAGGAGCAGGTGCTTGGGCATGTGGGGAGCTAGGAGAAGGCGGGGCTGGGGTCTGGCAGGCAGGAGGCTGGAGCTGTAACTGGTGGGCACGAGCAGAATGGGAGGCACCTGGTCCTGGGGGGCTAGAGGCCAGGTTCTAGCCACGCTCTGGCCACTGATTGCAGTGTGACCTTGGACAAGTCATCACTTGCTTGGGCTCCTTGCTTTTCACGTGTAAAATTGGGAGATTTCATTCAAGCAGTAGATATTCACTGTCTGCCAACCCTGGGCTGGTAGCTGGGGATGCAGGGAAATCAGACCCCAGTCCTGCCTTCAGGGAGCACCCAGCCAAGGCTGGGGCGAGAAAGAATGTGTGTGTATATGTGACACAGCGACAGATAGTGGCATACCAGTGTGACCCAGGCTGTGACCGTGGGAGCCAGAAACTGCTGCCTAGAGCAGGTGACACTTGAACGTGAAGGGCAAGGTAGAGAAAGATGTTCCAGGCGGAGGGAGCCTGATGAGCAGAGTCCTGGAGGTCAAGTGTCCAGCGGTGAGAGTGGAGGGAATGAACCTGGAAAGGGGGAGTGAGTGGCCAGACCCAGAGGGTGGAGGCCCTTTGAGCCCCGCTGGGTAATGGGGAGCCGTGGGAGGGTTAGGCAGGCCAGGGAGGGGGGGATTGGTCTCAGAGATTTCTAGAAGTCTGGGGTGGTTCTCACTTGCTCTGGGGAACAGGACTTGCCCTGTGTGGGTGAGGGCTCCCCCAGCAGTGTTTATCGGGCCAGCACAGCAGGAAGTGGCAGGGGTAGCCACAGAGGTGGAGAGAAGGGGCAGGCCCAGCCACGGAGGGTGCCAAGGAGTCTCAGAGTTGAAGCTTTCGCTCCTAGACCTCTGGACGTGAACCTTGAACCTTGGCACCTACCTCACCCAATTGTCGCTCACCCTACCCGTGTCACGGGCCCTGTCTCAAGCTCCTGACCAGGGTGAGCCATGCCTCCGTAGACGTCCTTTCACCCATGCCCCCAGTGGCCAGACACTTCTACCACTGGGGATAGAGCCATGAATGAGACAGTGCCCCATACTCTGGTTGAGGAGACTGACAATGAACAAATAAACATATAATACAGTGTCCGCTAGAAATAAGGGGGTGTCGAAAAATGACATGGGGTCAGGAGAGAGGGACTGATGGGGGCCATCTCTTTAGGCAGAGTGGTCAGGAAGGAAGGCCGTGCCGTGCATTTGAGAGGGTGCTGGAAAAAGTATGGGAGTGAGTCATGCAGGTGTCTGGAAGGGCATTTCAGGCAGAGGGAGCTCGGGGCCCAGCCCCGAGGCAGGAGCACTCAGAGTCGGTTGGAATAACAGCGAGGCAGGCACAGACCATGCAGGACTGGCGGGCCTTGTCCTGGCTTTGGCTTTACTCTGAGGGAGGTTGGAAGTCACTGGAGGGTGAGAACTGGTAGGTTGGGATCTGTTTTTGTTTTCTTAAATTTACTTATTTATTTATTTATTTTTGGCTGCGTTGAATCTTCGTTGCTGCACGAGGGCTTTCTCTAGTTGCGGTGAGCGGGGGCTACTCTTCGTCGTGGTGCACCGACTTCTTATTGCAGTGGCTTCTCTTGTTGCGGAGCATGGGCTATAGGTGCGCAGGCTTCAGTAATTGTGGCACGCAGACTCAGTAGTTGTGGCATGCAGGCTTTAGAGCGCAGGCTCAGTAGTTCTGGTACACGGGCTTAGTTGCTTCGTGGCATGTGGGATCTTCCCGGACCAGGGATCAAACCCCTGCCTTCTGCATTGGCAGGCGGATTCTTACCCACTGCGCAACCAGGGAAGTCCCTGGGATCTGTTTTGAAGGCATACATTTATTCCCCACAAGCCCATTATACAGATGATGAAACTGAGACTCAGAGAAGTTATGTGAATTCTTAAGTCTCACAGCAGTAGGACCCCTGTCTGCGTGCCTCCCTGCCACCCCACGCACCCTGCTGCCCTTCATGGCTTCCTCTTGTCTGGACAGTGAGGCTGAGTGTCTTAGTGTGGCCTTCAAGGCCCTTCTCAGCCCACATTCATCCTCCCTCCCCTCTCCTGCCTGACTTCCCTGCTCCTGGTCTCCACACTCTCCCCTCTGGGGAGATGGAGTGGAAGGAGGGGCTCCTGTGTGATCTTGGGCAACTTACTGAACCTCTCTGAGGCTCAGTTTCTTCCTCATCTGTAAAGTCAGGTTTAAACCATCCACTTTCCAGATTGTCATGAGGATTATATGAAACAATCCATGTAGCAGGTTTGGCACAGCGCCTGGTAGATGGGAAGCACTCCATAACCATGGCCTTTTGTCTTTCTAAGCAGGGATGGCAGGGTCAGATAAGTAGGTTAGAATGTTCCCTGTGAGTGAGAGAGTCTTTCCTTTCTGTTGTCTGGTTATAGAGTCGGGGAGGCTGAGGTCCCGCATCAAACTGGAGGCCAGAGCCTGTGGGGCTGGTCCCCGGTCTCCCTCTCTCCCTCTTTTTCTTTCCAGCCCCTGCCCCGCCCATCTGGTCACCTCCACCCAACCAACACAGGAGCTTCCTCTTTTCAGGTGCCAGCAGCAAGGGGCCTGCTGATCACTGGCTTTCCATTGCAGGGGCCGCCTAGGGAGAGGGCAGTGTCAGGTCCGTGTTCTCCTGGGCTGCTACTTCTGGGTGCAGAGGAGCCCCAGTCTCTCCTTCTGGGTGGGCAGGCACATCAGGTGCCCAGTTGCCTCAGAGAGGATGGAGTCAAGCAGCCTTCCCTTCCCCTCCCCCATCAGGCCAGGGCTGTCCTCAACCCCTCTGGTGTGTAGTGAGGCTCTGACTGACGTGACTCTGGTTCTGTCCACTCCTGCTGCCAGGGAGTCCATCGTGTACCCTGTGCACTCCCATCCTCCCTGTGGTTAGCCCTGTTTCCTCCTGTTTCTGCCTCCTTTGCAGCGTTAAGAGCTCCCCCGCTGCCAGCTCCCGCATGGGGGCAGTTGTGACAGAGGAGGATCGTCCTGGAGTCACCCTGTGGTACCTCAGGCCTCCCCCTCACCCAGCACCTTTGGTGGGAGAGGTGCTCCCTGCCCTGCCTGGGGAGTCCCCAGCCCAGGAGGGCGTGTCTGTGACTGAGGGGCCGGGGGGCCAGGCCAGAGGTCGTGCTCTCCTGGTGAGAGGGCACCAGGTCTCCACAGGTGCTGTGTGGCTGGCTGGGCCCCCCTTCCAGGTGAGAAGGGCCTGAGCTGGGACCTGAAGAGTGAAGGGTTGGGGGCGTAGGGCAGGTGGATGTGGGTCTGGGCTGGGGGGTTCAGGTTTGGAGGAGCTCTGTCTTGTTGGGGGGGGTGGTTAGAGGAGCAGGTAGAGGGTGCTCTAGTTGAAGGTGTGGGGACCGAAAGGGCAGGGAGAAGGGCCCAGGGGTCAGACGGGCTGGGGAGGGGCAGTGGGGATGGAGAGGAAGGATGAGTCAAAAGCGAGGTGATAAGGAGGCAGTTAGAGGAAGGCGAGGGCGTGGTCCAGAGTGATCTGTCTGGAGGTAGGGGAGCTGGTAGGGCCAAGGAGGTCAGTGTGTCTTGGACTTTTTTTTTTTTAATTGAATTATAGTTGATTTACAATGTTGTGTTAATTTCTGCTGTACAGCAAAGTGATTCAGTTATGCATATATATTCTTTTTCATATTCTTTTCCATTTTTTTTTAATAAAATTGACCATTGTAACCATTTTCTTTATTTTTTAGAAATGCTTATTTATTTATGGCTGTGTTGGGTCTTCGTTGCTGCACGCAGGCTTTCTCTAGTTGCGGCGAGCGGGGGCTACTCTTCATTGCAGTGGCTTCTCTTGTGGAGCACAGACTCTAGGCACACAGGTTTCAGTAGTGTGGCACACAGGCTCAGTAGTTGTGGCTCACAGGCTCTAGAGCGCAGGCTCAGTAGCTGTGGCGTACGGGCTTAGTTGCTCCGCGACACGTGGGATCTTCCCAGACCAGAGCTTGAACCCGTGTCCCCTGCATTGGCAGGCGGATTCTTAACCACTGCGCCCCCAGGGAAGTCCCTCCGTTATGGTTTATCACAGGATATTGAATACAGTTCCTTGTGCTATGCAGTAGGACCTTGTTGTTTATCCGTCACAGACTTTTTGACAGGGCCTGAAAACCAAACCTTTTAACTATCAGCTTCATTTATTGTGAGTTGAGGTACTTCAGACATTCAGACTTCATCCTCTCCAGGGTGGAGAGGGGCTTGGGCACGAGGGGGGCCCCCGGTGAGGTTTGGGGGAACGTGGGTGAGGGGCAGGGCTAGGGTGGAGTCAGATGCTGTTTAGAGGACAAACCACAGGTACCCTGGCGTCTCATGTTCATAGTGACCCTCAGTCCATTTCTCATTTGAAAGTCTGTGGCCTTCAGTCTGGCCTCTGGATCTGTGGTTGGTGGGGAGGCGTGGATGTCATTTGATAAACTGTGTCTTAGACCTTCGGGAAGATAAGACAGTGAGGGAGGGGTTGAGCTTTGGGGCTCAGTTTCTCATCCTCCAGTCCAGATGGCCCAGGAAATCAGTTTCATTTAAGATAGTTCTCTTGGTATTCTGTGCATGTTATATTGAAAATCATAAAGCTACTTTATAATGATGGTTTTGGGGAAGAAACTGGGACAAACTCATTTCTGATAGACTTAAAATGCTTTTATCATTGTAATTATGAAAGTGATATGCAACTGTAAAAACTTTAAACAGTACAGACGAGGAGGTTGTAGAAAGTGATTAGTCTTTCAAGATTTGGGGTGGGAGTTAGAGGTAGGCCTGAAATTTAGGTCAGGGCTGTCTACTGTCCTTTAGTCTTAAATATCCATTGATCAGTAATAAAACTAGTTGTACATTTTATTAGGGCGATGCTGAGGGGGCTGCCCTAAGGAGGTTGTTAAAATATCCTACCTCTCACCTAGTCCACTGGGTGTGGATGTGCGTGTTGCGCACTGCCCAAGGGTACCTGGCTCGGTGCAGGGAGAGCTGGGAGAGGAGGACTGAAACTCAGCCTGTCCTCTTTGCTGAGCTGCATGCCCTGCTGTGGGGCTCCTGAAGCAAGAGGCATTTTTTTCTAATTTGCTCAATGGTCCCACCTAGGGTGGAGGCAGCCCCGCTTTCCCCAGGAGAGGCGAGTGGGTGAGTTCACTGTGGGGCGGGGCATATGCAGTGGCTGGGGCCCCCCAGGAGGAGGTCCAGGAGGCCATGGTGTATCCATCCTGGAGCCCTGCTGGGGGATGTGGCTGGAGGCAGGGTGTGGGGGTCACTGGTATCTGGGGAACTGAGAATTTCAGGGTGCTGAAGGCGTCCAGACTAGAGCCTGGCTACAGGGCCAGCACCAAGGGCCCCTCTGGACGGGCCCGGCCAAAGCCTTGGGGCTCGGAACAGGAAGTGTCTATCTTAGCAGCAGAGAAGTGAGCAGATGCCGAATGAGTGTGGTTTCTAGTACACACATGGTCATGTGTCATGGTCATCTGGGTGACAGCTCTGTTCTGTGGAGGGGGAAACTGAGGCTCAGAGTGTGACATGACTTGCCCAGGGCTTCAGGCAAGAAGTGATGGAGCCAGCACTGGAACCTGGTCTTGCCTGGCGTCCTGGGGAGATGGGGTTCTGGCCTGGAGCCAGCGGCCCCCAGTTCCCCACCAGATGGCTGAGGCAAGCCCTGGGGCCTGGACTCAGTCATTCCTCTGCCCTGAGGGCTGTTCCTTGTCAGCCCTCACCACTCCTGTCAGGCCACATCACAGATGGTATGGGGCAGAAATCTGGTGCCTGGGCAAGTGACGGGGCGGAGGTCCGGGGCTGGGGTTAGGGCAGGAGACCCCAGTGTGCCTCCTTGGCACCCATATGCCATGGCCACCAGTCCCGGAGAGACAGAAAATAGGCTTCTGGGTCCGGGGGTTATAGTCAGCTGCCTGCCTGAGGGCCACACCTGCTGCCTTGCCTGGCAGAGCTGGAGGGAGTTGGCTTCTGCGGAGGGGTGGGGGCTGCTTCTGTGCCCTCTGGGCCAGGCACCCAGCCCCCACCTAGTTCCTCATATCTGAGGGAAGTGTCTCTAAGTCCTCTTGCCTGTGTTAACAGAGCCCTGAGAACAGCCAGGAGGGCAGCAAATGAGGGTGGCCCTGCCCCCAGGTATGACCTGGTGATTGGGCTGGGGGGACTGGGGTCAAGGGGCGTGGGCAGCATCGGGCTCTGGGCAGTTGTACACAGTCCGGTTGTTGGTAGTGAGTATGGGGACTGAAGGCTGTGCGTGTGGCTGCTAGGCGGGGTGGGCGGTGTGTGAACCTGGAGGCTGTGTGAGGTGTGCATTTGTGGTATGCGTGGGGTGTGCATAGTAGACCCAGGCCTAGCTGGATATGTAGTGCTTTTAATTCCTGTGTGGAGAGCTCTGAGGGCTCTCCTGAGTTCTGGGCGCTGGGGTCCCTGCCCAGCCTGCCTAGGATGGGGTGAAGTGCTGTGAGGCGGGGGCGGGGGGTGTTGGGGGGTGGACGAGCACAGGCCGCAGGTCTGAAGCTCTAGGCCTACCTTCCTCCCCTTCCGCTCCCCCCACCGTTGGGCCTTCCCTTGAATCCAGAGCACAGCTCTGTGCAGATAGGGGGCTGTGAAGATGCAGCTGGGGAAGGGTCCTCGCTGAGGGGACTCCAGAGCTGAGTGGGGAAGGAGTTGGGACTGTCAGGGCTACCGGATCCAGGCCTGACTCATTCATTCAAATCAGAATGCAAAGGAGGCTTACACCCACATGGGTGACCAAGGGCAGATCCCTAAACCTCTCTGGGTGTCACTACTGTCCTTTCACATCTCCTGTTCCTGCCCCACTGAACTCTCCCCATCTCTGGATCTGCCAGCTCCTTTTCCGTCCCCGGGTCCTGCACACTCAGTTCCCTTTGCCTGGAAGTGCAACCTCCTACTTATGCTCCAAGGCCCAGCTCAGGAGTGCCCTCTGGAAGCTTCACTGCCTCTGCCAGACAGTCACATCCTCTGAAGGCCCTGTTGGCTCTAGCAAGTGACCTGGGCAAGTTTCCATTTCACACAGCCTCCATGAAATGGGGTAAAAATCCCAGACCTTGGGACTGTACCGGGGATGATTCAGGTGAAGGTGGGAATCTGGTGGAGGCTGGGCATGCAGTGGATATTTAGGAAACCAAGGAAGTGGGAATGTGCTTGTCCTTAGCTAAAGCTCAGGGCTGCCTTTCTGCTGGACTGGCAGTACTGGTGTCCCTAGTCAGTAGTGGGCAGGGATGGCACGAGAGAGATGCTGTGCTGGGACAGAGAAGGGGCGATGAGATTTAAACTCTACCATTGGGTGTTGGAAACGAGGTAGTTAAAGGACAGAAGGATGAAAGTTTTGGCTCCAGCAAGAGGGACTCAGGCCATACCTGCAGAAGGACTGGTTGGCAAGGATTGGGGAGATTCCAGACAACCCTTACTTACCCCTGGACTGAGTGCCCTTGTGAGCACAGCCAGGTCCTGGGCTCTACTGTGAGGGTAGGGGAGACAAGAAGGGGTACAGCGGTACAGGCTCTCAGGATACCCCAGGCCAGGTTGGGGGTTGGGTGGAGATGGACCCCCCACAAATGGGACAACCAGGAACAGAGCAGGAGCAGCACTGAGCTGCATGACTCAGCCTCTGAGGCTTAGGGGCCCAAGGGGGCAGTCAGGGAGGACTTTCTGGAGGAGGCAGCCTGGAATCAGCACCTGAAGGTGGGAGGATGTGGTTCATTTACTCATTGACAACAGACAGTTTTGGGGGCTTCCACGTGTCAAGCTGGTGCCTGGTGCAAAAAGTGAAATGGAGGGAGTGGTGGGCCAGCTGAGCCCGGCCGAGGCTTGGGGCATGTGCTGACAACTTGCAAGTCATTTCCTCCCTGTGGGTGTTTGTTTCTTCATCTGTAAACGGCAGGGCTGGAGCCAGTCGAAGGATGGTCAGAGGAGCTGGCCTTGAGGACACTGGGAACCATGGAAGGGGCTTTGAGCAGGTGTGGGACAGTGGTTGGCCCAGTGGAGAGGGGCTGGAGGGAGACAGGGTAGAAGCAGGGGCAGGGTGGTCTGGTGTGATGGTGAAGCCTGAGATGGACCCTTAGGGTTGGGGGAGAGGGGAACCCCCCACCTTGTGGCCATTGCTGTCTCAACAGGATGACACTGTCCTCTGCTGGTCCCTGCTTCCTTGTGGGTGGAGATTCAGTGATGTGTCATAGCAGCCGAAGGGCTTAAACCTCCAAACTTGGCCAGGATTAGGGTGGAGCAAGTGAGGCAAAATAAGTGAGTGCAAAACATGAGGGAGGGGGTGATCAAAAAGCTCAGTAATCAAAGTAAATAATAATTTTAGGAAATATTTAAAAAATTTTTTTGGCTGCGCTGGGTCTTTGTTGCTTTGCATAGGCTTTCTTTTAGTTGCGGCGAGCGGGGGCTGCTCTTCATTGCAGTGCGCGGGGTTCTCATTGCGGTGGCTTCTCTTGTTGCGGAGCACGGGCTCTAGGTGCGCAGGCTTCAGTAGCTGTGGCGTGTGAGCTCGGTAGTTGTGGCTCGTGGGCTCTAGAGCCCAGGCTCAGTAGTTGTGGCGCAGAGGCTTAGTTGCTACGTGGCATGTGGGATCTTCCCAGACTGGGGCACGAACCCGTGTCCCCTGCATTGGCAGGCGGACTCTCAACCACTGCGCCACCAGGGAAGCCCCAAGCAATATTTTTTTAAAAATCAAAATTAATGAAAAATATCCAAGATAAACAAAATATCAAAAATTTAAATAAAGAGATTCAGTATCACTGATTTCTTTTTTTTGCCCCAGGCTCTAGCATGGCTTAGCAGGGCATTGCTCCAAACTTCTTTTTTCAAGCAGCTGCCTCTTCCAGGAAGCCTTCCCTGACCCCCATCTGCTGAGGGCCATGTGGGCTGTTTTCGCCGGCTGGGTAGTATCTGACACCCTCCAGCCTGAGATTCCTGGAGGGTGGGTACACGTCTGAGGTCTGGCTCGTGCTTCTAATGCCTCAAATTAGGTTGTCCTAGAGGGGTGTCAGTGCGGAGTCCCAAGTCTGACCTTGGCCTGAAGCGTTTAGTGTAGGATTAGGAACTTGAGAGAGGCCCAGGAAGGGGCTGGGCCCTTCTCAGGGACAGAGGTGGTTTCTGTTTCCCAGTCCTCATCATTCCAGTAGCCTGGTTGGGCCATCATCCATCATTCCATGTTGAATCTTGAGAATACTGCCTGACCTGTAGCAGCTGCTCAGTTAGAGCTTGTAACTGTCGAGAGGCAGTGAGCAGACTGGTTAAGAGTCTGGAGCTGCACCGTCCAGTAGAAATGTAATGCGAGCCACAAGTGCAATTTGAAATTCTCTAGTAGTCACATTAAAAAGAAACAGGTGAAATTAATTTTAATAGTATATTTTATCCAAATATCCAAAATGCTATAATTTTATTATGTAAGAAATAGAAAAAATTATTGAGATATTTTATATTCTTATTTCTTTGTACTAAGACTTCAGAATCCAGTGTGTATTGTATAGAGCATACTTCATTATGTGACCACTTTTGGAGTTTCAGTAGCTATATGTGGCTACTACTAGTTACTGTATTGGACAAAGCAGGTATAGACTATATTCAAATTGCCCCTTCCTAGCTGTGTGACTTTGGGCAAGTTGCTTAACCTCTCTGTGCCTCAGTTTCATCTTAAATTGTGAGGTATTACCTCATAGGGTTGCTATGAGACTTAAACAAGTTAATAAAAAGTACTTTAGGTGCGTGGCATATAGTAAAGACTATTTACATTGTCTTATTAAATTCTTTTTAAAAATCGTCATTTGAGTAGCGCTGCCATTTTTTGCCAACTCTTTATGAAGTACTAATTACTTAAGATTAATTTTTGAAATATTCACTTTTAAACCATACCTATTTTAGCCCCATCCTAAGAGATAACTGTGAAGTCTACTTAAGATAAATACCTAATTAGTTAATTTTACATGTTCACCCGTACCCCCTAAAGTCATCCTGCAGAGACCAGCAGTTTGTGGTTGACCCTGCCCTAGTAGCAGGAAACGTGGCTCTGCCCAAGACCTGGCCCTTCGACCCACCCTCCCGAACAGAGCCCGGGCCGTCTGAGCTTGCTGGTGGCCTGCCCTCAAGGATGGCCGCTTCTTTCTCCTGCCTGGAAACACCTTCTTTTGGTTTCCATACACATTTAGGAGCAGGACCCCTGGGGTCTCACGCCCTTGCCTCACTCCTCCACCCCCCAGCTCTCAGGCTTAGTGGAGAGGGCCCTGTCTTCCTGGGTCTCCCCAGGTTCCCTTTGACAGGCTCTGCACTGTGGGGTCCCTGCCTCAGTCATGCAGCTGCATCTGCCCCCTCCCCATGTCTTCCCTGGGGGCAGTCCAGCCTCCTGGCCAGGCCCGACATCCCTGCTACAGCCACTGGTCCTGGGGGAGGGTCAGAGAACGGGGTGTCCTGACTCCCCTCTCCCACTGGTGTGGCCTCCACCTCTGGGCAGGCCTGTCGTTGGTCTGCCTCCTCACGCTGTCCTCACCCCCGCTGGAAGACTTCCTCCCTTTAACCATCACCTGGTTTCCATTAGGCTCCCTGAACCCTTCCCTCTCTTCCTTCTCTTTCTCTACCCTCTTCCCCGTCTCTCGCTTTCTTGCATCTCTTTCCTTTTCCCCATCCCTCGCCCCCTCCCCCTTCCCCCTTCCTCTTCTTCCTCCTGGCATCCAGCTGCCCAAAGTGGCCTTGCCTCATAGGCTTTCTCATTTACCCCTGTCCTTGCAGCTTCCACCTCAGGCCAAGATGAGGGGCCGTTCAGAGTAGCTGCCGCCTCCGGGGGACCCTGGCATTCTGGGCAGCCCGGCTGGTGGTGTGTCAGGGAGGGATGGGGGCGCTGGGCTGAGTGTGGCAGGCTAAGTCCCGACACTGAGGTGGAGGAGGCTTCATGAAGGTGAGACCTAAGGTCCCGCTTTCCATTTTGAAAACAGATTGAGAGGCAGAGAGAGGGTGAGGCCAGAGACCTTGCAAAGAGCCACCCGAGCGGGCTTGAAAGGGATGGGGCCACGCAGGGAGGGACCAGTGGGTCGGGTGGGGTGTGTACCTGCTTACTTGATTTCCTTCCATGCCTGGTGAGTTATGGTCTCTTTCTTACTCCCAGATGATCGTGTTATCTTTTAAATTGTAATTTGTTGGAAAATGGTATAAAATTAAAAAGATACAGAGGATATAGTGAAAGGTAACCCTCCCTCTCTTGTCCTTCCAGCTGCGGGTCTCCTCCCCAAAGGCAGTTTCTTGTATACCCATTGGAGTATTCTGTGTATAATGTGTGCATATGTGTATATGTATTCTTTTTCTTTAACCCAGATTTTTACATAATAAAACAGTGTTCTGCACCTTGCTTTCCCACCCAACAATAAATCTCTAATATCATTGCATATGAACTTTAGCGTCTGCCTGTGGGTAATTTTAGTTGGGATTGTGTTAGCTTTAGCTTAACCCTGGAAGAACTGATGTCATTATAATGTTGAGAGCCAGCTTATTTAAGAACATCAAATGTATTTCTGTTCATTCGTGTCTTCCTTTGGGACCCTCAGGAACCTTTTTTATTTTTTAAAAAAGTATCTATTTATTTGGCTGCTGCGGGTCTTAGTTGTGGCACACAGGCTCTTTGTTGCGTCGTGCAGGCTTCTCTCTAGTTTTAGGTGTGGGCTCAGTAGTTGCAGCACGTGGGCTCTTTAGTTGTGGTGCGCGGGCTCTAGAGTTGCCCCACGGCATGTGGGATCTTAGTTCCCTGACCAGAGATCGAACCCACGTCCCCCGCATTGAAAGGCAGATTCTTAACCATTGTACCACCAGGGAAGTCCCTCAGGAGCCTTTTAGAAAAATTCACATAGTTCAATATTTGGATGATAGAAAAAAGATGTAGAGTGAAAAGTTTCCCTCCACATGGAGGTGGGTTTCCAGGGAAGCTGATGGGGCCCAGGGAGGGCCTGGGCAGTGTGTGCATGTGGTCATGTGTTTTTGTAAATTCTTACAAAAGTAAGATGTTCTTTTTTTGTGTGTGTGTGTGGTACGCGGGCCTCTCACTGCTGTGGCCTCTCCCGTTGCGGAGCACAGGCTCCGGACGTGTAGGCTCAGTGGCCATGGCTCATGGGCCCAGTCACTCCGCGGCATGTGGGATCTTCCCGGACCGGGGCACGAACCCATGTCCCCTGCATTGGCAGGCGGACTCTCAACCACTGCACCACCAGGGAAGCCCTCTTTTTTTTTTTTTTTAATTGAAAAATTTTTTTTGAATTGAGATGTAATTGACATATTAGTTTCAGGTGTACAACATAATGATTTGATATTTGTATATATTGGAAAACGATAAGATACTCTTGCATTCTTTTTCTGAAAGAGGGCATCCAAATTGGGTAAGCTTCAGGCCCTGTGAAGTCTGGCTCTGCCTCTGCTCCCTCCTGTCCTCCTCAACCCTCAGTTTTCCTCCTTAGAGGCAACCAGCATCACCTGTCTCATATGTATCTTTTCAGAGGTATCTTATGCATTTAGTGGTAGACACATACTGATCTATCCTTTCCCCCTACCCCCTTTTTTTTTTTCCCATGTGAAAGGCAGAATGTTCTCTATACTGTTTTGAACCTTTCTTTGGTCACTTAATACATACTGGAGGTCATCCCTCATCAACATGTAAGGAGTTTCCTCCTTTTTTACAGAGTTTCCTCATTTTTCTTTAATCATTTAGCAACACATCTTGGAGGTCATCTCACACTAATATGTAAAACGTTTCCTCATTTTCTATGGCTCAGTATTCTCCTGTATGACTACACTGTAATTTAGTTAACCATTCCCCGATTTTTGGGTATTTTGGTTACTTCCAACCTTTTGTTGTTATACACAATGCTGTAACCAATAACCTATGCACGTCATTTTGGACATGCATCAGGAAGACTGCAGGGTAAGTGCCCATGGGTGGCTGGATCAAAGGGCACAGAAGCATCAGGGTTTCAAATCGATGGTGGCATTGCCCTTCCCAGAGGCACTGGCCCGGCCAGGGAGGGGAATGCCTCGACCTGTCACCACTCAGTGTGGGGAGGTTAAGTTCCTTTTCCTGTGTTTAAGAACCATTTATACTTTTCTTTCTGTGAATTTCTCTGTTCATATTCTTTGCCTATTTTTCTGTTAGGTTACTGGTCTGTGTCTTATTTCTAGGTGCTTTTCACTTTTTAGGAAAATTAGTCTATGTTTGGGGTGTGAGTGACAGCCCCTGGTTTGTCATTTATATTTTGGCCTTGCTTATGGTGCCTTTTTATTTTTTTTAATCATGCAGGAATGTTTGATTTGTATATAGTTGAGTATTTTACTCTTTTCTTTATCCTTCTGGATTTGTATCATTTCCAGAAGGCTTTTGCCTCTCTGAGACAAGGGTTTTTTAAGTCCTTTCATGGTTTTATTTATTATTTTGAAATCTTTGATTTGTCTGTAACTTATCCTGTTGTAAGGTGTAGAGGTCCAGCTTTGTAGCTTGCTCCACAGTTGTCCCTACAATTTAATAATCCATCTCTTCCCCACTAGTTTGAGATGTTACTTTTGTTGTATACTAAATTCTTAGATTTATTTGGGTCTATTTTTGAACTTTCTGTTCTGTTTAATTGATCTGTCTGTTCAAGTGCTGGTAACCTGTACTGTTTTAATTGCCATGGTTTTATGTTTTAATATGTGGTGAGGCTGATTCTCACTCTTTACCCTTCCTTTGTCCCACTCCCTCACTTCTGGAATTTTCCTGGCTCTTCCCACTTGTTTGTTTTTCCACATGAACTTTCAGATAAACTTGTCTGGCCGCCGCCCTCCCCCCCCCCCAGTTCTGTGTGTGTGCTTAGCAGGATAGTACATATTTATAAATTAACTGAGAATTAATATCTTTATGATATTCTCTATCCAGGAGAATATCATGTCTTTCTATCTCCAGCTCTCCTTTTTGCCCGTTAATAACACTGCACATTTTTCTCGCTATAAATCCTGCACATTTCTTTTTCTTTTTTTTTTTTTAAAAACTTTATGTATTTATTTATTTTGGGCTGCGTTGGGTCTTTGTTGCTGCGCACGGGCTTTCTCTAGTTGCCGTGAGCAGGGGCTTCTCTTTGTTGTGGTGTGCAGGCTTCTCGTCATGGAGCTTCTCTTGCTTCTCTCGTGGAGCACGGGCTGTAGGCGCACGGGCTTCAGTAGTTGTGGCGCATGGGCCCAGCAGTTGTGGCTCGTGGGCTCTAGAGCGCAGGCTCAGTAGTTGTGGTGCACGGGCTTAGTTGCTCTGCGGCATGTGGGGTCTTCCTGGACCAGGGCTTGAACCCACGTCCCCTGCATTGGCAGGTGGATTCTTAACCACTGCACCACCAGGGCAGCCCGATCGTGCACATTTCTTATTAAGTTTATTCTTGGTGGTTTTTATTTTGTGATGCTATTATAAATGAGGTCTTTCATCCTGGTTTCTACCTGGTCATTGCTTATAAATATCAATTCTGTTATATTAATTTTGAACCCAGCTATCTTACTAAATTCTTTTATTGTTTGTAATAGTTTCTCAGCTGAGCTTCTCGGGTTTTCCAACTCCAAACTTGTATTATTGTTAAGTAATAGATTAACTCTTCTTTCCCAGTTTTTATACCAATGATATATTTTTGTTGTCTAGAACTTTTATGATGATGGACGTTTTTCTACTGTTTTTCCATTAAGCAAAGTGCTGGTTTTTATTTTAAGGAAGTGTTGATCCATTTCTATTTTACCGATACTGCAATTTTTGTTTAAGTATGCTGGATATTGAGTTTTATCATATGCCTCTTTAGTATCTGTGGAGATGAGCAGATAACTTTTTTCTTTTGATCTGTTAATCACTGCTTTGCATCATCTGTTCCTTGACTCTTGCCAGTTCAGGAGTTCTTGAGTATTGGTAGGGGACCTTAGTCCCCATTGCCTAGCGCAAGGCTATCAAATGAATGAATGGCCTTTCCTATACATTTCCCCCTGTCCCTCTTCGGAGGTGGGGGGGGGGTTGCTCACTCACAGGACCAGGACCCCAGAGGCTGTGTGATGCTGGGTTGCCTCATCTCCTGGAGTATTCTGCTTCCTCCAGGGGCATGGAGGTGGGGGTAAGGCTCAACCCACAGACTGGGCCTGCAGGGGAACCAGCAGTGGTATCCCTCAATCCCACCTGTACTTGCTAACCCCTGGGCCTGGCCCTCAGCTGGAAACTGGCACCTCAGAAGGAATTGGGTCCTTGCCTGGGTCTTGCAGCGGGCGGGAGGGAATGTGTGTGCAGACATAGCCACAGCAGTGGCCAAGGCTGTGGATGGGGGTTCGGGTAGTACCAACTCTGAAGGCCCTGGAGGGCTTCCTAGAGGAGCTGGATTCTAGGAGGCCACAGGGGTGGGGTGTCAGGTTTCAGGCAGTGGGAGAAGCCTGCATGTTCAGGGACCAGGCAGTACCTGGCCTTGCCTGGCACATGGGACACAGGGGAGAGGGCTTAAATACAGAGCTTACCCATGGCGTGGGAAAGCCACAGAGAACTGTTGACTGGGGACCTATACCTGGGCAACCATGCCTCTGACCTGTGCCCATGTATCTCTTCCAGGTCTGGACAGAGTCCTGCTGGCTGGCTTCTGCTGACAGGAACAATGGCAGAGGCCGGGGATGGGGCCCTATCGGTGGCCGAGTGGCTGCGGGCACTGCACCTGGAGCAGTACACCAGGCTCTTTGAGCAGCACGGACTGGTGTGGGCCACAGAGTGCCAAGGCCTCAGCGATGCCCGCCTGGTGGACATGGGCATGCTGCTCCCCGGCCACCGCCGCCGCATCCTGGCTGGCCTGCTCCGTGCCCACACGCCCCCAGCCCCTGCACCCCGCCTGACCCAACGGCCCGTGCCCATGAAGCGTCATGTCTTCCGCTCACCACCTGTGCCCACCACTCCACCGGAGCCACTGCCCATGGCTGGAGAGGATGAGGGGCTGCCCACTGCCCCACCCATCCCACCCCGGAGGAACTGCCT
>NW_020173978.1:125236-202795 GCF_003031525.2 Neophocaena asiaeorientalis asiaeorientalis | reverse complement strand
ACTGCCTTCCACCCACCTGCTTCTCCCCCCCATCCACGTCTGCCCCAGACCCTGTGCTGCCCCCGCTGCCTGCCAAGCGGCATTTGACAGAGCTCAGCGTTCCGCCTGTGCCCCCTCGCACTGGGCCCCCCCGCCTGCTGGTGAGGTGAGTGGATGCCATCCAGAATGGAGGAACATGGGCAGAGGACCTAGAGGGTTGAGGGGGAGTCTGTGGCCTTTGCCACTAAGGTAAGAAAGGCACCTTGGTGGAGGGAATAGCATGTGCAAAGCTCAGAGGTGGGAAGCACCGTCCACGGCTGCTCTGAGCAGACAGTGTGGCTGAACTGTTGTGTGAGCGAGGGTGGGTTCGTGGATGGCGCTGGTGGGACGTGCTGTGAAGGCCAGGTGGGGAGCCCAGGGAGGTTTTAAGCAGAGCGATCAGATGAAAGCTGAGTACGGAAAGGATGACCCCGGCTGCTGCTAAGGTTGATGGGGGAGGAGGCTGGGAGACCAGTGAGAGGGCGCAGGGCCAGGTGGGAGGCCCCTGCTCAGGCTGTGCTAATGAGACTGGAGAGAAGTAGGCATATTGGAGTGAGAGGTCGGCACTAGCGTGGACAGGACTTGGGGACGGCCTGGGCATGAGCAGAGAGGGAGAGAGGAGGCTCATGGCGTCCAGGTTCCCATCTTGGGTAGATGGTGGTGCAGTTTCTGATCTGGGACCTGGCCACAGGAGGGAGCTTGGGAGGAAGTCTGGAGTTCAGTTTGGGGCCTGGTGAGTGTGAGATACTGGGAGACCAGAGTGCATTTCTCAGGTCAGGAGGTAGTATGTGGAGGAAATGGGAAGTCTAGAATGAAGAACTCGTTCTGGGGGACGCAGCAAGTGCCCTGGGCCTGGCACGGGTGCTCCCGTCTTCCCCTTTCACACTGCTCCTGCCACGTGTCACCCGATCCTGGAGACACTTCTCAGGCCACATCCTGCTCACCCTCCCTCCTCCCCCGAACTGTTTTCTCCCCTCCTAGTTCCTGGTGCTCCTTGTTTTCTTGAGTTTCCTCCTAATTCTGTGGACACGCCATTTAACCTCCTTTACATATGCCCTCCCTTCCTGCCATTTGCTGGGGTGCCCAGCTTGGAGGAGCATCCCCAAGTATGGCTGGATATGTGGGGTGTAATGGAGCTTTTTTGCAGCACTTGGCCAAGTCACCCTAATCTGGGAAGGCTTCTTGGAGGAGGAAGAGATATGCAGAGAGAGGTCTCCTGGTCCGTGTTACTGTTGGGCACTGTGCTGGGTGCTTTGCTCACATGCTCTCTTTTGATCCCTGCTCAAGTGCTCTGGGGCATTTGTGTCCTGTTTTCAAGCAAAGAAACTAAGGCTCAGAGAAGGGAGAACATCACTGGCTGGATCCATGCCAAGTATATGCTAGGGGAGCCCCCGTGGGGAGGGTCTGGGAGGTTTTCCTCACCCAGAGAGGGGCATAAAGTAAAGCGGCCTTCAAAGCCAAGCCAGGGCTGTGGTGTTTTGAGATTTGACGGGTGAAAGCACAAAAAGTTTATTGTGCCTTTCCCGGGTTCACACAACTGTGAGCACCACTGGGGTCCCCCAGGAGCCTGGCTTATAGACCGGACTGGAGTTTCCTGGTGCCACTGCACCCTCTAGTGGCCACTTTCCTGCATGTAGGAGTAATTTCTCTTTTCTTTAACTCTATCATTAGGATGGAGTGTGTGTCTGTCTGTTTGCTTGTCTCTGGGGGTTGGGAGTGGGTGAACAAGGGCAGGAGGCAGGGCCCTGTCCGTAGGAAGTTCACGAAGGCTGAGGAGGCAAAAACCCCAGTCAAGGAGTGGAGGCCTGGGTTCCTGCCTAGAAGGCAGGATACCTAAGCAGGTCCAGCTGGCTCCATGACTCTGATTAGGAGCTGCCCCTCTGGGCCTGTTTCCCCATCAGGTGTCCTCCTTGGCCCTCCATGGCCCTCCTGGTACTGACATCTGAATTCAGGAGACTTTCTGGGTAGAGCAAGGGTCCTACCTTCACCCCAGGGTACCAGGCCCCACTCTCAGATCCTCAGTCTGAACTTAGCCAACGTCTGGGAGAGGCCAGACTCCCATGGTCAGGAGTCCGGCCCCTTGTAGCTAGAGGACCCAAAATTCATTCCGTGCTCACAGAATTTGTAGGCAATTATTCCTTGCAATTTGGGGCTGTTCCTTAGGGCAGAGTGGCAGGTGAGCTGCCAAGCCTGGCTTCCTGTGTCCTAGGGCCTTTGACATTTGGAATTGTGGGCATCTGTAGCCGTAGCATCCTGGGCTCGCAAGGTGTACAAAGTCTTTAAAGCCCAGAGGGAGAAAAACTACGGGCGGACAGAGCCTCACATGTGTGTAACAGGCGAAGGCTGGGCAGGTTTGGGGTGAGGATTCAGCCTGACTGGCTACCCTGTCCCCTCATAGCCCCTTTCTATGACTCCAGGCTCCGTGGTGCACAGTGGATGACTGCTCAGCCTGGCCTGCTCCTGCCCCCCTTTCAGGAGTCCCCGCTTCCTGTCCTTGCCTGCACCCTCTAGTGATGAGGGTCTCACCCTCTCAATCATAGGGCCTCTTACACCAGATCAGGTGGTGACTGAGGGAGCATTTTTGCCTGGCTCTGGTCCATCACTGGGCTCCCCAGCAGAATTTGGGGTCTAGTGACTCCACATGAGGGCATGCCTGGCCAGTTTGTGTGTGTGCACCCCTAGGCGTGTGTCTGTCAGGATAGTAGTGTGTCTGTGTATTTTTGCATCCGCACGTGTCCTAAGGGAGGCGATGTATGATCCTAACATATGCACACAGGTGGGGATTTGAAACTGTATGCACCATACAGTTTCAGTGGTGACTTGCTGTAGTGTGGCCTGTGTGCACACATACACGTGCCCACGCGCACTGGTATTGTGGGGACTCCCACAGCATGAGTGTATTTGTGAGTGCGTGTGATGTGGGTGGTGAATTGGCATGGGTGTTATTTGTGTACTGTCAGGTGTGAGCCAGTGTGTGCTTGTGCTGTGTTTGCACGTGCTGCCAAGAGGCTGAGCCCCCTAGAACGTCAGCTCTATTAGTGCTCAGATGCTCGTCCGTTTCATCTACGGCTGAATCCCCAACATCTGAAACAGTGCCAGGTGCCTAATAGGCACTCAGCAAGTGTTTGCTGTGTTAGTAAATAGATGAGGCCTGCATGAGCTTCTGTACTGCCAGACGCTGAGCACGTGTGCTGCCCGCGCTGACTCACCCCTAGTGGACCCTGGACAGTAGGGTTACAGGACACCCCAAATCCCTTCCCACTACCCAATCTCTGTCACCCCAGGCCTCTTAGAAAGGGAGAGACTTCAAGGGAGGCAGGCAGAAAAGGAGCAGGGATGGGGTCCTCTCCCCTCTGCGCCAGCTGGGTCAGGACTCTCAGAACTGGGTTCATTATTCTGCCTGGCCTGGGAGGACCCCATTGCACCCTCAAAGGGTTTGCACACCCACCATCACTTAAGCCTGTCATAGGGAGCTAGCTAAGTCCAGAGATGCTGAGAAACTTGTTCAAAGTCACACAGCCCAGCTCAGGGGAAGCTGATGTTCAAACCCTGCCTCCTGGCCTGGGACTGTCTACTCAGCTTTAAGTCTCATAGATGTGTACGCTCTGAGCCTGCTTCCCTGAGCATGGCAGAGAGGTCATTCCTGATCCAGGGTTCCAGGGTCACCCTGCAGAGCCCCTCCTAGGCTGCTCTGGGCCTCTGTTTCCTCCTCTGACACCTGGATGTCTGGAGATACCTTGGGAAGAGGGAGTATTTGTCCAGACGGGACAGCTACCAGCTACAGTCACACTGCAAGGCCTCCCACCTGTGCCCTCGACCACCCTGCAGCCCAGCCAATCCCTGGTCTTCCTGAAGGCTGATCACTTGTTGCCAGGGCAGAACTTGCTCCCTTCAGAGAGCCTCTTTCCCAGCTTCTCTGGGCCTCCTTGTGGGCGTGGGGAGGGGCCAGCCAGGGCCAGGGCCTTCTGGGTGTTCACTCTGTAAGGTCCTGCTAGATGGCACTGGGGTGGCTTGTCCACTCACTCCAGCTGGGTGGGGGGCGGCAGCCTGGGGGCGGAGAGGAAGTGTCTGTCCCGGGGGATTCTGGGTGACTTTTCTCTCTGTCTCAGTCCGTGTTTTCAGGAAGTGTGTGTGTTGGCCAGGGCTGCAGGGGGGCGGGGGGAGGCGGAGAGCAGGAAGCTAGAGGAGACCAGAGCTGGATTCAGACACAGACACACACGTACACGTACACACACTCACTCACTCTCCCGGACAGACCCACAGTTACACACAGGAACACACACTCAGACAAGGGATCACAGACACTCAGACCCAAATCACGGGTGCACAGAGCCATGCCTGGACCCAGACGCGGCCTCAGACATACCCAGGGAGTGGGGCCGGCCTGTCTGTGAGACCAGCCCAGGTCGGACACAGGCTGCACAGGCAGGGAACGGCACACGCTGGGGCCGGCTAACCAGAGCCACAGGAGTCCTCGGGCCCCGGACCCAGAGGGCGTCAGAGGGTGAGCGAGGGGCCGCCGTGGGCTGGGCTGTCGGCCAAGGGAAGGTGGGGAGGCTCCTCTGGCGGGGCTGGGAGGGCAGGAATCCCTGTCTGTCTGTCTGCCACCTCTCCGCAGGCTGGGTTTTCTGTTCTGGTCTCCTCCCCCTCCCTTTTTTACTCTCAGAATTTTCTGTCTTCTTTCACTTTGTCTACATTTTCTGTTTTTCTCCTGCCCTTTCCTTTTCTCCCCTCTCTCTTCGCCCTCTCTGCCCTGGGCTTTCCAGGTCTCCATCTCCCCATAAACCTCTCTCCCGGGTCCACTCGGAGCCCCCCGGGACCTGTTTCCTGGGCTTCACAGACTGCTCCTCTGTGGGGTCTCTGCCCTTCAGGGATCTGGTGCTGATCTCGGTTCTGGCTCCCTGCACCTCACTGAGGATTGCCTCCAGAGGCTTAGGTGACTTCTCTCAGGGTCAAATTCAAGGGTGCTGTGGCTCTGGGCAGCTCCTACCAGAGCCCCCTTGCCCTCCCCCCAGTCCAGGTGATAGGAAGGCCTGCCAAGGGCTGGCACTTAGCTGGCGACTTCCTAGCCCTCCTTCCAGGGCTGGTGGTGTGGTGGGGGTGCCTGTATCATTGGGGGGCTCCCCCCAATTGCTGTGGTCCCTAATGAGCTCAATAACCCTGTGCTTGAGCCACTGGGGACATAGAGATTCCTCTAACCAGCTCCTGTCTGTGTACCTGGCTCTGCCCTGCGCCCTTGGCTCATCTTTCCATAGGGCCCAGCAGACACCTGCACCTTCTCCTCCAGCCAGGCCAGCCCTGGGATGGGGGAGAGGGGCTAGTACAGTTGTGAGCCACCTGAAGGGTGAACTTCCTCCCCCCACTGCCTTCACAAGCCAGCGCAGGGTCAGGCCTGGGAAGCAGGAAGAGCTGCCATGGGAGACCTGGGCCTCAGCCCTTTCCTGCGCATGACAGCAAGATTCCCAACTGTGTGAGCTTAGAGGAGGGAGCAGTTTGGGTAGACTTCCTGGTGAAAGAGGTGTGTCCTGAGCACAGGGGAGTCGATGAGGATTAAACAAAAAAAGACTCCCAGCAGGATGTCTGGCACATAGCGGGTACTTAGCAAATGATAGCTATATTGTTCCAGGGTGAAGTACAAAGAGCTGGGTGAAACCTTGGTTTTGAGGGTGGATGCCAGGTCCGTCGGGCACTGCTGTATGGAGGGATGGAGAGCTGCTGACCTCCAGTAATCAGTATGTGAGTGGGGCGATGGTCATTCGTTCATTCAGAACACAGTCAAGGAAGCCCCCTCTGTGTTGGGTGATGCTGTGGCATGGAGAGGGATTGGCCTGAGGGGACTCACAGCATATGCAAAAGCTGAGAGGCATACTGCAGACATCACGTCTAAGCAAGTGAGACCCCAAGAAGGGCTTTCTCTGCTGTGGCTTGGGCAGAAGTAAGTAGGACAGAGCCCGGAAAGCGCTAGAGGGGCTGACCCTTGGGCCTCATGATGGAGAAGGAAGGACGAGGGCAGCCACGGAGGAAGAGAGAAACGTAGGGCTGAGGCCTGGGCCCCAAGTAGGATGAGGAAGTGGGCAGTTGGGAAAGATTGCTCCTGTGGGAAGAGGAGGTCAGAAGAGGAGGCAGATGTGTCCAAATCAGAGTCTGATCCCACCTCTTGGCCCTGCTGGTGAAAATCCAGGAGCTGGGTTTGGGCTGGGTCCCTCCAAGGCCTGTGTGACCCTGTAGGCGGAAAGTCCTGATTCCAGGACAGGGTATAGGCCTGAGTCCTTGGTCCTCTGAGGTCAGTTCAGTGAAGCAAACATTGACAGATACAACTATACTGAGTGCTCAGAAGTGTGGGGACTGGAGAAGCCTCAGGAGGCCCCTGGGGCATGAAGGGAGGCGCAAAGTGGAGGGGGAAGATGTATGATTTGCACCTTTGGAAGGAGAAGTAGGAGATGGCCAGATGGAGTTGCATTCCTGGTGGAAGGAACAACATATGCAAAAGCCTGGAAATATGCATTTATGGAATGCAGCTCAGTCAAGGATGGCTGGAATGTAAGAGTGGATCAGTTCAAGGCCAGCCTGAGATATTCAGGCTGCCCTACTCTGCAGCCCTGCCCATCTACCCTTATGGTGTTTGACATAAATAGAAAGGAGTGAAGGGAGAGCCAGGGGCCACCCTGGAGGAGAGGGCTATGGGACAGGTTCCTGGCCCATCCTGTGGGGCCTGAGCCTCCTTCAGCCACAGGCAGGGTGAGAAAGTTGTGCTGGTGACATGTGGCAGTTGGCTCTCCTTACTGAGTTATCAGTGAGCCTGGAAGCAGACCAGAGAGGAACCTGAGGCTCAGAGGTAAAGTGACCTGCTTTGTAAGGACACAAACTGATGTGAGGTCTAGCTGGGATGCAAGCCCAGACCCACCTGGCTGCAAAGCTCTGTCTCTTACCTACAATGACCACAAATCTCATTTCATCCAGGACAGGCCTGCTTACATCTGTTGCCCTGACATAGTTATTAATAGGGCTTCTTTTAGCTGTCAGAAATGTTCTGGTTTATATGATTAATTATATGGTCACTCTACTCTTACCCATTCTGTCTCAGGACCCTCATATATCCCTCAACCCACAGATACAAGGTTGGCTGTGTGTATTTGCCCTAAACCAATAAAACAAACCTTCTTAGGCTGAGGGCCCAGGCTGGAGTGGGCCTGCCCAGGAGTGCCCAGATCCATATGTCACTTGGATAGAGGAGAAAGGGGCTTAAGGAGCAGAGGAGCCAGGAATGAGGGGCAGGGGGTGAGCAGCTCTGTGTGGACATCTTGGAGGCTACCTAGAAGAGGCCCATTGAGCCGTATTTTGAGGTACAGATAGGCTTTCCATGGACTGAGATGTAAGGAGAGGGCAGGGAGATGCAGGCAGGAGGAAGTGGCGTGAGCGAAGGCTCATAGGAGGGACCACTGAGTCCCTGCTCAGGTTTGGGACTGATCTACTGGTCTTGTGGGGTCAGAGATCAGTGGGGAACATCTCAGCTGGACCTTAGCCGCAGACTGGAGCTGGGGCTGCTCTAAGGGGTGCAGGCACTGAGTGGCTGGGTTAGGGTCATTCTGTGGGCACTGCCCCTTCCCCTGGGATATTCCCACATCCGTGCCTTCCTGATACCACTTCTCCTTTCCTGGGCCTGGCTCTGACTCAGCATGACCCTGGTCCCCTATGGTAGGCAGGCGGGGGGTCAGCTTGGAGGCTTCCTGGAGGAGGTGTCTATGATGAGGTCGGGAGGCCCATGGGGCCTCTTTCTCCCACCTTCTTGGCACATAGCCCTCTTCCTGCAAAGGCTTTGCTGGGAGAGGAGCCCTTAGCATCTGTTCCCCTCTCCTTTCTTACCGTGGTAACACAGCCATCAGAGCTGTGATCACGTTTCCTTTTGGATGGAACATCAACCCTAGAGCTTCCTGGATCCTGAGTTGGGTGCCAGTGTGAGGAGACGGGCCTCAGAGAAGCCCTCAGATCCTGGCTGTGGCCTCCTCATTTGCCACTGGTGGTTGAGCTTTCAGCTGTGGTGCTGGATTTCCTGGGTGCAAATCCCAGGTGTGGGACCAAGGACAAATTAACTTCGTGTCTCTGTGCCTCCGTTTCCTCATCTGTAAAGTGGGAATAGCAATAAGCCATACGTTACTGAATGAATGAATCCACGTAAAGCACCTAGAAGACAGCTGGGAAAACACACACACACACATAATTAATAAGAATTAATTAATCCAGGTCTTCATTTATTTATTCATCCCTGCTGAGTGCTGGGCATACAGTAGTGAAGAAGATGGGTGTGGCACTTGTCTTAGGGAGCCCACATGCTGGGGAGCCAGGCCTCAGGAAGGGCAGGACCCTCTCATAAGATCAGGCAGTGATGGGGGAGGACTGGGGGCCAGAGATGGGAGGACCGATGCCGCTTGGGCTCCGAGGATACTCTGTTGCCATCACCTTTGCCTCAGCACTGGCCCTCAGTCCTGGGGGAGGTGGGGAGCCAGGCCCACTCAAGCTGCTTGGTATTGGAAGGGCAGAGCCTGTCTGTCCCCCCTGCTCTGAGCCAGTCTGACTGGTCCTGGTCCAACAGCTTGGAGCTCTGCTGTCAGCTGATCACAGACTGGGCCCCCAAGGGCCCCTTCCTCTTGGAGTCTGGGAGACTGTGTGGTCTCCAAGGACATTGTACTTGACTAGCTGGGGGGCCGACACCGCAGGTCATGCCCTTGGGCCTGTGTGTACTCACTCAGCCTTTCATTTGCTTCTCTCCCCACCCTGTCCTTTTTCCTTTCCACCTACCCATCCCCCCCCCCCCCTCCCATCCAACATGCTCTTTTTGCTCACTCAGCCAGGCCCTATGGGTGGACTATGGGGATAAAGAGTCAAGTCCAAGGCTGCCCCTGCCCTAAAGAGACTCAGGGTCAAGTCGGGGAGACAGCCTAGTACAGTGTCCATCAGCGGGTCTTCATAGGTCCAGCTAAACCCCTACCCTAGGCCCACTTGGCATCAGATTCCCTGAAAAGCATATAGAGAGGGAATAACTAGCCACCAGGACAGCAGCAGGTCTTCCTCTGCTGTGGGGTCCTTGTGGCAGTCAGTGCCACTGTCCACGCATCTGTCCAGGAGCTGTTCTCTGTGGTCCTCCAGGGGGCAGCTCAGGGATGAGGGATGAGACTCACAGCCAACAGGTGTGGGCGCCACCCTGGCTTAGAGAACTCTTGCCCCAAGGGGCCAGTATGTCTTGTAACAGCCGCACAAGTGTGGTTTCAGGTCCCTGCACAGGCTATGCCCGGTTATGAGCCACCACACTCTGGGAAGTCCAAAGCTCCGACTTCTCCGCCAGGTCAAGAGACCACTTACAGTTTCTCCTTAGTCTAGGTGCAGTTCCACACTCAGGCCACTTTTGCCAAAGGCACTGTTGCCTCAGAGCATGGCTGACATACCACTTTTAGCAGGTTTCTAGGGGGAAAGAGTTTTTTTGTTCATTCTTTACCCTTGGAGAGGAAGGAGATAGGGTGCAGGGTAATGTGGAAGTAGCCAGGTGTCCTAAGAAGCACCCAGACTGGACTCAGGGTTCAGGTCCTGGCTTAGATGCTAGCACAGTACGTGGCACAAAGGAGGGAGGTAGTAAAAAGCAAAAGTTACTTGGAATACTTCATCTAAAGCTCATATCAGAGGGGAACATGGGCAGGGCCTGGAGGAGCAGGAAGGAGGGGTCAGGAAAAACTTTCAGAGAAGGGGCACTTGAGAAAGAAGTTAAAGAATGAGTAGATGTTCTCTGATCAGAGACCAGGGAGCAAGGTATTCCTGCAGGAGGCAACAGCAGGAGCAGAGGCCCGGCATCATGGTCATGCCCCAGCCCTTCCTTGCCTTCTCGGTGGTCACACACTGTCAGCCACTGCCAGGAACACTGGGGCAGTGGACCAGGCTGAGATCACCAGGGATAAAAGTTGCCCACCCACGCCGATGCTCTTCCTCAGCCCCTGCTGGATGCTGGCAGAGACAGCAGTTGGGGCCAGGCTTCTAGAGCTCAGGCACCTGTTCCGGCTGGTGGTCTCTGTGCATCCTGTGTGCTGACGCACGACACGCCTTGTCATGGTTAATCCTCCAGCCACCCTGCCACAACAGTTTTGTAGTCCTTATTTTACAGATGAGGAAACCGAGGCTCAGAAAGGCTAGGTGCTTGCCCCAGGACAGACAGGAACTGAGACTGAGGCGAGGTTGAAACCCACGTCTCTGATGTCCTTTGGAGACACTCAGCCTGCAGGAAGCAGTGCGATCTGTGCTGAGACAGACAGACAGGAGCACTGTGGCTGTGGGAGTTCAGGTACCTTGAACCTGGCCTTGGAGTCAGAGAAGGCTTCTGGGGGGAGTGATAGCAGAGATGAGAAGTGTGGTGGGTTCAGGTGAGTTTGAGGGGTCCTGGGGGATGGTGAATATTCAAGACGAGAGAAGATGGTCTTGATCCAGAGACGCACGGCTTATGGCCTCAGGACTTGGTTTCTAAGGCTCTGGTCTGTGCCCTTGGCCTTGATGCCCATTTCAGTCCTGCGCCATCCATTCTCCAACAGACACCTTCTTATCCTTAAAATCTCAGGTCCAGGGACTTCCCTGGTGGCACAGTGGTTAAGAATCCGCCTGCCAATGCAGGGGACACGGGTTCGGTCACTGGTCCGGGAAGATCCCACGTGCCGTGGAGCAACTAAGCCTGTGTGCCACAACTACTGAGCCTGTGCTCTAGAGGCCGCGAGCCACAGCTGCTGAGACTGCGTGCCACAACTACTGAAGCCTGTGTGCCTAGAGCCTGTGCTCCACAACAAGAGAAGCCACTGCAACGAGAAGCCCACGCACTGCAACTAAGGGTAGCCCCCGCTCGCCGCAACTAGAGAAAGCCCATGCGCAGCAACAAAGACCTAATGCAGCCAAAAATAAAAATAAATAAATAAATAAAAGCTCAGGTCCAGCCTTCCCTGACTCCCAGGCTAGGGTGCACACCACCACCCCCCCCTTTCTGGTCTTCATCTCTCTTTTAGAGTAGAGATCCAGTGGGTACATGTGGCTAAAACTTAGCACTGTCCCAGCAAGGCAGGGCCAGCTCATGAAGCCAAAGAAGGTGCCTGCTCTGGAGAGCTTGGAGGGTTAGGGGCAGGGGAGTGAGGCAGGAGGGCTCTGTCTGAGTGTGTGGAATGAATGAGTTGTGCAGCTGCTCGTGTGAGCTGGGGGGCGCAGTGGGTTTGAGTCCTGGTTCTGTCGCAGTGTCGCTGGCGCAGTGACTCAGCCGCACTGAACTTGATGCCCAACTTTTGGTCTGTTCCCAGCCTTCCTGCCAAGGAAGAAGAGTTACTGTCACCGCCACCATCATTCCTTGCCCAGCCAGAGCCTGAGGAACCCCCGGCCATCTTCCCTCGGGGGCCTCCCCAGCCCCCATCTCCACCTCCCAGCCCCCCAGAGATTCCCCCGAAGCCTCTCTGCGTGCTCCCAGAGTTTGGTGAGTGCCGTAGCAAAGCATGGGGCTCTGGGTGGGTGGCCTGGGATCAGGGCTGGAGAGTCTGCAAGGGCGTAAGGATCGTGCTTCCCGTTCTGTTGGGCCCTGCCACCGACCCAGTCTGTGGCCCTGGACAGGTGAGCATCTTCCCTTCATCCTCAGAATGGAGACAGCACCCAGCTCTCTGACCTATTGACTGTTGGGTGTGGGCAGATGGCAGACTTCTTGATTTGCCCGTGGTTTAAAGTCTGGGACTGTTTTCCATGGTCATGGGCAGTTTGCTTTTCCTTGGATTGTCCACTTTTTCTTGTCTCGATTCGTGTTGCTTTTTTTAAGCTTTTTTAAGACAGTCCCTACCCTGACCCCCAAGCTTGCTGCCCAGTCAGACCTCACTGTGATGGCCTGGCCTCTCCTTTGGCCGCCCCCTAGTGCTGTCCTGTGAAGCCCCGAGAATATAAATAGCACTTCCTGTCCTTTGTGCCTTTTTTTGAAAGCCAAGCCAGGGTGGGGCAGGGTCTTTCTTAGGCTGGGGGAGGCCAGGCTTCTTTGCCTCTGAGTCTCCCCTTCCCCTCTATCTCCCCAGATGACCCTGACTACGATGAGGTCCCAGCGGAGGGGCCGAGGGCCCCAGCTGCCGTGATGACCAAGAAGGTGGGTCAGGCAGTGGTTAGGGTTTGGGCTGTCTGCCTGTCAGTGTGGAGGGCAGGCTACCCAGGTGCCTTTCAGACCCTGGGGACCACCAGATAGAGAGTAGGTAGCCGGCTCCCTGGAGAGTCCTCTTCCCCTTCACTGTCTTGCTCTGTGGGGGTCTGGGGGCTCTGGTTTGTGGCTCCACATCCAGTCTTCAGCTGCATCTGGATGGCTGTGTGGCCCCTTCTCTCTTGGTGTTTGGAGCACATCTGTCTTGGGGTGTCCCTCTGTCTCTGTTTCACTTTCTGTGTCCCCGTGTCACCCTCTCTCTGAGTGCCTTAACTTTCCATCCATGTGTCTTTTTCTCTATCCCTTTATCTTTCTGTCTTTGTCTCTCACCTGGGCCCGTGCCTGCACTGGTTTTCTCTGTCCCTGTGACCCCATCTCCCTGGGTCCCTATGCAGACTGCCGGGGGCTGGGGAGGAGAGGAGTGTGAGGAAAGAGAAGTAAATGTGCAGAGTTGTGTGGGTCCAGGATGGAGTGGACGGGGGGGATGTGGCAGCCCCTAGTTGGGTGTGATCTGGGGCTTGGAGAGGAGCATGACACTGAGCGGGTCTGGGGAACAGGAGGACCCTCCATTGAGCCAAGTCCCGCGGGCCGTGCGTGTGGCCAGTCTGCTGAGCGAGGGGGAGGAGCTGTCCGGGGACGACCAAGGGGATGAAGATGAGGATGACCACGCCTACGAGGACATCCCCAAGTAAGCGTCCTCTTCTCTCGGGTGGTTCTCCCACCCAGCTATCCTCCTTCCCCAAGCCCGGCCCAGCCTCTCCGTGTCCTCCGCCCCCACCCCATGGGAGCCCCCACTCTGGCCTCCTCACTCCCTCTCTTCTCCCCCCAGTGGTGGATGGCACTCTAGCAGCCTGAGCTCATCCTTGCCCAGCAGCCTCCTGATTCCTGTTCTCCCACTGCACCCCATGGACAGGCTGCCTGTGGGCCCCACTCCCAGCCCACCGGTCATCAAGGCTGGCTGGCTGGACAAGAACCCACCGCAAGGGTGAGTGAAGCCTGGTGGGTCCTACTGGTGCTCTGCATGGTGTGGGCTCTAGTATACTGGTATCGCGGATCAGAAAACCAGAGGGGACAGGGTTATTGGAGCAGGTCTCCCTCCAGGCAGACTGTAACTGCCGATGATCCCCACCAGACCTATGCTTTATTACCCTTAACACTGAGAAGTCCTTTCTCTGGCGGTCCAGTGGTTAAGACTGCGCTCCCAATGCAGGGGGCACGGGTTTGATCCCTAGTTGGGGAACTAAGATCCCTCATGCTGCACAGAGCAGCCAAAAAAAAAAAAAAATCCCAAAACTGGGAAGTCCTTTGAGTCTGACATCAATCACTCTTGCTGTAGGTAAAAGTTCATCTTCTCAGTGACCACTTGGGATCCTTCCTCCCTTGGACCTGGCTGTTCCTAACTTTGTATGTGGCTTCCAGAGGGGGCTAGGGTGATCCCGGAGCCTCTCCCTAATTCCCAGTCCTTTGCTCTGTTGTCCCTCTGCCTCTGCCTCTCCAGATCTTATATCTATCAGAAGCGATGGGTGAGACTGGATACCGATCACCTACGATACTTTGATAGTAACAAGGTGAGGCCCGTGTTAGTCCGTGATATGACCCTGCTTCAGCCTGGTCTTGGGTTGAACCCCAACACTGGACCCAGGTGGAGTCCGTCTCTAGATGAGTCCTCACCAGAGCTGTAGTGTGACTCCTTGAACTGTGTCCTCCTGGCCCATTGGCCAGCCTTGGCCTTGGCCAGGGTTGGTGTAGGGGCTGTCACCACCTGTGGGAGGTGGGGCTGCAACCTTCATTTCAACAGAGGTTGAGGGAGTCAAGGAGGGGCTGGGCCTCCGTGGGCCTCACCCCACAGTCGGCTCCTCTCTCTCCCCCAGGATGCCTACTCAAAGCGCTTTGTCCCTGTGGCCTGCATCTCCCGAGTGGCTGCTATTGGGGACCAAAAGTTTGAAGTGATCACGAACAACCGGACCTTTGCCTTCCGGGCGGAGAGTGATGGTAGGGAGGGGGGCAGGAGGAAGACTGGCAGTTTGGCTTGAGAAGTGAGGGAGGAGAACCAGGGCACATCTGCTCCCCCCACATCAAACCGAGAGAGGAGTCAACCCTCTGTGAGGTGGGGGAGGGGAGGGCCTCCTCTCTCCAGCTTTGTGCTGAGTCCTCAGAACCACACATCCCCATTTACAGGGGAGAAGCAGGCTCAGAGAGGACAAGCGCCTTGCCCACCCTAAGTGGCACAGCTGGGATTGGAGCCTGAGCTTGTCCAAGTCAGAGAACTTAGAGATAGGTGGGCCAGCCTGGGTGGGCTTTCTGGCAGAGGTGTTGCCTGAGGGGCCTGGAATGGGGAACCCTTAGGAGGATCCCCACCAGGCTGAGCTGGGGCTTGCCCCTTCCCCTGTGCCTGCAGCGGAGCGGAAGGAGTGGATGCAGGCCCTGCAGCAGGCGGTAGCTGAGCAGCGTGCTCGGGCCCGACTGTCTAGTGCTCATCCGTTGGGAGTTCAAGGCTCAGAGCCCCCTGACCGCGCTGGCAGCCTGGAGCTACGTGGCTTCAAGAATAGACTCTATGTGGCCGTGGTTGGGGACAAAGTGCAGCTTTACAAGAATCTGGAGGTGCGACTGGTCAGCCAGGCTGCCGAACCTCTCCCGTTTCCCCTGCCCACCTAGTCCCTTAGCCCTGCCCCCCACCCACCTGGTCCTTCAGCCCCAACCCCTGCCCACCTGTTCCCTCAACCCCACTCCGCCCCCCTGGTTCCTCCGCCCCTCAGCCCCGCCCACCTGGCCCCTCAAGCCCCCACCTCACCTAACCTGGTCCCTCAGCCCTGCCCACCTGGTCACTCAGCCCCGCCCTTTCCCTTTCCCCCTTCCCCTGACCCAGCTCTTTGCCTGCCCCGCTTCCTGCCCCTAGTTCTGACCCCTCTCCTGCCTGGTCCCTGAGCATTACCCTCCCATCACCGCCCTGGCTCTTGCACCTCTTACTTATTGCTACATGGCCTCTGATCAAGGTCCGTTTACCCATGCCCAGATTCCTGAGCCCTCCCTTATCTCCTTCCTGGGCACTTTCTAGTCCCTAAAGTACCACCTCCCCCTCCTCTCTGCCCCCTCCCTGGGCCTTGAGCCCCACCCCTCAGGCTTGCCCTCACCCCTTCCCACCTACTGCCAGGAGTACCACCTGGGCATCGGCATCACCTTCATCGACATGAGCGTGGGTAACGTGAAGGAAGCAGCAGACCGACGTGGCTTCGACCTCACCACCCCTTACCGCATCTTCAGGTGAGCCTCTCTCATTGTTCACCTGCATCCTCACTCCCTCCCAGTATTTTCTTCTTGCATATGTAGGAAGCTGCCCCTTCTTCTAGGATGGATTTCTCCCCTCTCTTCCCAGCCCTACCCACCCTGCTGGGCCTTTACCTTCACTTGCTAACTTGCTCTGATCTCTTCCTTCTAAGAAATCTCACTTATACCCCCCTCCCTCTGTCCATCACTGTCCCCCCTTCCCTGCCACAGTGCTTCCATATGGGCTTTCTGCACCGCCCACTCACCCTGCTATCCCCTCCAGCCTGCCCTGCTCCCTCAAAAGTGCTTGTCTGTCAATAATAGTTGCTTGCGATCAAAGGCTGCTCTTCACTCCCTATCTCGTGCCCATCCTGGGTGCTTTTCCCTGAGCCTCCAAGACTCTACCATCTTGGTTTCCTCTGACCTCAGCCGTCCCTCAGTGGTCTGTCTCTGTCCTCTGTCTTCTACCTAGACGGACTCGCCCACTCCCAGGCCTTCAGCCACTGCCTCTGAGGCACTGTGCCATGCCTGGGTTTAAATCCTGTGTATCAGCTCAGCTGCCGTGATGGAATACCACAGACCCAGGGTCTTAAACAACAGAAGTTTATTTTCTCACAGTTCTGGAGGCTGGAAGTCCGAGGTCAAGATTTTGTCAGGGTTAGTTTCTGGCAAGGTCTCTCTTCCTGGCTTGTAAGTGGCCACCACTTCACTGTGTCCTCACACGGCCTTTCCTCTGTGCACATGGAGAGAGAGAGAGATGTCTGGTGTCCCTTCCTCTCTTTATAAAAAAACCTGCTCTTAGGACATTATTTAACCTTAGTTACCTCCCTAATGGCCGTATTTCCAGATACAGTCACACGGGGGTTTGAGGCTTCAACCTGTGAATTTCAGGGGGACGCGCTTCAGTCTGTAACATCTGGGGTCCATCCTTGGGTCACTTCATGACCTGGGCAAATCACTTGGCCTCTCTGTGCTTCAGTTTCCTCGTCTGTGAGGCAGTCTCTGTAAAGCTGTATCTGATACAGCGTGCGGTGACTGCTCAGTCTAAACGATGTCACCCCTCCTCCAGCATCATCTCTTTCGCCCTTAGCTCAGAGCTCTGCCTTCAGGGTCTTTCTCCTGAGCTCTAGAGCTGCACGTCTAATGGTTCTGTGGACATTTTCCCCCGTATATTCCTCCCCAGCTCACTGCTTCTCCTTGGGCCCCATCTCCACCCACGGGGACCCCACCTCTCCTACTCATCCCTGTGCAAACCCATCATCACTGCCCCCGTCTTGCCTCCATCACTCCCTCACCTCCGTCTGGCCCCTTTCCTGCAGGCCCTAGGCCTGTGGGCCCTCTGGCCTGGCGCCTGCCTCTTCACCCTTGGGCTGCCTATCTGTGACGGTCAGAGGATCCTTTTTCTTCCTTTTTGTTGAAAGCCAAGTTTGTATTTGTTCATTTCTTAGATTCGTAGTAATCTTTGATTGACGTCTATGGCCTGAGATTCTTTGCCATCCTCCTTAACTACCACACAACTGTAACCAGCCACTTTCTCTGGAGTTTTCCTTCTCTGTCAGCTCTCCAGAGCCCTGCCCATTTCCCTAGATCCTTGTTGTCATGGACCTTAATCAGGTTGATTTGGTGTTCGGCTCCAAGGGCTTCCACCAGCCTGGCGTGCATGGGCTCCCCCAGCTGGACGCAAGCACGCAGAGACGGGCTTAGGGCTTGGCTGAGGCCTTGGCAGCTCGGAAGATTCAGGCTTCGTGGGCGAGGGTGGTCTCAGCACCTCTCGTAAAGCAGCGTTGACATCCATTCCATCTCCAGCAGCAATGCCCTCCTCGGCCATGGCAGTGGTGGAGCCAAATCTTGAATGCACACATGTGACTTGGTGGCAGCAGGAAAAGAAAGAGCTAGAGGGAAAACATCTCTATGTCCCTCACCCCCCTGAAACCCTCTACGGCTTCACTACTGTCCTCTGAGTACACTCTGACCTCCTCTGCATGGCACAGGCTTGCCTTCTCTGTCTCCCAGCTTCTTTTCTGCCAGTACCCCCATCCTGCCCGCAGGCCCTGGAATGCCCTGTGTGCCCTCCTGTCCCTTCACACGTGCTGTTCCCTCGGTCTAGAACACCTTTCTACCTCTTCACCTGGGTGAGCCCTCCTCATCTGTCAAGGCTTAGCTTGGGCACCATTTCTTCCCAACAGCATTTTCTACTCCCTGGGCAGGGCAGAGCCTCCTCTGGCCCCTCCGCCCCCAGCCCTCATTCACACGTCTCTCAGGTTTGGGGTGTCCTTGCCTTTGTCCACGCCCACCCTCCCCACAGACCCTGGGCGCCTCCCTCTTCCTGCAGTCAGCTCTCAATGCATTATTCACCCCCCTTCGTGCTGCCCCCAAATCCCTCTGAGTCCTTTCCCACCAGTCCCCTACCCCACTCCTGTGTCCCCAGCTTCTTGGCCGAATCGGAGCTGGAGAAGGAGCAGTGGCTGGAGGCCATGCAGAGAGCCATTGCCGAGGCCCTGTCTACCTGGGAGGTGGCTGAGCGCATCTGGGCCATGGCCCCCAACAGATTCTGCGCTGACTGTGGAGCTGCCCAGCCTGACTGGGCCTCCATCAACCTCTGCGTTGTCATCTGCAAGGGCTGTGCAGGTGTGTAGGGGGGTTGGGGTGCCAGACCAGGGCAGGACAGGGCTGAGGTGCTGAGAAGGCAGGTGGTCTGTCTGGCTGGAGCAAAGGCAGTATCAGAGAGCATCATTTATGAAGTTGCACCTCTGTGTCAAGCCTTTCCCACCGTAATTGACCTGCACGGCAGGGATTCAGCTTCTCACGTCATGAGTGGGGACACCGAGGCACAGAGAGGAGAAATGGCTCCTTCACGGTCACGTGGCAAGTAAGTGAGTCTGGATTTGAGCCCAGGCCTGTTGGAGTCTAGCACGGCTGTCACATCAGAAGAGCGGAAGTAGGCCAGGTCTGGCAGGGCTTTGCAAGCAGAGGGAGGAGCTGGTGCTTTATCCAGAGGGGGATGGGAGGCAGGGGCGGGAGGGACGTGGTCAGATTTGTGCATCCGACTCTGGCTGATGGGTGGAAGCTGCATCAGAGCTGGTGAGACTGGAGGCTAGCAAGGAGACTGCTGCCGGATCCACGAGAGAGAGGAAGTGGAGCCTGGTCCCAGAAAGTGAGCATTTGAGAGGCGTTTAGATCTATGGAGGAAGATGCCCAGATCATACGCGGAGGATGAGAGAGAAAGAGGGTGGAGCCTCAGATACATTCATCTATTCAACCAGCGTTTATTGAGGGTCTGTGCTGGGCACTGTGCCGAGTGCTGGGAATTCGGCCCCACTGGGAACAGTCTTGGGTGGCTGGAGGTGGGGACCCAGTGGTGCAACAGTTCTGGGAAGTTGCTGTGGGACATCTAGGTCAAATGTCTAGGAGGCCTTGGAGTATGAGGGATGGGTGTGGAAAGCGATGACTCCATTGGAGACCAGATTAGGGAGGCATCGGCTCATGGAAGGAGTGAGGGTGTCCAGAGTGGATGAGATGCTCTGTAGGAGGTTGCAGAGCGAGGTGAGGCCTAAGCCAGAGCCAGGCAGTGCCAGGCACTCATGGTGCCCCCAGCCCCATCCCTGCTCCAGGGGTCCCTTGTGGGATCTGTAGCTGAGCAAGGTTGCGTCCTTCCAAGCCCAACTCCCCCCTCCCCTTTCATTTCACAGAGATTTATTAAGCGCTCACTGTGTGCCAGGCTTTGTTCCAGGCACTGAGGCTAGACCCTAAAGCAGGCAGTCAACATTCCTTCTCTCAGGCAGCTTACATTCTGATGGGGAGAGGCAGAAAATACATACACAAACCAGTAGAAGTATCAGGCAGTAACAAGTGCTAGGTAGAGAACGTGTTTGCCAAGAAGCCCTCTCTGAGGAGGTGACAGGTCAGCTGAGATCTGAATGTCAGGAGGGAGCTAACCTTGGGGAAATGGGGGAAGAGAATCCAGGCAGAAAGAACAGTGAGTGCAAAGGCCCTGAGGTAGGAATGAACATGGATGATTAGAAGAGGGAGGAGAATTTGAGTGTTGAGGGGGAAGGGGAGGCGGAGAGGCATGAGATGAGAAGAAGCAGGTAAGGAATTTTGATCTAATTCTGGGGAGAATTAAGAGAGTGTCTAAAGCAGGGGTTTGAAGTAAGAGGTTTGCATTTTAAAGAGATCACTCTGGCTGGGTTGTGTGGAGAGTGGCCTGCAGGGGGCCAAGCATGGCTGTAGGGAACCAGCTGGGGGACTACTGCAGGAACCCAGGTGTCAATTACAGGGCTCAATTTTGGGGTGCCCTGGGCAGGAGTGTGTGGGAGATGGAGCTGCAGGCCTAGCCTCTGGGTCCTGCCCATGGCCTCTCCCTGTCTGCCCCCATGGGCACTGGGATCGGGGTGGGAGGGGGAGTGCTCATGTAAAGGAGAGAGCCCAGATGACCCCCTGTCTGGCCCTCTGTCTACAGGGGAGCACCGTGGCCTGGGCGCTGGTATCTCCAAGGTGCGGAGCCTGAAGATGGACAGGAAGGTGTGGACGGAAACACTCATCGAGGTGGGGAACCAGCTATGTTTGGGGTCTGCCCCTCTCAGCTGCTGCCTGGGTGTTCCAACCCCATCTCCCCCATCTCACCAACCCCAGCACCCTGGAGCTGGAAGAGACCTTTGGGATCATCTAGGAGGTGGGATTTTGGAAAAGCTGATTCTTGGCAAAGTCAGCAAACTGGCCAGTGAGCTGAGAATGTTTTTACAATTTTAAAAGGTTGCTTGAAAAAACAAACAAACAACAACAACAAAAAACACCAAGAGGAATATGCCACAGAGACTGTGTCCTGCAAAGCCTAAAATATTTACTTCATTTTATCTCTACTCGTGTACCAGTGGGTGTGAGTATGTCCATTTGGGGGACGCTCACACGTGTACATTTGTGCCTGTGTACTTGGGGTTGCCAGGTACTGATATGTGTGGTAGTTACAGGGGAGAACCTGCAACAGGAGGCTGGACCAGGGCCTGACCACACATGGCCTTCCTGACAGCCCCAGCCAAGCTGCAGACTTCAGAGTAATTTGGGCGTCATATCCCCTGTGAGTTAGGGTTAGAACCCCCAGTTTGCAGATGAGGACGTTGAGGCCCAGGGAGAGAAAATGACTTGCCCAAAGTCACAGAGTGAGTCAGTGGCGCCTGGGACTGTTTCCTCTTTGTTCTCTGCTCTGACCCCAGCACCCCACGCAGGCCCTGACAAACAGGCAAGGTGGGAGGCCCAGGAAATGGCTGTGGAATGAGTGATCGGCAGAATGAAAGAATGAATAAACTAGTCCCCCGAATGCCAGACTCTTGTGCACAGTCTGCCCTCACCTCTTTTCCCCTGAGCCCAGAGAGGAATGTCAGGGACAGGAGATGCTTCCAAAATCCCTGTCCACCCAGTTGGCTGACGGGTTTGCCGCCACCCCCCGACACCCCACCCCCGGCTGTGATAGTCTCAGGAATGCAGAGTTCCAGATGTGGGACTGGGTGGGGAAGTAGCAAGGCCCCCAGCCAGGCACCAGGCCTGGGGCGTCCGCCTGTCAGACTGCCTGCCTCTTGTCCTGGGAACTGGACTCAGGCCCAGGGTTGGTGGGGGAGCACCCATGGCCGCCAGCAGGCCCCGCTGTCCCTCAGCTTCCCTGATGGAAAAGTGGGCGTGTGGCCTGGCTCTTCCAGCCCCTCACCTAACAACCTCAAAACCAGCATTTTGCCGGGCCTGGGCCCCTGGCTGTAGGCTCCCTTCTAACCTCTTGCCCACACCCGCAGCTCTTCTTACAGCTGGGCAATGCTGCTGGGAACCGCTTCTGGGCAGCCAACGTGCCGCCCAGTGAGGCTCTGCAGCCCAGCAGCAGCCCGGGTGCCCGGCGGTGCCACCTAGAGGCCAAATACCGTGAGGGCAAGTACCGGCGCTACCATCCGCTCTTTGGCAACCAGGAGGAGCTGGACAAGGTCAGGGCACTGGGCCTGTGAGGCCTCTTAAAACACCCCCGTTATTCATGCCCCCCCCTACATTCCTCACTCTGTTTCAGCCCATCTTTTCCACTAGCTCAGAGTGATGAGTGGCCCTGTAGGGAAACTGAGGCCCAGAGGGCAGAAGGACCCTGCCCAAGCCACAGGGACAGTTGGGACAAAGCAGGGAGGAGCCAGGCCTGACCCTTGGGCCAAGGCCACGTCCCCAGCATCTGTCTGCCTCCCTCCGCTCCTGATTCTTCTGTCTCCTCACCCCGTCCTGCTCCTGAATCCTGCCAAAAGGAGTGAACTTGGTGGGGATGCTATTTCCTGTCAGGCTCATGAAAAACAGCTGGCTGCTCCAACCCATCCCCTTCCACACCCCACTCAAGATGAGGCCCCTCATGGGCCCCAGGCCCTGACAGGCTGGGAGCCAAGCCCTGTCCCTGGTCTGGCTTGGCCTGAGTGGGAGGTTGCCTGCTCCGAGGCAGAGGGATGCTGCTTGTGACTTCTGGTCAACCTTCAGCCCTTCCCCCAAGCAGCCCCACCCAGTCGGGCTCAGTCCAGCTAGAAGCCCAGTGGGAGCCAGGCCTCCACCTCCCTGGAACCCAGGCGTCCAGCCCCCAGCCCAGCCCAGTCTAGCCCGCCAGCCAGGAGGGGCGGCAGCTCCCATTGGTTGGGAGGGATGGGCAGGCGGTGAGGAATTCAAATGTGGGAGGAATGAGCTACAAAGCACCCCCCTCTGGCCTTCCACAAGGCAGAGGGAGCTTGAGAGCCTCTAGAGAACACGCCTGGTGGCTGACAGGGTCCCAGGGGGCTGTTAGCAGGGTGAGGCCTGGACTGCTGGGACCCCTGACCTCTGTGGGGATGCCCCTGCCCCCCCCACTCCTCTTGGCCTTTCTTTTCCTCCTCCTGTCTTTCTTCCTCCCTTTCTTCTCTTTCACCCTGAGGATGGACCCCTAACCTGGGTGACCCCTTCCTCTTCCCGACCCCGCGCCCCAACCCCACCGCAGCACGACCCCTGTCCCACTTGCCCCTCACTCTGGCTTAGGCTGACCCTCCCCACTCCTCTCCCCTCCTCCCAGGCCCTGTGTGCCGCAGTCACAACCTCAGACCTGGCTGAGACCCAGGCGCTCCTGGGCTGTGGGGCTGGGGTCAACTGCTTCTCGGGGGACCCTGAAGTCCCCACGCCCCTGGCTCTCGCTGAGCAGGCGGGACAGACACTGCAGATGGAATTCCTTCGAAACAACCGGACCACAGGTGAGTGGCTGGTGGGACCATCCTCCTCAAGGGATGGGGCCTCCCTGCTGCCAGGGTCTGGCCCTTTGGAGGGGATGCCAGTTATTGGGTGCTAGGGGCTGGGTATTGTCCTGTGAAGTTTGATTTACGTACCACTTGAGCTATAATTACAACTCCTCCAGGGGCCCTGGTGCAAGAGTGTGTGTGACGTTTCGGGTTTGCACGTCAGTGTACATCTGTGCCTCTGGCTTCCCCTTCACACGCGTGTTTGTTTGCATCTCCCTTTGTGTCTCCGTCTCTGCATCTCTTTGTGTATTTGTGGGTTCCTCCCTGACCCAAGTGCGGGACCTTGGGGTGGCATCCGTGTGCCAGTGTCCGTGTGTCTCTGAGTTGCTGTGGCTCTGCTTCCTTGCCCCTGGGGGTGTCGAGGGCGTTGGAGTTTGTGCATGTGCAGAGCGTGTCTGCGCTGCTGTCGGGAGGAGGTGCTGCATTTCTCTGTGTGCGGGGGACTCACCACAGCAGCCCTGTCCGCCGTTCTGTCTGGGTGGGGCTCTGTTGCAGACGGGTTGGGTCCCGTTTGGCTCCCACTCTCGGGGTAGCTGAGGAGGGGGTGGTGGGGGTGAGCGCCGCTGGTCATGGCCCAGCGCTAGCCTCTGGGGCCACATCCTAGGACTGAGGGTGGAGATCTGCGGCCAGGACTCTGGGCTCGGGGCCATGGGTGGGTGGGGTGCGCCGGGCTGGAGAGAGCCCAGGTGTCCGGGGAAGGCACAGGAGACCACCCAGCTGGCTTGGGCTTTGGGACTGCTGGGAGCAGGGCTGGAGCCAGGCTGCTTCCTTAGGCTTTGCATTGTCTGAGACATGCTCCCTTATTGTTGGTGAGTTTGCTTGAGGCGCCCACCCCCCGCCCCCCACTCATTGTAGTGTGCTGGTCCTGTGCCTGCAACAGGAAGAGCTGGGCTGGGGATTCAGGGGAGCTCCCTGGAAGGAGAGGTACTGGAGCCGGGCCTTGTGAGTGGGATGGAATTCTCACAAGTGGGGAAAGGTGGAGAATGGCTTAGGCAAAATCCTGAATGTGGCAGTAGGAGCCCAGGAGTGCTAGTCAGGGAACAGTGCTGGGGAAGGAGGGGCGGGTGACTTGAGTGCCAGCTTAAATACCCAGCCCAGGTGGGGGCGAGGGGGACACCCTTGGATGGTGAGCGTGACCAGCCACTCTTTCCCCCCCTTCCCAAAAGAGGTACCTCGGCTGGATTCAGTGAGGCCCCCGGAAAAGCACTACTCAGTTGTCCTGCCAACTGTGAGCCACAGCGGCTTCCTCTACAAGACCGCTTCCGCCGGGAAGCTGCTACAGGACCGCCGAGCCCGGGAAGGTGGGTGCCGGGCCAGAGCCCGCCCTGGCCATGGCATTCTGGCATGGTGGCTGGGCCAGAGAAGCCAGAGCTGGCCAGGCTGGGGGATCTATGAGGGCACCAAGTGCACTCTGGGTGTGGTCTCGGGTACACAGTTGGCGCTTAATAAATGGGCTGATCGGGGTGGGAGTAGAGCATGGCACTGTAGAGCAAGTCACTGCCAGAGTTTCCTTTAAAACAAAGAAGACTTTATTGAGTACCTATTAGGTGTGGGCCCTGTTTTGGGCATCTGATATTTGGAGCACGTGGATGCTAGGAAGTTTGAGGACTAAGCTTAAAGGTCTGTCCGTCTATCACCTCAGCCTTCCATTTGCTCCCAACTCTGAGTAAAATCCACGGTCCTTATTACCACGTCCCACAAGGACCTGCACTCAGCCACCCCACCCCATTACCTCTCTGACTCCTCTTCCCTCGCTCACTCTGCTCCAGCTTTACTGGCCTCCTTGCTGTTTCTCAGACATAACATTCATGCTCACCAGACCCTTTGTACTTGCTGTTCCCTCTGCCCAAAATGCTTTTCCCTAAATATCTGCATGGTTAGTCTCTCACTTCAAACAGGTCTCTGTTTAAATGTCACTCCTCGAAGACTTCATTCCCCACCACTTAATCCAAAATAGCAAGCCCTACTTTCACCCTACTTATCTGACATTATTTATGGGTCTGTTTATTGATTCTCTGTGCCCTACTGGAATATAAACTTCTCTTGGCCAGCTCTGCAGCCCCCAGCACCTAGAACAGTGTCTAGCACACAGTGGGCCCTTGCAGGTGTCTGCAGGATGAGGAGTGACTGAGGCAGGGCTGGCGCTCCTGGAGGGAGCCCAGGCTGGGAGGCAGGCTCTGGGACACACTGCCTTCAGAGGGCACATGTCATGTCCTCGTAGCCAGGATGACAGACAGTATCTGCTGTGTGAGCATCGTTGAGGCCGTTGCTCACCGCATCCTTCAGCACCCCCGGATGAAGCCCTCCAACTCCCAAAGAGATTTCTTTGGAACTCTGTGTTACTCACCACCTCACTGCCCCTGGGGCACTGCCCCTAGTCTACCTTCCTCTGCCTGGTCATTTATATGACTGCCTGGGTCATCCTTTTTTCACTCTGGGTGCCAGGAAGCTCTGAGCCAGTGTGATACTCAATGCTGTGAACTATACAAGCCTGCATGGCCTTGACAATCTGTTCTTTCTCCTACTTTCCTGGTCCAGATTCCCATTTCTGTTCCTTTATGGGATCTTGTCAGTCTCCTCAGAGTCACTATAGGAGGAAGCAGAGTATAGAACAATGGGCACTGCTGGCAAAGGAGGGTGGGGCACAGGGGGTTATGGTATGAAAGGCTTCCTATGGCATTTGGGCTGGCCTTGAACGATAGAGGGTGTGGGTGAAGGGAACAGGGTGAGCAAAAGCAGGGAGTGTGGGGTGTGTGTGCAGGAGTAGTCAGAGAGGTGGCCGGAGAGGTGGGCAGGGGCAGACCTGGCAGGTCCAGGGGAGAGGTGTGGGCTGGGCTGGGTTGGTGGAGCTACAGGGAGGAGGATGGATTTGGGGGAAGCTTGTGAGTTAGAATGGAGAGGACATGGGTCAGGTGGGAGTGGAGGCCCAGGGAGGATGCAGAAGTAGTGTTCAGGTGAGGGTGAAGGGCTCCCTCATGGTTCCCCTGCCCAACTTCTCCCCAGAATTCAGCCGACGCTGGTGTGTGCTTAGCGACGGGGTCCTGAGCTACTATGAGAATGAGCGGGCAGTGACCCCCAACGGGGAGATTCGGGCCAGCGAGATTGTGTGTCTGGCAGTGCCCACTCCCAACACCCATGGGTGAGCACCCCTGGGCAGAATCACAGACTGTTACTGATGTAAAGTCCAACCCTCCATTGGGGAGACAGGGAAACAGGCCCAGAGAGGGGCAGGACCTCCCCAGGGTCGGACAGCAAGCTGGGGCTGTGCAGGGGCTAAACCGGGTTTCCCAAGGCCCTAGCCTAAGGCTTTTCTCCCACCTCGTAGGGGGCCAGGGGAAGGGTAGTCACCAGGGCAGTGTGGTGGGTGAGGGGGCAGTGCTGGGTGGAGTGGGCCTGAATCCTGGCCTGTGTATCTACAGTTTTGAGCACACCTTTGAGGTGTACACAGAAGGAGAGCGGCTGTACCTGTTTGGGCTGGAGAGCACAGAGCTGGCTCGTGAGTGGGTCAAGTGCATTGCTAAGGTGGGCCTGGGTGAGCAGGCGGGTGTGGGAGGAGTCTGTCAGGGCCCAGGGTAGGACCTCCTGGCCAATCCCCCCAGTATCCCAGCTTTCCCACCACATGGATCAGGGGCTGGATGGAGGGCAGCAGACACAGAGCCAAGGCCCTGATGTGATCTGCAGCTCCCTGGTGGTGGGGGAGGTCAGGAGACCTATCTCAACTATGTGGAAGGAGGGCCGTGGGCCTTGCACTCCCTAGGTGCTCAATATATGTTTAATAATGAATGACAGGCAGAGCCATCCTAGGATGGACAGTGCTGCCTCCAGGGGGAGCGCCTTGTCCTGGAGGAAGGAGGCAGGAAGGCTGCAGAGGAGACCTCTGCCCTGGGGACTAGAATCAGGTGCCCTCTGGCTCTCCTGTGCCGTGAGGGCCTGTGACTCTCATTCTCTTGTTCATCAACCAGTCATCTGTGAGCCTCCTGACAGTCAGTCCTCAGAGCCCCGGGGATCCAGGTGAACCCATCTTGATCCCAGCTCCTCAGTGGCTTCCATGCTGGTAGGGGAGACAGATGGGGTCCAAACAGCAAAAACTGTAATTGGTGCTACAACAGAGGGCAAGAATGCCTTGGTGCCGTGGGGCCCCAGAGAAGGGACATCCCTAATGGTGTCTGGGAAGGTGTTCCAGAGGAGGGCATATCTGAGTGAGTATGAAGTGGGACATGATACCCAACTTAGTTCACTGTGCTGGGTTCTGCCCTGGGGGAGAGAGAGGAGACAGCTGGGTAGAAAACAAGTACATGCCCACAAGCCAAAGGGCTGGGGTATCCAGGGCGGGCAGTGCTGTTGGCTGATACAGCCTCCCTGGCCATCTCCCCTTTCTCTGGCCTCCCCACCAGGCATTCGTGCCTCCCCCGGCTGAGGATCTGCTGGCCCGGGATTTTGAGAGGCTTGGGCGCCTACCCTACAAAGCTGGCCTGAGCCTACAGCGGGCCCAGGAGGGCTGGTTTGCCCTCCTCGGCTCCGAGCTCCATGCTGTCTTCCCAGAGGGGCCCTGCGAGGAGCCGCTGCAGCTTCGGAAACTACAGGAGCTTTGTGCGTGCACCTGGGCCTGGGCCCCAATCTCAGGGGCACCCTATCCTGGGCTCCCAGGCCCCAGCCCCTCCCCAGAAGTTTGAACTGTACCCTAGCCTGGCCAGAAGGAGCCAGCCTGCCCTCTCATGTCCTCTCCTGGCCTTGGGGTGCATCTCAGCCACCCCAGGGGTTGGTGGGTGTGTCCCAGGGGTGTGTGGACGCAGAGAGCCTCAGCAGGGAGCAGGCTGGGGACCATGACATAGGCCTGGGCCTCACCTCAACCCACCCCTCCACAGCCGTCCAAGGGGACAGCGAGAACCAGGTGCTGGTGCTGGTGGAGCGACGGAGGTGAGCTCTGGTCTCCCTGAGGGGCTCTGAGAAGCCTGGAAAGTCTGACAGGCCTGGGAGGGTTGGGGCAGGGGTAGGTCCCCAAGTGACTGACTCCCCGGCCCAGGACGCTGTACATCCAGGGGGAGCGGCGGCTGGACTTCACGGGCTGGCTGGGGGCCATCCAGAAAGCAGCGGCCAGCTCAGGGGACACGCTGTCGGAGCAGCAGCTTGGAGACTCGGATATCCCGGTGATTGTGTACCGCTGTGTGGACTACATCACCCAGTGCGGTGAGCCCCGCCCCCATGGCACAGGCCCCGCCCCTCCCCACCCCAAGAGACTTTTACCTCCTGCCCCAGAGGCCAAGCCTCGCCTTCCCGGCCGTGAGGCCCTCCCCTTGACCAATGCTCCTGGCCCCTCACGTTTGGCTCCGCCCCCAGCTCAGCCCCACCCCTCTCCAGGCCTGACGTCTGAGGGCATCTACCGCAAGTGTGGGCAGACATCAAAGACACAGCGGCTGCTGGAGAGCCTGCGGCTGGACGCTCGCTCTGTGCGCCTCAAGGAGGGCGAGCAGCACGTGGACGACGTCTCCTCGGCGCTCAAGCGCTTCCTGCGAGATCTGCCCGATGGGCTCTTCACTAGAGTCCAGCGCCTAGCCTGGCTGGAGGCTTCAGGTGGGCCCTGCAGCCCGTGCCCAGCCTGAGACCAGGCCAGTGCTGCTGACTTGTACACTCTGATCTCAGTTTTCCCTCCCCTCCCCATCATGCACTTGGACTAGGCATGCCCCAGTGGTGGGCTCCAGTCCTTCTCCCTCCTTTCTTCTTATTCTCATTTGTCACTCTATACAGAGCCAGGCTCCCTTGGAGAATTCTTTATCTTTGCTGCATGGCTGGCCTGATTTGACTTAGAGGGGGGAAGGATGAGAGGCAGGGCAGCCAGAGGGGTGGGACAGGGGAGGTGGTTACAAGAGGGTTCCTGACCCGATCCATCTTCCCCCCACCCAGAGATTGAGGATGAAGAGAAGAAGGTCTCTAGGTACCGAGAGCTATTGGCGCGTCTGCCCCCAGTCAACCGGGCCACGGTGAAGGCCCTTATCAGCCACTTGTACTGGTGAGAAGCGGCGCTACCTGGGGGCTGGGATAGAAAAGACTCTTTTATTCCCAATCTGGCTGCCTGTTCTCCCCGGGAACCAGGTGGGCCTGGGAACTGAATGTTGCCTTATGATGTGCTCTAGTCTTGGACACTTTGTCTCCCAGCTTACTTCCTGCAGGGTGGGAGAATAGAGGCGGTTTCAGCTGGCGGACAGATCTCTCAGTTTCCCAGCCCTGCTTCTCCCCAGGACCCAAGATATGGCCAGAAAGACTGTCCCCTTGTCTCCTTAACTATTGTTCTCTCTGACTGGGACCTCCCCTGCCCTGTCTCCAGGGGCCATGCATGGGCTTGTCAGGAATTGGGCAGGTGAGGTGGGGAAGTCCTGGGCTGACTCCTCAAGGCTTCCATCCTTCCCTGTCCAGCGTCCAGTGCTTCTCAGACACGAACCAGATGAACACGCACAACCTAGCCATTGTGTTTGGGCCCACGCTCTTCCAGACAGATGGGCAGGACTACAAGGCCGGCCGCGTGGTGGAAGACCTCATCAGCCACTATGTGATGGTGTTCAGTGTGCGTCCCCAGCCAGTGGGCAGTGGAAGGCAGAGCTCAGCCCTGGGCGGCAGTGACCATCTGTCCCTCTCCCTTTCCCAGGTGGACGAGGAGGAGCTGAGGAAGCAGCGGGAGGAGATCACTGCCATTGTGAAGATGCGTGTGGCTGGCACTGCTAGTGGGACTCAGGTGAAGGGCAGGGCCTGGGGTGGGGGGCTCAGGCCAGCCGCCTGCACCTGCTCCCCAGGCCTCCAGCTGAGCCCTGTCTCCCCACAGCACGCCGGCGACTTCATCTGCACTGTGTACCTGGAGGAAAAGAAGGCGGAGACAGAGCAACATGTCAAGGTGAGGGCCAGGGACCTAGAAGCTAAGGGGCCGGGAGAGTCAGGCTGGGCTGGGTGCAGGCTCAGATGACCAGGGGAGCACAGCTTACATGCTGAGGGGAGCCCTGGTTTGGGACCTGTATCTGGCTAGTGCCAGGGCCTGTCTCTTTCCCTTTTCCCCACCCAGCTCATCAGGACCACTCAGACACCCCACTGCATCCCAGGACTCCAGAGGACCCTGAGAGGGGTGGGCTCAGCCCCTGGATCACACAGCAGGGTTGTGGCAGAGCAGGGGCTGGGGATGGGGTAGGCTGATCTCCTCCTCCTGCTGGGTCCCCACAGATCCCAGCATCCATGACAGCTGAGGAGCTCACCCTGGAGATCTTGGATCGCAGGAATGTGGGCATCAGGGAGAAGGACTATTGGACCTGCTTCGAGGTCAACGAGAGGGAGGAGGCAGGTGGGTGACCACAGGATTGGTGCAGGAAACGGGTTGGCCCCAGTCTGTCCTCCTCTACCCCACAGTGTGCTGACAGTGGTGGTAAAGGGGGTTTTAGATGATGGATGTTGCTGTCATGCTGTGATCTCAGTGATGGTGGTGGTGATGTGCTGGCAGGGGTTCAGGTGACGTGGCTGATGGAAGGGACCGTGAAGGGGTAGATGGTGTCGGCTATGGCGCTTTCTCAGGTGTCGGTGAGAATGGTGTTGCTTGCAAGGGTGGAGATGCTGAATTTGATAATGGGATTGTGAGTGACAGCATTGGTGGTGAGGGGGTAGTGGGCGGTGATGAGCATGCCGAAGGAGTGGGGTGGGGTGTTGTGAAGGCGCCAAGGGGAAGGTGAAGGGGAGTGATAAAGGCATTTTAGGGTGAAGGATGGTCTCAGTGGCAGTGGAGGATGAGGGCGTATCTGTTCATTTGTTTTACCGTTATTTGTTGAGTGCCAGGCACTGGGCAGAGAAGCCAGAAACACAGTCCCTACCCTCTTGCGGGTAGTCTGGTATGGAATAGAGACACTAGTCCCATGATCACACTGGTAAATGCACAACTACAGCCATGTTAACTGCTGTGAAGGAAAGGGCCACAATGCTACCAGAGCTTTTTTAAAATTTTTATTATTCATTTATTTATTTTTGCTGCATTGGGTCTTTGTTGCTGCACGTGGGCTTTCTCTAGTTGTGGCGGGTGGTGAGCGGGGCTACTCTTCTTTGCGGTGCGCGGGCTCCTCATTGCGGTGGCTTCTCTTTCTTGCGGAGCACGGGCTGTAGAGTGCAGGCTCAGTAGTTGTGGCTTGCGGGCGCTGGAGTGCAGGCTCAGTAGTTGTGGCGCACGGGCTCAGTTGCTCCGTGGCACGTGGGATCTTCCTAGACCAGGGATCAAACCCATGTCTCCTGCATTGGCAGGCGGATTCTCAACCACTGCGCCACCAGGGAAGTCCGTCACCAGAGCGTATAACAGGGTCTTTGGCTTTGGAGTCCCTGGGTTAGGAGGTTAAGGCAGAGTAGGGGTTCCTTGGTGAAGAAGAGGGGAAAGTACTTCGAGGCAGTGGGAACAGCATGGGCAAAGGCCCTGTGGTGGCTGGGGGCACTATTCTTTTAAGGAGCTTAAGATAAAGGACGGTGAGAGGTTGTGGCCTGGGATGGGGCTGGAGATAAAGGCGGAGGCCGCCCTCAGGGCCTGACAACAATGCAAGTCCATTGAAGGGTGAGTGGTTGGGAGCTTGAAAAGATTGCTCCTTACTGCTGGGTAGAGAGATGTGGGGAGAGGGGATGAGAGCACACAGCAGAGACTGCTTCAGAGGCCACAGTACTGGTCCAAGAAGATGGGATCATGGGCCAGGGTGGCTGCAAGGAGATGGACAGAAGCAGAGAGATTTGACACATGGAAGCTGAGAGGGAGGAGGGTTTGTTTCTGACCTGGGTGGCCTGGAGGGTGGTGCCGGTTTCCCTGATGAGGACACACAGGGAAGATCACCGGCTTGGTTTTGGACATGTTGGGTTGGAGCAGGTTTGGTCCCAGCCACATGTGTTGGGTGTGGGAGGTGGTCAGGGCAACGATGTGGTGCCAGGAGGCAGAGGGAGTAGACAGTGCCCTTGGGCACGTAGGTGATGTGTGTCCATGGGCCAGCCCTCAGTGCTGTCAGGCCAAGTGGCCCTGGTGACGGTGTGCCCTCTCCCCAGAGCGCCCCCTGCACTTTGCGGAGAAGGTGCTGCCCATCCTGCATGGGCTGGGCATGGACAGCTACCTGGTGGTGAAGAAGCACCAGTCCATGGAGGCCATGCTGCTGTACCTAGGTAGGTGGTGTCCCTGGATGGGTGGTGCCTACAGGGTCGGGCAACCTGGTGGTAGGTCCCTCCATCCAGAGCTGGGGCAAGATCAGGAACAGCCCAGGCAGAGGGCGCCAGGCGGGCAGGCCTCTTCGGAGGCTGGGGCAGGATGGAGCAGTTTCCTTCATCCTGGGACCCTGCCCTGGGTGTCTGTGTCTGTGGGCGGGGGGTTGGTGCAGCTGTGCCCACTCCACTCCTCCCCCAGCCAGCCATGTGGGTGAAACCAAGCACGGCATGATGAAGTTCCGAGAGGACCGCAGCCTCCTGGGCCTGGGCCTGCCCTCAGGTGGCTTCCACGATCGCTACTTCATCCTCAACAGCAGCTGCCTGCGGCTCTACAAGGAGGTCCGGGTACGTGATCCTGCTGGGTCCTGCCCCGAGGTGGGCACCAGCACCCAGGTGTGCTCAGACACCCGAGCACAGATGTCCCCCTGGGCCTAACAATGGGAGCATCCCCATCACGGGGTCTTGGGGTGGCACAGCAGTTGTGGGGAGCTGTGGATTCTCAGAGACCCTCCTGCTGTGGCCCTCGGTGATCACATGGCTTTGCCCTGGAGCTCTCCTAGGCCCTGGTACCTGGATGCCATCACATCAGGCTTGTGCTGCTCACCTGTGCCTGGTCATGGCACCCACAAGAACATGCTACGTGGTGACAGCCCCAGGGTGTGGCCTGTGCATGCCTTGTTGCTTCATAGGCCATACCCCGTCCCGGCCCACTCCATGCACGCCCATGCTGTCCACACGCCGGGCGTCCTCCCAGACCAGACACCATCTCCGTCCTAGCACTGCCCCCGCTGCCCCAGCATACAAGCCACATCCCGCCATGCACCACTACACACACTGTCCTAGCTCTGGACCTGGGCCTCCTTCTTCCGTAACCCTGATCCTCTATCAAACAGAGCCAGAGGCCATGGAGCGGGGCCCCTGAGACCGTGAGTAGCTGTGGGTCAACTGCCGGCTGCCTTACACCTCCTGGGGGCCAAGTGAGCCTAGTGGGAGCATGGGGACCCAGCCAGAACTCCTGGCCATCTCCAGGCATGGTTTCCCAGCCTCCACCCGAGGGCTTGTGGCCTAGGCTCCTTCTCTTCATCCCCAACCCTATCCCAGAGTCCTTCCCCCAAGATAAGGTCCCCCATCAGTGCGATGCTCTAGACTTTTCCAAAAGATTCAGGGTGGAGGCTGTGGAGCCAGTTCATGGAAGCCCCTAGGTTTGGATTAGAGCTCTGATCTTCACCTCCTGCCACCCCTGGAACCACCCTCTTTCCAGCCCTGGAGAGAGTTCCAGGGCTATTAGAATGTCCTTGCTACTGCCCTCATCTTAAAATGCAAGAGCAGGACTACAGAGGCTTGTGGTGTATTCCCCAGCTGTAGTAGCCTCCCTAGCTGGTTGCCGGCCTTTGTTTGCACACCCTGGGAGAGGGGAGTTCATTCTCTCCTCCCTTGGTGCTGCTCTACCCCTAGAATGATAGTATCATACTGAGTATCACTGTTCAGGTTCGGCTGAGATCTGCCTCCCACGACACCCCTGTGGATCCCAGCTGTGCCTTGGATGCCACAGAGTATAGATGCTCTGCAGAGACAGGCAACAGAAACGGGTTTCTAAGGCCAGGGGTCCAGCCTGAGCTCCTACCAGTGTCTCCTGCCCTTTCTGCCCCTTGCGTCTCCTGAGGACATCTGGACAGGCCTGGCTGCCGTGGGAGCCCAGCAGATAGAGCAGGACCCTCACCTCCCTCTCTCTACACGTTACACCTCTATTAATGCAGCCTGGGCTCCTGCTGACCCTTGTGGGGAACGCCTCTTCTTCTTTCCTTTGCCTCCCTCTGTGATCACGTCCTTGCTTCTGGGCCCATCCACCCCTCCGGTCAGTTCCCCTTAGTTCTAGATGCTATTTCCCTGGCCCTCTCCCTCTAGGGGTGCTTAGCCCCTTGGAATAGAACCAGACCGTCAATGTGGGCAGGGAGGAGGGAGAATGGCTGAGGCACCTGGAAAAGCAGCTGCTGGTCCCTTGACACAGAGGAGAGGAGGCAGGAGAGCTAGAAAGAAGCAGATCTAATGTTTATCGAACCAGGCTTGGTGCCCAGCCTTTCACATACTGGGACATGTAATCTCACTACTGTCCTGTGTGGAGGGGTATTGTCCCTTTTTCACAGGTGAGAAAGCAGGCTTCAGGTGACTTGCCCAAGGCCATCTCTAGGTGGTAGCTTGGGACTCGAACCCAGATTTGTTAGCCTCAAAGCTTCAGCTTTTTGTTCCTTGAAATATAGGAACCAAGACCTCATAGCAAGGGCTGGTCAGCTCAGGGCTAGATGGTGCTCTCCCCAGTGGCAGCCGGCAACTGGTCTCACAGGAGCCCTGGGAAGGTGTGTTTTGGCTACTGAGGTGTTGGTGATTCTGGTATTTGCTAGTTTATGGGGCAACAGGACAGAAGATTTGAAATTGGGACAGTCCCTGGCAGTTCGGGCTATGTGAACACCCAAGCCTCGTCCTGGAGTCTCCCATTGTTAAAGACCCTGAGGCCCCTGGGAAAAGCACATTAAGATCTTGGTTCCAGCAGAGGTCTTTGAGCATCAAGGAGTGAACTTCATTCCCTGCCAGTGACCTTATACCTCGGAGATGCTGGCAACATGAGCTGTTTGATCAGAAATGAAGATTACATTGACTGATGCTCCCCCTGCCCCCCAAAGTCCCCCTCAACCTTCTTGTCTTGGCCATGCTCACATCATAAGCCTGCCACATACACGCCACACGCTCCAGTACCTGAGGAAGTAGCGGCCTGAGGGTTGTTTTTTTCTGGTTCTGAAGGAGCCACAGCCTGGCCTGACCACCTCCATTCCCTTAATCCTCTCCACGCCCTGACTGCAACCACTGTTCCTGTCACACGCCTGGGCTGGCTCCGCCCACTCCGGAGTCACTTTACTCCTTGCTTTTAGTTCTCTTCCCCTCACACCCACAGCCCGACTTCTTCCAAGCCCACTGTCTGCTTTTCATTCCCTCAGCCTGATTCCTTCTGTACCTGCGGCTCAGTTTCCCCCACATCCTTTCTCCTGTCATGCTCAGAGCTGGATGTTCCATGCCTGCAGCCTAACTTCTTTTACGGCCTCTGTCTCAGTCTTTCCATTCCTGCTGCCTGGTTTCTTCCGACTGCAGTCTGATTTCTTCAGTGCTCTCAGCCTTGTGTCTTCCCTGCTTGCATGCAGGCCTCTTCTTTCTTGTATTCTCCCTAGACATTGTTTCTCCCATATCAGCAGCCTGCTTTCCTTATCTCTGCCCTGTTTCCTCCCTGCCTGCAGCCCTGATCATCCTGTACCCGCAGCTCACCTTGTTCTGGCCCTCTTGGGCACATAGCCGTTGTCCTGCTATGTATGTGCAGGAGATGTGGGGCTCCCCCTTCAGGGGCTTGGTCGGTAGGAGGACTGGGGGTGAAAGCAGGGTGAAGGTTCCTAATAAGCCCTCCTTAAACTACACCCGCTGTGATAGCACCAAAGTCTCCACTGATTCCCTAGGCAGCCCATCCTATTGTGACCTCACAGGGAAGTCCACCAATTCCCGAAATTCTCCATCTCCCTGGCCATCCCCTAGTCCCCTCTTTTTGTTCCTGCTGAGGAGCCATGCCTGGGGGTGGCTGGGAGCAATGGTGGGGAACAGTAGAGGTGGCTCAATCTGTGACCCCCAGTTTTGGTTGTAAGTGACTGCCCCTCCCCTGCCATCCACCCTGGTGTCCCTGTTGGCACCAGGGGTGCCTGGTGGGGGCAGGGTTTCAAGCAAGTGGCTCCCAGAGCAGGAGGAAGGCTCATTAGCTTGACCTCCAACCCGCTGCTTCACTGGAGGTCAATGCTCCCATCCCCCTGCCTCTGAGCCAGCCTGCTCCTTCCGAGCCCAGACCCGTATGCGGAGGTGGGGACCAGAGATGAGCATGTCAGTGATCTGTGCCCCTCCCCAGTACTTTGGTCTGCCGCTTCCTGGCCTAGACCACTGGGAAGTTCTTCCTGTGGTCCACGGAACGGCCATTCTGCTTCAGCTTGAGTCATTAGCCTTCCCTTTGTGGAACCAAGGAGCCAGTAACTGCTCACCTTGCAAGCCTTCTGTTCACACAGTCAACCCTGGAGCCTCCATGGGGCAGGGAAGGGTGAAGAATAAATAACCTGAGACAGACAGACAGCCGAGGCTCTCAGCTCCTGTACACTCTTTCAGTTTGGTGCCAAAGGGTGATGTGCAATGTGCAGACTTGTCCCTCTGCAGACAGCCTGGATCAGCCTATGATATTGACACAGATCAGTTCTCAATTTGCAGGGCAGCAGGGAGGGACTGGGGATCAACTGCTGTGGACATCCAGCTACCTCGGGGACAAGGGTTGACTGTCTGATGCTGGGGCAGGGAGAGAGGCCTGGGGGCTCTGTTGAGCTAGATTGTGAGCAGGGAGGGCTTTGTCAGGAAGGCTTGCTGGAGGAGGGCTCCTGGGCTGGGAGGTAGAGAGGCTGGGGAGAGGGGGGAGGGAGGCACCCAGTTGGGAGATCTGCCCCAGTGCGCCCCCTGACTGACTGAAGTTCCTACTCCTTCTTCCTCCGCCACCCAGAGTCACCGGCCTGAGAAGGAGTGGCCCGTCAGGAGTCTCAAAATCTACCTGGGAGTGAAGAAGAAACTCCGGCCACCCACCTGGTGAGCTGGGGCGGGGGAGGTGGGTCCACGACCAGGGCCTGCGGGGCTCAGAACTGATGGGGGAGGCACAGCTGAGGGCTGTGAACTTGACAGGGACTGGCTCATAGTTCTGAGGGTGTGGTCTCCCAGACCACCTGGAAACACATTAGAAACCCGAATTCTTGGGTACCACCCCAGACCTGCTAAATCACGGATTCTGGGGCTGGGGCCAGCAGTCTGTGCTGTCACAAGCCACCTAGGGGACTCTGATGCTTGCTCATGTTTAAGAACCATTGGCCTGGATTGAAATCCAGTTAGTCACTGACTAGCTCTGGGACCTTTCTGTGCCTCACTTCCCACATCTGAGGAATGGGGAAAATAATGGCACGCCTGTTCCAAAGGGTGGTTGTATGGTTTTTTTTTTTTTTTTTTTTTTTTTTTTTTTTTTCTTTTTTGAGTTGAAGCATAATTGATACGGTGGTATGATTTAAAAGTTGAAAAGTGATGCATAGCCACTATCACTGTTGTTGACTGCAGTCACTAGGCTGGGGTTTCTGGCATTCACCTTTTACCCGCTGGCTGTGCCTGCTTCTCTCTGGGGGGTGGGGGAGCCGAGGCCCTGGGAGGCTGGCAGGGCTGTGAGAGGAAGAGGCAGCGGCCGGGATGTGCTGTGCCCACAGAAGGACTTGAACTCTGCCCCCAGCCCTGGCCCAGGCTTCTGGGCTCTGTCCTAGGCTCTCACTGGGGCTATGAGGCCTCTCTGGGCTGTCAAGTGACCCCACCTGCCCCTTCTCTGCAGCTGGGGCTTCACGGTGGTGCACGAGACAGAGAAACACGAGAAGCAGCAGTGGTGAGTGAGGGCCCCATGCCGAGGAGAGATGGTAGCATGTCCCCCTTGGTTGGATCCCCTCACTGTCCAGATGTGGGCCCTGCCCCCGAGACCCTGGGCGGGGGAACACGGTAGGGTATCCCTGCTCAGCCAGGCGCTGGCGGCATCCAGACCTGTGCCCCACCCTGTAGGTACCTGTGCTGTGAGACGCAGATGGAGCTCCGGGAGTGGTTCGCCACTTTCCTCTTCATGCAGGTACCAGGCGCGGGGTGTGGGGTGGGTCCCGGGAAGCCTCCATTACAGAGAAGGGGTATGAGTGCTTCTTCACTGCTCAGGCCACCGATTGCTTCAGGATGTTGAGTTGCCTTTAATCCACTTGTTCGTTCATTCTCACGTAAACCCTTCCTGGTACCTGCTCTGGTCCAGCCCTGAGCCAGGCATGCTAGAGACAGAGGGTGCAGACCCCTTCCCTCGGGCACTCACTCCCCACGTAGAAAGGAAAACAGACCCAGAAGGAGCCTGTTAGAGCCCAGTGCTGTGGTGACAGAGGGAAGCCAGGGACCCTACCTCAAGGAGGTGTTGGGTGAGGTGAGGAAGGCAGCAGGGAGCGGGTATCGTGGAAGCTGAATCTTTGGGGATGAGGGAGCGTTCACCAAGCAAAGGCGGGGGTGGGGCGGCTTCGAGGCAAAGGGAACAGTTTGCACACAGGCGTAGCAGGATTGCCGACAGGGTGTAAAGGGAGAAGCCAGGCACGCTAGAAGTTGGCACTGGAAACAAAGTTGGGAGTAAAATCTCAGTCTTGAAGGCCATGCCAAGGAAGCTGAACTTGACCTAGTCGGCAGTTTGAAGGGAGAGTTTTAAGCAAGAGTGGTGCGCAGGGTTGAGTCTGAGTCTGAGGGTCCATTCTGGGTGCGGTGTGCAGGGGAGGATGGGCTGAAGGGCCGAGCCTGGAAGTGAGGAGGCCAGTGAGGTAGTTGCTGCAGTGGGCCAGGTGGGAACAGGCTGGGGAGGACTCGAAGCCAGAGCAGGGCTAGAGGGGTGGGTTGGACATAAAATAGGTGTTTGTTTGTTTGTCTTTTGGCCGTGCGGCATGCGGGATCTTAGTTCCCCAACCAGGGATTGAACCCGTGCCCCAGGCAGTGGGAGCACGGACTCTTAACCACTGGACCACCGAGGAAATCCCAAAACAGGTTTTTAAAATGAGAGCTCAGAATTGTTTGGGGAGAAGGGAGACAAAACTGTACCAGGGCTTGGGCTGAGCTCTTTTAGCCCTGAGCTTCCTGGTAGTCAAAGTCTAAAGGGAAACAGAGCAGATTCTAGAGTTTTCTTGGTTCCTGGTGAAAGGAAGCAGACATGTTCCTCTAGAACTGTTTTCTTGGCACTGCGTTCTTGAAGCGGTTTGTTTGTGGACCTGGAAATGAGGGTTGTTGAGTAATGTAATTGGCTGGGCTTTGCCAGGGATACAGTCATGTTCTCCTAACAGCTGCTTCTCATATCGGCTCAGATCAAAGCCGAGGGTTTCACCTCAGATCATAGCTGGAGGCATTTCTTGGAAGGGTGGGTGGATCCGGAGCTGAGTGTCTAGGCCAGCGAACCGAGCCCAGGCCCCAACACCCCTCCTCTCCCCTGCTGCCCAGCACGACGGCCTGGTGTGGCCCTCAGAACCCTCACGCGTGTCCCGGGCGGTGCCTGAGGTCCGGCTGGGCAGTGTTTCGCTGATCCCCCTGCGCGGCAGTGAGAATGAGATGCGCCGGAGCGTGGCTGCCTTTACTGCGGACCCCCTTTCTGTGAGTGGCTCTCCATTCCTGTGGGCAGGCGGCTGGGAACCTGGCTGGAGCCTGCCTTCCACCTGACTCGCTCTGCTTCTCCTCTCTGAGTGCCCTCCGGCCCTGTCCCTCCGTCCTCATTGGGAGTCCTGACAGGCCCCTTTGGTTCACCTGGTTCCCGGGAGACCCCTCTCTGCTGGCCCCTGGCCCCTGCTCCCTGTGAGTCTTCACAACGTGCTCATGGAATCTGGACTTCTGTGCCTTCCCACAGCTCCTCCGAAACGTCTGATCGCAGGTGGGACTCTGCCACCGTGAAGCCTTCGTGGGCAGACACCCTCATGCCCTGCGTGCCTGGTGTGAGCCAGCAGGGGGCACATGAGGAAGCCGCACCCCCAGACCCCTCATCCTGACTGCAGCCTGGGGTTCCCTGGCCAGGACGTGGGGGGCAGGCAGCAGGGTCTGCCTGAGGAGGAATCCCTTACCTGCTCTGTCCAGGTGCTCAGCCCTCCTGGCCTGGCCTGCTCCCCCGCTGGGTCACACACCCTGAGTTTAAGGGGTTGGAGAGATGGGCATCAGTGAGGCACGCTGGCAGACTGCCATCCTTTCAGAGGCTCAAGGCCCTGGGGCCCCCGCTGGAAGGGAGCCCACCCCTCTGCCGCAGACTCCAGAACAGCTCTAAAGGAACACTCAGCTGGGGTGGGGAGGGAGCTCTTGGGTAAATGTATACAGGGCTGAGAACTGGACTTGGGGGACTTTAGCCCCCCTTCTGGTCTGGGCTTACGGGGAGGGCCTAGGCTGCCCGGTGCCCCTTCCCCACTTTGGGGACCTTTTGATAATATAAATATATCTGTATATTTTATCCCCTGGTGCTGAGGTCTATGATTGGTTGGGGGTTTCAGGTGTCCCAGGGTAAGAGGGGACAGGAGGACAGGCACTCCAGAGGTGAGTGCCTTGGACCCTGAAGCTGGGGACCTGACCCTGCTGTCTCCAGGCCCTCAGCTGTCCAGATACTCTCCCCCTGCCCCAGACAGAGCCCCAGGCTGGCTCCAAGCTGTCCTCATTGTACTCCTGTACAGATGGCGTGGGGATTGCTGGTCCTGACTCTGACCAGGACAGACCCCAGCTAGATTGAGTCCCTCTCCCTGCTGCAGTCTGATTCTGAGCCAGGGGCTGGTTGTGTGGTACGTGAGTGACTCAGGGTAGCTCGTCATTAGCCCTTCTAGAGACACAAGGTCACGGAGGGAGTGACAGGAGCTTTATTAAATTAGGAAGAAGGTCCTCAGGTTACCCTTGGCTTCCGTGCACACCCCTTCAGAGGTGCCCTGCCTTGGACCAGGAAGCTGCCCTCACTGGCCACCTCCAAGAAGACAGGGCCCTGGCAAGTGGGGGGGCGATAACGAGCTGTTCAGAGACGAATTTGGGACTCCCTGGGAAGGTGCCAGATACCACATTCCACCTCTGCCTAGAGCCTCATTACCAGCCTCTCTCCAGGGGCCCAGCGGGCAGACAGGCTGACCTCCCAGCCTCAGCCTCAGCCACTGGAGCTGGGCAAGCTGGGAAGCCCCTGACTTCTCACTGATCCAGTTCAGTGGGGAGGCCTGGATGCAGGTGGGGGTCTTGGTGGCCTGGACTCCAGCTTCCTTGTTCCTGTCTCTCGGGAAGGGGAGGTAGATGCCAGACTGGAATGGGTTCTCTGGCCGACTTCACAGGCTGGGACTAAGCCCCACCCCCACCCCGAGTCTCCCACTTTTGTCTTGCCCTAGGTGGGCTGCTCCAGGCCAGGCTGACCATTCCACCTGCAGCCAGGAGAAGACCCTTGTTCAAGTGCTCAGGGGCTGGAATTCTTCCCTGGATCTGACCTTGGACTGACCAGCTAACCCTGAGGCCCAGAGAGAGGGTGGGTGAGACTGGAGGCGCTCCCCCGCTAGGCTGCCAAGTGTCACTTGCCCCAGCTCAGGGACAGCCTGCAATGACCGCATTGGGCCACCAGGGGGCAGCCACGGACAACTCAACATTGCTGGGTCCCAGAACAGGTTCTGGAGGACCCCATGTTTTCTGTTGGAGTGTGGGGTGAGACCTGGCCCTCCCTGCCTTTGCCCCCAGGGCTGGTGATACTGTGGAAGGCAGCACAATACAAGAAGTGCTTTGGACTCCCAGGCCATTGGAACCCGAAGGAGGGAGGAAAGGCCTTTGTGGGTCAGTGCCTGTGTATTCTATGTACTGTCTCCTGGCAGAGGAAGAAAGGCCAGAGAAGGGAAATGACTTGCCCAAGGTCACACAGCTCTTCTGAATCAGGGTTGAGGTCCATTTCCACTGCCCCATTTTGGGGGGTTCTCCTTCCTCCACTCCCTTCCTGATTCCAGCTCTGCTGTCTCCTCTCATAAGTGGCCCCATTTGTCCCCTGGGGAAGGGGATCTGAACTGTCAAGAGTTAATGATGCTTAAAGTGCTTTTCCTGGGGATCAGGGATGACATCCCAACGGGAGTCTTCGGGGCCTCAACCGTAATGAATTATGGTAAAGACAGCAGTGGTGGGTGGATTAGGGCAGGAGGCTCTGCTTGTCTTTGTGACAAAGATTTGTAGATATGGGGTCTCTTGGGACCCTGGGTGGTTTGTTCACATATTATTTGAGGTTGGGTTGAGGGGGATGGATAAAGAACCTGGAGCCAGACCTGCCGAGGTGTGGGCAGCAGCTCTTGGAGAGGCAGGAGGCTTCCTGGAGGAGGAGGTGCCCCTGAATTGGCCCTGAAGACTGGAAGCCTTTCCAGCTGTACATGGTAAGGAGGGGGTGCAAGTTGGGGTGAGGGTGGGTCGAAGTGTTTGGGGAGGAGGACAGGGCTTCCAGGGTCAACCCAAGTCACGGCCTAATGGCAGGGGAGCATGGGGAGGCCTGGGAGAGAAGGCTATGGCAAGTCAGAGCTTGGGGGTGACGGCATTGTGGATGGAGAGGACGCTGAGCCAGGTGGGGAGTGGGGGCTGGGAGGTGGTGTGGGGTGTCTGTCTCTCTTCCGCCTCCTTCCTGCTCAACCCGCCTACCCTGCAAAGCATTCAGCAGCCATCCAGCCCTCGAGGGCCGGGCCTCAGGAGACCACTGGGCTCCACAAGAAATCAATGGGGCTGGGGAAGGGAAGATGGGCCCTGCCTCCTCTCCGCCTCCCCCTGAGCCCGGGGATTGGAAGCGGGGCCTGGAGCTGAGACCTTCTTTCCTGGCCCCAAGCTCTCATGGCTCCTAAGCCCCCTGCCCACAACTGGTTGTTGGTTTTTTTTTGTGTTTTTTTTTAAAGAAGATGTTGGGGGTAGGAGTTTAATTATTTATTTATTTATTTTTGCTGTGTTGGGTCTTCGTTTCTGTGTGTGGGCTTTCTCTAGTTGTGGCAAGCAGGGGCCACTCTTCATCGCGGTGCACAGGCCTCTGACTATTGCGGGCTCTCTTGTTGCGGAGCACAGGCTCCAGACGCGCAGACTCAGTAGTTGTGACTCACGGGCCTAGTTGCTCCGCGGCATGTGGGATCCTCCCAGACCAGGGCTTGAACCCGTGTCCCCTGCATTAGCAGGCAGATTCTCAACCACTGCACCACCAGGGAAGCCCCAAACAACCGGTTGTTTTTGAAAAGCGGGGGTGTGGATGCCAACTGTCGGGGCAGATGCCGACACTCCCGTCTACAAACTAGATTTGGCTGAGTTCCTGAGGTCTCTGATCCTCAGTTTTCTCTTCTGTTCTTTGGAGGTATTAATAGCACCCACTAATGGGAGGATTAAATGAGCTAATAAGCGTGAAGTACCTAGCACTGTCCCTCGATAACCCCCTTCCCAAATATGTCTGGGGAGGCATCATGGCATCCAGAGTCCTTTCCAGGCCCAATATATTTTCATTCAACAAGCATTTCTTGAACACCTACAGTGTGTTCAGGGCTTCACTGAACAATGAGCTGGAGCAGATGAATAAGTGGTGTGGGGGAAGGAGGAGGTTTTCTGGTTGGGGGAATTGATCAAGAAAGACTCCAAAGAGGAGGTGAGCCTGGAGGGACAAGCAGTGTTTCTGCAGGTGGAGTTGAGAGGGAGACATTTCTGGGAGAGGGAATGGCAGGAGCCACAGGCAAGCTGATGTGGCCCTGCAGCGAGCAGCCTGTTGTGGTTGGAGCTTAGTGCGCCACTGTCACTCCAGGGCCTGTCCCCCATGCCTCTGGTGTTGGGGTCTTCCCCAGCCAGCTTCCTTTGGTCAGCTCTGTGACCTAAGTGACCCAGACTTTGGCCTGGGGTATGTCTGTCTGTCTCTCATATACATAGAAAGATAGCTGGCATGAACCTCCCAACCTCTCTTCCAATATGACCCCTCCTTCAGGAAGCCCTTCTGGATTGTTCTTCCATGCAGAAGAACTTAGGGTGCACTTAGGATGTGTGTGTGTGTGTGTGTGTGTGTGTGTGTGCACGCGCACGTGCCCACATGTGTGTGTCCTGGCCACTTGGGTCCAGCTAGAGACTGGTCCAGGGAAGAGCTGTCAGGGAAAGGGTTCCTTGGTCAGACCAAGCTGGTTCAACCCCAGCGTATTCGCCGCTCCCACGCCACTTTCAGCCTGTGGAAATTTCCGCATCTTCTCTGCCATGGTTACAGCTCCTACTGCTGTATTTATCACCCTGGAGACACAGTGGCACAGGCACACACATGCCACACACACACTCATGCCCTGCACACACGTGGTACCTGCATACTTTCTCCTGAACTTACACACACACACACACACACACACACACACACACGCTGCACGTGTATGAACGCCCCTGCACACAAAGCTCTCTAGGAAAATTGCCCCCCTCCCTCCCGCTCCTCCACTCTGTCCTCCCACCACCACCCACCTCAAAACACTGAGACCAAAGAGATGGGCTGGATGGTGCCTCCCACCACTTGTCAGCTTGGGAGGCCCTTCCCCCTTCGTGACTACAGTGTGTTCTTCCCCACCACCCCGCCCTTCCGCCTTCTGCGTCTCCCCAGCTCTCCCTACCCTTCCCTCCTCTCTGCCACTCCTCTGCACTCCTGCATGTCTCTCCCTGCACCGCAGTCACTCTGTCCTCTCTGGGTCACTCTTCTGACCCTCTGAGGTGGAAGCTGTCCTTCCTCCCTGCCCTCCCTCCTGAGGGGCACAGGATGGGGACCTCACGGGCACTGATGGAGACAGAGGGACAGGCCAGGGGGGCCCAGGGCCTGAGCCTCCTCAGCTTCTGTCACTTCCAGTCCCTCCTCCTGGGTGAAGGGAGGGCTGTGTGCCTAACACCATGGAGACCAGCGTCATGGCAACAAAGCCCGGTGGGCACAGCCATCCTCCTCCGGGGGCCCCCAGAACCCCCTAGGAGGAGCTGCCAAGAGGCCCTGAGGAGGTAGGCCTTGTGCTGGGCCTGGTGCCCAGCACTGGCTGCCGTGCCCGCCTCCAGCTCGTACCACCCCCAGATCACCCCCATCCTGACCAGCTCTCCTGCAGCTTCCACTACCACAGGTCACTAATCCCAGTAGGGTAAAATCATTTTGCAAACACGAACTCCAGAGCTGGGGACCCTGAGGGCTCATTTATAGACTGAGGGCCAGAGAGGGCAGGGGTTTGCCCAGGGGCACGCAGCATGTCTGGCTGAGCTCCTGACTCTTAGATCTCAGTTCTCTCCTCTGGCCTCCCACCTTCTGCTCAGATCAGCTGTCAGTGGGGCGAAGAGGTCAGTTCAGCCACCTGGGAGGTCTCCAGCCAGTCTTCAGTGTTGCAGTAATGACGATGCAAATGATGATCCTGATAAGCCCTTATGAAGCACCCACCACCTGCTGGGCTAAGGCTTTGTATGTGTCATTTTGTTTAATCCTTGTAACAAACCCTATAAAAAAGTTACTTTTTGTTCTTATTTTATCCGTGAAGAAACTGAGGCATAGACTTGCCAGTGTCAAGTGACTAGTAAATGGTAGAGCTGGAACAGGAACACAGGTCTTCCCCAGCCAGCGTGGGCAAGCCAAGGCTTTATGCATGGTTCCCTTCCCAGCAGGCACTCTTCTAAATCAGTGACAAACTGTGTTTTCCGTTCTGTCTTTCCTTCTGGAGAGAGTTCCTGGGGAAAGATCTGGGGCTCAGTCTAGGTCTGGCCTTAGGGTTTCGAGAAGTCAGGAGGTTTCTTTTCTAAGGTGATGGAGAGGGAACAGCATATTTAGTCCTAGGGAAAAGCTCCCTTGCAGTCCGGCAGTGCATAAACTAGTTCGCAATCTCCAGGTTCTTTCAGAGTCCTGTCTAAACCCAGGCTGGAGCCTCAGGATGGAGGGAGAAGATCCTCCCTCCTGGGCCCAGACGCAACTTCTCTCCCGACCTTGATGGAGTCACGTTGCAGCTGCTTCCCTGCCGGCTTATGTAATCATTCAAATATAGCAGCTGCCTTTATCCCACTGAGTCGCACCCCCTCCTGCCCCCCCACTCAGGTGCAGGGAGTGACGAGGGGGAAGAGGTAGATTAGGGCTGAGTGGGTGGCTCGGGGCCTCCTGGTAAGGAGGATGCTAGTGTGCTGGATTGGAGGGTGGTGGAGGTGAGGGAGCTGGGCCAGGGCGGCAAGGAGGGTAAAACCTTTCCCAGAGTTGGAAGCCACAGAGTCACTCCTTTTCTGACCTGCCCCTGCTGAAATTACACATTCCTGGGGATCCCTTCCCAGGGTTACAAGCTGTATCTGCAGATTTCCCTCCCAGCCCTCTGTCCAGCTGGACGAGGGGAGGTGAAAGATTACAAGAGGAGGAGCTAGTCCAGTGGGGCAGTGACCAGCAGTGCTTGGTCATAGGCCCAGCCCTGCCCTTGACTCACCGTGCGACCTCGGTGTGTTTCTGCCCTCTCTCACCTGTTCCCCCATCTGTACAATGAGGGATTGGAGTCTACTGGCTCTAGCACCTATGCTGCCTGATCCGTATCCCAGGAGATGACCTCGACCTTGGGCAGAAGGCACTTCCAAGTGTCTGGTCCAGCCCCATCCTAGGCTGACATCCCTCTCCTCTCATCTGTGCCCACCCTAAGTCTGCCAATCTTCCTGGGCCAGTTCAGCACTCCCACCCCATCCATGGGGCAGTGTAGGTAGAATGATAGGATTCTGAGCTGAGGGGCTGCCTCTCCCCTCCCTGAACTTGCTGTCTGTTCCACCACTTCACCCCCCTGCCCAGCAGGAACGGGGAGCTCACTGCCCCCACCTGAGGTCACCCCTTCCCTCATAGGGCAGCATTGGCCGATCCTGGAACCTGAAGTAGGCCCACAATGAATGCCTCAGCTCTCAGTTTCTGCATCCCCAAAGCCACCTTCCTGAGATGTGGAAGAAGCCATTCTGGAGGCAGTGGTGACCTTTTGTTCCTTTCAGCAAAGACCTTGTCACCCATGGTGTGGTGGGGTCTGTGCTTAATGTGGAAATACAGGGAAGTATGCCAGGCCCCTGCCAAGGACATGGTGCTCCTCTAGCCATTGTCCTTGGAGCCACAGTTGGCAGCTTCTGACTGAGGAGGGGAAGGAGAAGCACTGTGGGATGGTTCCCTCTGTTGCTTTCCCCCACCTCCCTGCTGGGATCTTGCTGCCAAGACCCAGATGTAGACATCCTGGCGCCCAGCCAGAGGGAGTCACCCAGGAGTTTTCGGGCCAACCCTCCGTGAAACCGGTGTTCTGCCAATAACCAGCCTTCCCCCTGGAGAGCAGTGGGGTGTTTCACGTTCCACAGCCTCAGTCTTTTCCCTACAGGGGAGGAGAATTCCCACAGCAGATCGGTGAGGCCTGCACCACCTGTGTCCTCACACCCACCTGCAGCCTCTTACTGAGGGCTTGCTCCAATGTGTCCTGGACTGAGCTCTGAAGTGCCCCATCTCATTTCCACGCTCACCTGTGTCTCCTTCCTACTTTCCTACCTCAACATTTCTCACTTGTACCTGGTGAGGCTGCCCAAAGGCTGGGGTCTGGCGCTGAGGTGAATAGGACTTCGGCCCGTCCTTGAGGAAAATGTGATCCAGTAGGAGAAAGGAGATGGACCTGAGCAGGGGGATGAGGTGTTGGGACAGGTGGCAAGTTAGGGAGGGGAGAGACAGCCAGGCATCCTCCGCCCAGAATCCAGTTACCCCTCCTGCCTACCCTGTCCCTGGTGGGTGGGGGCAGGTGTGTGTTGAATTGGCCTAGGAAGGCTGGGCCAGGATTTGGGATGGGCAGAGAAAAGGAAGACAGAGGGAAGTCAACCTAGGAAGGGAAACAGACTATATACCAAGTCAAGGAGGAGGAAAGGACTAGCATGTGCTTAGGGACTAGACCCTGCGCCACCTGGAGCAGAGGGTGGAGAGGTCAGCCAGGGTCGATCATGAGAAACCTCAAATGCCTTTATCCTGAGAGCACTGGGAACCAAGCAAAGGTTTTGAGGAGGAGTTAACATGACCAGCTAGATGTCTTAGAAAGTCAGTGTTAGAGGCAGGATGGAGATGGAATAAAGGGATTGTGTTGGAGTAGGGGGCTGGAGAATGACCAGGGAAGGGGGAAGTACGCTGGGGCTCAGCACAAGGAGGGAGTGGATAAATGTGAGGGAATTACAGAGGGAGAATTGACAGGCCTTGATGACAGATTTGACAGAGGAAGTGAAGAAGAGCGAAGAGTCAGGGCAACATTGAAGTTTCCAGATTGGGGATTAGACGTTTGCTGATGCCTTTGATAAAGACAAAAGATGTGTTGATGTTGAATATTTGAGTGTGAGAGGCCTGTGAGATGTTCCCAGAGGATATGTTGAGGAGGTAGCCTGTACTGGACATCTGGAGCTCCAGAGAGAGGGCTGGCCCACAGGGGGCACTCGGGAGTTGCGGTGTTGGGGGAGCGCTCCATGCTCCGAGGGGTTGGGGTGGATAATGAGGGGAAGCAGGGTCCGGTCCTCCAGTGAGGGGGCAAAAATAGGAAGAATCAGTGAGGGAGACAAAGGAGCGGCCGTCTGGAAGCGGCGAGTGAAACAGCCGCCTGGGAGGGGCCGGGGAGGACAACGAGAAGAAGACGCCTTCTTTGGCAGTGAGGAGGTAGCTGGAGCCTGTGGAGCCTGCGGTCCTCGCGAGGCGGTGGGCGCGGAGCGGAGGCCGGATCCCAGAGGCTGCATCCTCCCGTCGCTTTTGGCAGCCACCCGCCTCCCAGGAACATCCTGCTTCCCACCAGCTCCCCAACAAGCAAAAAAATGATGTCTGCTGGCCGGCTGCGGGGCAGTGGGCAAGGGCGTGTGAACGCGGTGCAAGCTGGTCAGCACCCTGGAGAGCGGCCGGGGGTGGGGCCTGCGGTGGGGCGGGGCTTCGCCGTAATCTCACGGGGCCTTTGGTTCCTGCACTGGCTGGTTTTGCAGGCCGGTTCGAGGTGGGGGAGTGAAGAGCAGGCCTGGACAGTCTCAGACCTTCTCTCTTTTCGGCACCTGCCCCCTCCCGACACTGCCTTGCAGGAACCCTACCCCAGCGTTGGGGGCTGTTACTCCCTTGGCGCCATCAATTCAATCTCTTTAGGGGAGGGAAGGGGAGGGAACGCACTATGTACCAGGAACTTTACGGACATTACCCAAACCTCACAACTCTTTGAGTTTGGAGTTTGTCACCCATCTTTCAGATGAGAACACTAAATTGAAGTTCAGAGAGGTTAAATAACTTGCCCAGAGCACATGACAGAGCTGGGATTTGAACTTATACCTGCCTGGCTCTAAGTCCTGGAGTGCGCATAGTCCTGGATCTTGCACCTCATTCCTACAGACTCCTTACTTCCGGGGAACTGTAGAGGCTGGTGTGGCAGTGGGGTGGGCAGGAGACCCTGCCTCCCCCGCTGACTTGCTTGAGCATAATCCTGGGAGATTGTTGAGGATGAGACCTCTACCATCATTTCCAGAGCAGGAGAGGAGAAAGAAGGCTGAGAGGCAAGTAAGGCCTCAATGCACCTGCTCCCCTCCACGCCCAGGAGGCACCCTCCTTTGAATCCTCTGACTCAGCTTCTGACCGCCAGGCTCCTCAGGGCATGAAAGGGAGCTGTGAAAGGCCAAAACTGGATGTGGTCCAGGGCCTTGGCTTTCTGAGCCCGTAGAATGCCTTCCTAGCTAGCAGGCATGGAGGGGCGAGGTCCTAGGCATGGGCCAGGTTGAGGAAACAGTTTGCCCAGAGCTTTCAGCGATCTAAAATTCCACCTTCTGAGGCCACAGTGGGAAGCAAAGCCTCTCTCACATTTTCTTTCCTAACGCTTCCACAACTGCTTTCTGTAGCCCTCGGCCTGGGCAGGCCTCCTGCACAAGCTCGGTCATTCCTGTCCACCCCCATCCCTGGACGCACCCACACCCCTCAGCAGGGTCAGGTTTCCACTCAGCCTCGTGGGCTTTTCTGCCTGGAGCTCGGTGTGTGCGGCAGGGGTTACTCCCCATCACAGCTCAGAGAGCTGGGGTTACTGGTGAGGGTTATGTGTAGCTCCTCTATCCTGGAATACACCCCCTTTTCCTGGGGCCCCCTCTTTGCCTTAAAAAACCCAGCTGATATCCTGTCTTCTGGAAATGCTTGCCAACTGCTGGGCTCCCTCTGGGCACCACAGACCCTGTGCTCCCCTCTGTCACACAGCAAGTACCCCCTTCCCCTTGCCTGGGTGCTGTTCCAAGGCAAGGCACTGTTGAGTCATATCTGGTGAAGTTGGCCAGTGGTAGGTGTTACTGAATGAATGAATGAGGAAGTTAGTGGTGGAACCAGGACTCGAACCCCCATCTCCTGCCTCCAGGTGTGGAGCTTTCTCTCCTCTGTCCAACAGGAGCTTTGCTGAGACAGTTCCCTACCCGTCCCATTGCCTAAAATGCCCCTATTCCATTAGGTTAACGCTTCCTCCTCAGGAGTCAGGAGTCTGTCTGCCCTCAGGGACATGGCAGAGGTGAAGCAGGCCCTCCCCTATGCCTGTAGTCTGTGGACAGTGAAGCCATGTGAGGCGTGCTGTGGCCTGGGTGCCACAACTCCTAGTAGAATTCCATGCTCATGCATCAGCTCCCACAGTGTCCGAGCTAAATAGAGCCCCCAAGAGGTGGACTCTGTGATGAGGCTTTGAGTCCAAAGACCATCAGCAAAAGCCCCCTGAGCCTCCTGTGTACCCAACTCCATGCTGAGAATGCACCCTAGGACATGATACAATCCCAGTAAGGGAAGCCAGAGAATCCAGTTCTGCCAGGAGGCCCTGTGGCCCTTCCATACTTGAGGAGGGCATGGGGGTGTCCCCTTGCCCTGAGGGTCTGGGTTCTGTCTACCTGCCCCTCATACGCAGATCCCATCCTAGCTCACAAGCATTGGAAATACCTCAAAATCCCTTATCCTCACATTTCTCTCTCTGGGGTCCTCATTCAGCTTTCTCTCTCTCTCTCTCTCTCTCTCTCTCTCTCTCTCCATTTCCATGTCTTTTTCCCCATCTTTGTTCCTCTGTGTGTGTGTTTTCCCTATGACTCTCTGATCTTTTGTATTTCCATCTTGATCTCTATGGGGCTTTGATCCCTCGCTCCTCTCCTTCATGTGTTTCTCTACCCCTTCCTGTCTCTGTTTCTCTCAGTCTCTCCCTCTGTGTGTGAGTCTTTCTTTTCCTCTCTCCCAGCCGGAGCCTCTCTCTACCCCTCCCTCCCTCTCTCCCTCTGTCTGGGCCTCTCTGTACCTCCTCCCTCCTCCCTCCCCCTTCTGCATTACCAGACCTGCTCCAACCTCCTCCCAGAGTAAGCCTAGCGGCAGAGGCAGTGGCAGCCGGAGAAGCAGGAGCAGCCAGGGCAGCAGGGCTGGATTGGGGTGTTGAGTCCCGGCTGAGCCGGGGACAGGCCGCTGCTTTGGTCCCCGTGCCTGCTGGGCCAGGCGCCCTGCCTGGAACCCCGGGCAGGGTGGACAGGGCGAGGTGCCACTTTAGTCTGGCTGGGGAGGCAGATGATGAGGAGCGATGGGGCAGGCATGCGGCCACTCCATCCTCTGCAGGAGCCAGCAGTACCCGGCAGCGCGACCGGCTGAGCCGTGAGTACTGTCGAGGGGCTGGGGTCCGGGTGAGTGGCTGCAGGAGGTGCCACGGACAGGGTCCTGGGAGTCCCTCCAAGGGGCTGGGGTTGGCGTAGAGCTGAGCCACGTGGTTGGATCGATCCTGCTCCAGGGCACCCTGTTGCTGGACTATAGCATAGAGGGGGGTCTCTGTGCAGGGCGGGGGGGTGCCTCACATCAACCTAGGGCGTGTTGGGGCTGGGGTCCCATAGAAGGGGATGGTGGCTACGGGAGGGCTTGATAATGAATGTGAACCATCCCTTCAGGGGCTGGGGGTGGGGGAGGTCTGTGTGTGTGTGTGGCGGTGTGTGTGTGTGTGTGTTTCCAAGGAGCCCTGGAGTCTGATAGACTTAATTCAGGACTCTGGAGAGGGATGGTGTCCCAGACCAGGGTGTGTGTGTGTGTGTGTGTGTGTGTGTGTGTGTGTGTGTGTGTGTGTGTGTGTGTGTGTGGAGAGAGAAAGAGAACATGAATTATGAATGAGTGCCCCTGGAGCAGGAGAGCGTCTGGGGCAACTGCTCTCCATGGAATGAGGGTTGGGATTCAGAGCTGGCAATCTAGGCAACTTTGTCCCCGAAGCCCCTGTCCCAGAGAGAGTCATGGGGCTGGCTGGGATGTGGCTCCTGTGCCCCAGCCTCGTGAGCACCCGCATGCAGCGAGATGCGCGTGCAGGTGAGTGGAGGGGGCTTCTGTGGAGATGCCCTTCCACCCTCTGAGGGCTGCCGAGGTAGCAGGCAAGTGACACGTGTCTCCAAGTCAGTGGCGGTGCAGGTCTATGCCAGGCTGTGTGTGTGTGTGTGTGAGTGTGCATACATGTGGGGGGTACAAGGGACGTGGGGTGTAGAGGAGCATGTAGAGTTCTGTGGTCCTTGGTGGTTGGGTGTGTAGCAGCCTGTCAGGCTGTGTGAGCATCCCGGTGTGACTCTCAGAGTTTTTGTGAGAGTATGTGTGCAGGGGTGTGTGTGTGTATGCATGTGTGTGTTTGAATTTGCATATTGGCATGCATGTTCATGTGTGCTGTGTCTGCAAAATAGAGTGACTCAATATTGATTGAGCATGTTGTTTGATTCCATGTGTATTCATGTTGGTGTGTGTTTGTTAGTGTGTGAATATTAATACTACCGTGTGTGTGTGTGTGTGTGTGTGTGTGTGTGTGTATACGTGGGTGTCTGTATTAGCATGTGTTCCAGTGTGGGTGTATGATCATGGTGCTAGTGTACATGAGTGTGTATGTTGGTGCTTGTGTGGCTGGTGTGTGTGTGTGTGTGTCTATGTGTTCATCTGAGTGTGTGTGAGTGGCTGTTTCCTTCCCCTGGTGGTTGAGGACACAGCTGGGACACTAGCCCACCGAGGCCGGGTTGGGGTGGATGAATGTATGACCACCTCCATGAGCTCAGGACAATTCATTCTACACCCTGTGGGGAGATCCAGAAAAGAAATAGGCAATAATGGCTCTGCTCTCTGGGGCCTCCTAAGCTTCCTAACATAAAATAGCTTGAAAATAATTAAGCAGTAAAGACCAAGATCAAGCTAAGAGGTGGGGGTGGGGCGTGGCCACAGAATAAGCAAAGGCCCTGGGTTGGGATGGGGTGTGTGTGCCTGGTGCAATGAGGAAGCTGGAGGGGTAGGCAGGAACCACATCGTGCGGGGCTTTGAACTCCAGGCTTCTTGGGCTTTATCCTGAGGGCCCTGGGGAGTCCAGAAAGGTTTTGTGCAACAGAGGGACATGATCAGATTTGGGATTTAGAAAGCTGCCTCAATGGCACTGTCAAGGTTAAACTGGAAGGGAAAGGTGGGAGCCAGGAGGCCAGTGTGGAGGCTAAACCAGTGTGGGTATCAGTGAGGTCTGGGGCCACGTGGGCCAAGGGGCAGATGAGACCAGGGCTTTCTGAAGGGAGAGGTTGGAGGGCTTGGGGAAGAGGATGGGGAAGGGGAGCATGGGAGTGGCTCAGGCTTGGGCCAGGGTTGGGGGGGGGGTGCAGTGGCATGACCTCAGAGGGTCTAGATGTGGGGAAGGAAAAGCTCTTGGAAGGCTCAGACATGGAAGGTAGTGAAGGGACACTTGTAGGGTTTCTAGCCAGGATGCAGAGGGTCGGAGACTGTGGAGCCATCTCTTCCCAGACAGGGAAACCAAAGCTGTGGCATTGTCGCTCTCCTCCAGCTGCGAGGCTGGTGCTGAGTCTCAGTCCTCTTCCCTTTGGGCCTGCACAGGCCCTCTTGGTTGCCTGAGCTGGATGGCTCAGTGAGGGTTAACTGCCTTTATGCTCCTGCACCCCCAGCTCCCCCTGCCCACCAAACGGCTCCTGGCTCTCTTCCTGCTTCCCACTCCAGCCTCTTGTCCCTGGGGATTACTGATGGCTTGGCTGGGATCTGGCCAAATGGGGGAGGCAGAACTCCCAGCAATACCTCCCTTCAGTCTTAATGGACTGGGGGTCTCACCCTCAGCTACGCTGCTGTAACGTCCAGCCTGCACTCCTCAGGCTTCTGCTCTTCGGCCTCTCCAATCTACCCACTCAGTGTGCTTCCATTCCTGCATCTGATCATTCATTTGTTGATTCCTTTACTCAACAGAGATCCCCCAATGCCTGTTTGGTGCCCACTGGCTTGGCCTCTGAAGACACAGAGAGGACCCTGACTCAGACCCTGCTCTCAGGGAGTGCCCAGTCTGATGAGGAAGGCAGCAGTGGCAACGCAGTGGAGAGTGCTGGGCAGAGAGAAGCTGTGGGAGTGGGGGCCTGCGCCAAGCCAGGGCTGCCCAAGAGGAGACATTTGAGCTGGATCTTGAGGGATGGATAAGAATTGCCTAGGCAGGGAAGGGCAGAGGAAAAAGCCTGTAAAAGTGGGTAGATGTGAGAAAGCACAGTGTGTTTGAGGGGCAAAGAGAGTTTGGGTTGGCAGGAGTGAGAAGGGAGTTGAGAAGAGGAAGAGAGGCAGAAGGGGCCAGATTCTGTAGGGTCTCAGGTGCAAGGCTAAGGGGCTTGTAGGGGCTTGGATTTTCCTCATAAAATTAGGGAGCTAGGGAAAGGCTTCTGCATAGGAAACCTCCCTTAGGAAGCCCTCCTTGGTTCCCCGTTCCCTCTGATCCCATCACCCACCCTGAAGTCTTTCTCCCTGATGGTACAGGGTCAGGAATGCAGCCCCGATTCAGCCTTCCCCTGTGATGTCCCCTGTGTGTGAGCTCCTTACCCAGCCAGCCAAGGAGTTCCTCAAAGGCAGGAGCCACCTCCTTGTGCTTCCCCACCCCACTCACAGCACAGGGCTGGGCACCAAGGCTCAGTCAGTGCAGCCTCCAAGGCGGAGAGGACATGAAGAGCATCTGGGCCACCTTCTAGCAGTTACTTCACTCCTCTCTACAGCTTGGCCGCAGATCTATCCAGCCCTGCTTACATACCCCCAGGGGCAGCATGCTCATCCCTTCCCTCTTGGGCAGCCCTTCCCTTGTAGGCCCAGCTACTCCAGGCTGCCTGGCCTTGTGTCATTTCTCCATCCTGGGTCACTGTCCTTCTTCCCAAGCAGGGCGAGGCTGGGGCATAGTGGTTCAGTAGTGCTATGAGAGATCAGTGGCCTTTATTCCAACTACAGATGGTAAAACAGATTGAGCAGTCCCTGCGCCCTCTCCAAAAATAAAGAAGCAGGCATGGCCAGAGTAGGGAATGGGGATAGACAATGAGGAGGACGTCCTACCAGCACAGAGGGCCTATGGAATCTCCTGGCTTCGCAAGAGCGGCTGTGAGCATGAGGGGAAGTTTCCCAGGACAGGAGGGGGAGTTGGAGGCAGAGACACTATTAGCCCCACCCCTCCTGCAGGTGAGTGATGTCATCCAGGGAGAGGGGGACTGGAGGGGCTCAGATAGACAGGGGAGGGGCCTCAGGATTCCTTCCTTCCTTCTTTCAGCAGCCATTCAATGGATTGCTGCCCTACCAAACGTGGCAGCTCTTCAGGGAGAGGGACAGAGCCAGTGACCACTTGGAGGGAAGCCTGTGGTCTTTCCTACCTCTGCCAGTGTCAGACAAAGGAATTTAGGAGGAGGGGCCTTGGGGCTGGCCTTAAAAGGAAGAGTCACTTCTCCCGGCAGAACTGAGAGACAGCTCCAGGAAGAGGGAATGCCACATAAAAAGGCCTTGAGGTGAGCACAAACATGGTTTTATTTATGTGAGGAATATTAAGAGTTCAGAGTGGCCTAAGTGTGAAGTTCAAGGGTGGGGGAAGGACTGGGCAGAGCTGGAGTAGGAGAGGAGTGAAGGAATTGAGGTTAGAGTAGAGGAAGCACTTTCTACCACCAAGGTGTCCCCCAACAGCTTTGACATGTAGGCCTGGTGCAGATTCTTGGGCCTGCTGAGGGTCTCCTCATTGTTTGAGAATGGGGTGTTCAGTGAACAAACAGAGACTCTGGAAATGAGGGAGAGGCAGGGGCTGAAGAAAGTGGGCCCCTTCCAGAAAGTGGCATGCAAATGAATGCAAAGTAATATGCAAATAAGCCAGCTTGGGCTTGGCAGCTTTGGCTGGGAGGATGAAACGTCACCCCCTTCCATGCTGGCCTCCCACCCCCTCTGCCCCAGCCCCCAGGACAGCCGGAGCAGCCTTGTCTGCTGCTTTGAGCACCTCAGTTTGTCAGAGCCACAAGATTGTGGCCTCCAGGACAGGGGCTACAGGCTCCCTGTCAGCAACCCCATCCTCTCGGGAAGTAGATGTATTTAGTAACAGATATTTTCAACACATTTATCTCCCACTGTTCAGCTGCCCATTCCCTGGGAGAGGCCAGGTCCCCAGGGATGTGACCCACTTCTTTTAAGTCCCTGAAGTCACCCTTCTCACTGCCTTCCCTGAAAAACAGGAGGCAACTGGGTCTTGGTGCAGCAGAAAGGATTTAAATCAGACAACTGGGAGGACTTCCCAACGCTGTAGTTGCTGAGATATGAGAACCCTGTGTCTTCTGGGCTCTCACTCTTGAGATGGCTACCCTGGGTTCAGAGGAAGCTTTGAAAATAGAATAGAGAAGGTAGCAGACAGACATAGGTTCCAGTTTCAGCAACTTTACTCTGTATGGTCCTGGTCAACTTAATTAACTTCTCTGAGTCCCATGTGGATAATGGAGTGGGAATAATAATACTTTCCTGGCAGGATAACTGAAGGATCTGGAAGTGGAGCGCTTAGCGCCAGGCATGCAGCAGGTGCTCATAAAGATTTGCTGCTGCCATTATGAACCACCCACACTCACCTACCCTTTTAGAAAGATTCAGTGGGGGGCTGGAGGGGGAGAGACCAGAGCTAGTGAGCCCAGAAGCTGTCATCCCGTGGGAGAGACAAAGAGGTCTGAAATGGAGCAGTGGTGGTGGGAATGGTGAGAAGTGTGGATGTTCCGTGGGAGGGGCCGAGGGGCCTCAGAGACATGTGACCACCTCCCTGGGCTGCCCTGTCTGGTCTGAGACTAATCCCCAGGGAAAACAGTGGAGGAAAGGGCCTGATGAGGGCTTAGGTCTGTGGCCATGCCCATGGCAGTCTGTGAGTCATTCTGGGAGTTGTAGTTTCTAGTGAATTTGCAGTGAGTACATTTTGTACTGCCACCTTGGATCCAAATCCACACCCTGCTGCTGAGGCTGGTGGGGCAGGCCCTGGTGAATGTTGGAATATTCGAGGCCCAAAGGTGAAGCAGCCTCCATCCCTTCCCTCAGGGATCGCTTAGCCTGATGTGTGTTGGCGGGTGCAGGGATAAAAGGATTAAGCCATAATTATGACTCTTCACACGTTCACACAGAAGTTTACAGCTTCCAGAGTACTGTTTTCACATCTATGATCTCATTTAATCCTCACCACAAACCCCAGAAACTGCTGTCTTCTGGATGAAGAGACAGGATCTGAGAGGGGAAAATAACTTGCCCAGAGGTTTTCAGCTAATCCTGAGAGAACAGGTCTGTCTGCCCCCCAAAGCTCCTGCCCTTTCCATGGATTATTGTCCCAGATGGCAAAGGCCAGGCCTCGAAGGACAGGCAAGATATGGAAAATTAGACATCTCAGCAAAGGAGTAGCTGAGCAAAGACCTGGCTCAAGAGTAAGAAGCAAGGGCTGGGCTCCCTGGGATATGAGACTAAGAGATGGACTGGCCAGCCCCAGAGACCTAACTCCAGGCTTTTGTTTGAACTTCTTGCTGTGGCCCACTAGGACTTACCCAAGGGTTCTGAGCAGAGGCAGGACCTGATTAGAGCTGAGCTTTGGGAGAATTGAGCTTACAGTCCTGGACTGATTGGACTGGAGCAGGGATACCCAAGAGAGCCTGAGACTTCTGAACTCCATTCTTGGTGCTCCCAGAATTTTGCTCCTGTTCTTCTGGCACACTTCTCAACTTCTCCTTCTTCCTCTCCCCCTTCCTCTTCTTCCTCTCCCTTCTACCTATTCTTCTCCACCACAGCCTGGGGAGTGATGACCATATATCATAGAGCTGTGCTGTAATGCCACATATCTCCAGCAGGGGTGCTGTCACACAGTCCATTCTAGCCTTCTTTATGTTTGAAAAGGCTGGAAAAGAAGCAGAGATGAAGGGTGGGGAGAGGGCAATCCATTGTTCTCCACTTCTATCGTACTGGGCGTGAGAGGGCCCTGCTGAAATGGCATAGGGAGGAAGTAGGCTAGAGAGACTGGACCCCACACGGCAGGGACAGACACGCTGGAGGGGTTGAACCTGGAAACAAGAAATTTTTTCCTCGCCGTTCTGGGGCAGGCTTAGATTTGGAAATGGATTTAGACTGACATTGCAGTTGGTGTCTGGATTTCTATTGGATGATGATTTCCTTGATACTTAGATGGGGGCGAGATTGGTTGGTTTCTTTGTGTTTCTGTGTGTGTGTGTGTGTGTGTGTGTGTGTGTGTGAATGTGAACTTCCAGTTGTACATGTGTGTATATGGTTCTGAGAGGGTGAGAGTGTGTGGATCAGTGTTTGTATAAAAGTATGGACATATTCATATGTGTGAACATGTGAGTGTCCATTTTTATGCCTGAGTTATTGGTAGATGGTGGCTTGTTTGTATGTGTGCCTGTGTGTAGAGTGTTATGTACATTGTTCTAGTAACGCTGTGTAGATGAATATGTCTGTGTATGTGGGTGAACATGTCCGAGTGGGAGAGCACAGATGAGTGGATATGTGTGAAGGTACCTGCTCTGCCTGACAGCAAGGCCGTGCCCAAGGTATAGCTACTCAACACTTTCTCTCCTGGATAACACCTGCCTAAAGGGAGAGACAAGATGTGTGTGGACTTAGGCTGAAGGGCTGTCATGTGCAGGGCTGGGCTTCCCCCCGGGGACTGTGGCCCGCTTCTAGTCAGTGAGGGCCCTGGAAGGAACAGATTGTCTCTGTGTCCAGGCTCAGGTGGGGCCAGCCAGGATCCTGGGCCATCAGACTGAGATGCTGGACATGGCTAAGAGGTGTCTAGCTTCCATTCTTCCTGGGAACTCTTAATGGCTGCACCTGTTCCCCACTAGAGAGTTTCAGGGACTCTCAGTCCAGTCTTCTCGTTATATAGATGCAAATATTGAAGTCCCAGAGTGGGGTTAGTGATTAGCCCAAGGTTTCACAGCAGGATCCAGGGAGGGATGGCAGGGCTTGGAGCAGAGAGAGGGGGTATGTCTGGCCTGGAAGGCCTCCCTCCCTCCAGCCTCTGGAGCAGGCAGGGGGCTCAGAGTAGAGATTCAAGTCTGTGACATGAGGCCACCTCCTGTACCTGGGCATTTCGACTCCTCCCAGGCCTCAGATGCCGCCTTTGAAGTTTCTACCAGAGCCTCTGCTTGCCGTGAGACTCCTCCAAGGAACTTGTGAAGTCTGTCATTCCGTGGAACATGGAGACTCGATGCAGAAGAGTCCAGCAGTGGGGTGGAACCAGGGAGGGGCCTCCTCTAGAAGCCTCAATGTCCTTATCTTTGTATCAGATGTCTTTGTGGGTTTCTGTTGTTCTAACATTCAAGGCTTTCCCTAAAATCTCTCCTTGGTCTCCTAGTACTGAGACTTTGCTGGGATTTGGGGGAGTCCTGGAGGCCCAGCTTGGCTCAATGTGAGGGGGCCAGGGTAGCCCATAGGGAAGGGGCTGCCCTGGGAAAGAAGGATGAGCTTCCTGTCCATGGGGTAGGGAGGTGAGAGCAGGGGCTGGGCAGCCTGGTTAGGGACGTGGGAGATGAGACTCCTGCCCTAGCAGGGAAGTTGGTGGCAAACTCTCTGAAGTTTGTTAATCTGTAGCTGCCATGGAGGGACCAGAGGACATGCCTCTGCCCATTCTGTAGGAGGAGGTTGGAGCCCCAGAGTGCTCCCCCTGGCGGCCTGGCCAGTGGGAAGGTGCAAGGTTAGACCATCCAGCTGGAGACAGGGAGATCCCCTTCCTAGGGGGAACTGGAGAGAAATTTGTCTTCCTGGAGATTTGGGATTGGAGGCAGGGAGCTGGATGTGAGGACATTCTGGTGGAGGTAGGAGTGCGATGGGTAGGACTGGCCAACTCTGCAGTGGTTTTGCTGGTTCAGCACTGGCGAGGAGGTAGCAGACAGGCAGACAGACACACCGCTTCCTTTGTGCTGAGTCGTTGGGGGTCTAGGGTGGGAGGCCCCTGGCTGGGACCTCAGACATTGGCTCTGGGTGGAGCAGGGATGGAGGCTTTCTGGTGCTGGGGGCTGGGCGGGAATTAGGGTAGCAGAGGGGAGGAGCAGGCAGCCCAGTATTGCATCCTTCCAAAACCAGAGAATTCCAAGTTTTCTTTTTTTATAAATTTATTTGTTTGTTTATTTTTGGCTGCATTGGGTCTTTTTTGCGGTGTGCGGGCTTCTCATTGCGGTGGCTTCTCTTGCTGCAGAGCACGGGCTCTAGGTGCGTGGGCTTCAGTAGTGGCAGCACGCGGGCTCAGTAGTTGTGGCACATGGGCTTAGTTGCTCCGCGGCAAGTGGGATCTTCTCTTACCAGGGCTTGAACCTGTGTCCCCTGCATTGGCAGGCTGATTCTTAACCGCTGTGCCACCAGGGAAGTCCCCAAGTTATCTTAAAACTTCAAGTGGGGTGGGGTTTAGGGTATAGATGGAGAGAACAGTGTTTACAGAGTGCCCTTTATGCAGTTGTCCCTCGGTATCCTGGTCCCTCTGTGGACACCAAGCTCTGAGAATGCACAAGTCCCTTATTTAAAATGGCATAGTATTTGCATATAACCTCCATGTACTTTAAATCATCTCTAGATTACTTATAATAACTAATATAAGGTAAATGATCTGTAAGTAGTTGTAAATACAATGTAAATGCTATGTAAATGGCAAATTCAAGTTTTGCTTTGTGGAACTTTCTGGAACTTTTTTTTTTTTTCAAATATTTCTGATCCATGGTTGGTTGAATCCATGGGTGCAGAACCTGCAGATTGGAGGGCCGACTGTATGTTCAAATCACCTCCTTCAGTCACCTCAACTAGGCTTCAAGGAGCTAGCCCTATTTTGTAGAGGGGAAACAGATGACACACTCAGATGGTTTAAATGAAGGCAGTTTGATGCAGCAACAATTACAGAGGGGGTTAGGATTAAGGGAACCAACAGGGCATGTGGAGGCACTCAGGACTAGCATCTGAGAGGCCCGAGGAGCAAGGAGAGTGCTCCAGATGCAAGCCGGGTCCCGGATGGGAGCTGCCCTACAGAGCCTGTCAAAGGAGGTGGGGTGGGAGAGGGTGTAAATACCCTGAGCCCTCTCACTTCTCTCTCTGCTCGCCTGCCCTCACTGGCAGAACTGGATTGGAGGCTAGAGGGCAAGGGAGCTTGACGAAGCAGCGTTAGAAGTCATCCTCTGGGGCACAGAGAATGGCAGAAAAGGGTGGAGATTTGGAGGGACAAATGGATGATGGGAAACTGAAGCCCAGAGAGGGTGCCGACTTGCCCAAGGTCACACAGCCAGTAGGTCTCAGAGCTGGAGCCAGAAGTCAAGCCCTGCCTCTGAATACCCACTTTTTCATGTCCAGTGAGGCCTGGTGGGTGTACCCAGTCGTCTGCTGTTGGGTTGGAACTACTTCTTGCCATGACTGCCCTGCACCCTGTCGGGGCTGCACTGGGGCTGCTGCAGAATGTCACTCCGGCCATGGTCAACTTCGGGTTTAGGAAGCTCCAAGTGAAGGGTGAGTTAGAGAGGGCAGTGGGGAGGCTGGTGTGGAGACCCAAGTGAGAGGCAAGAAGGCTGCCATCAGGGGTGGCAGAGGACATGTGAGTTGCATCGACAGGTCAGGGGAGGAGTGACAGCACCCACACCCCAGCTCACCTGCTTCAGCTATGGCCCTAGTTCCCCAGTGTCTGCCCACCTATGCAGGGATGTGTGACAACTCTAGATCCCCCTCCAGGGGCATTCCTCCCTGCCTCATCCTCCCTGGAGCTTCCACACTCCAGAGCACCCATCCATGGCACCCATAAGCCACCCCCTCAGACTGTGGCCCCCAAAAGCAAAGCTGTGTCACTGCTGCCTCATCTCTTAATAACACTTATGACCTGTCTACTGCCAAGTCTATTTAAAGTCTTCCCTTTTGAGACCTTCATGCTGGAGTTTGATCTCAGTCCTTCTTGCTGTTCAGAGCTTGGGCCTCGGGCCTCCCTGGGGGATGAGTAAGGGAGGTAGCCCCTCCTGGTGCTGGGGCAGTTAGGGGCCTTGGCCAGCCAGCTCATCCCAGTGCCCAGTGGGGATCCACTTTCAGCCTCTGCTGGACCTCAGGCTGCTGACTCATTATCAGTGGTAATTAGTATCTCCAGTGCAACTTTCCACCCCACCAAGTGCTTGACATTCGTTAGGTGCTATTGTGAATGGCTGCATGCCGGCTTTAGCACCCCTGGCCCAGGCTTCTTCTCAGGGACCAAGTGCCCTGGCCACAAAAACACAGCTCCAGGCATGGGAGAAACAAACCCAAACAAAGAGAAAAACAGACACAGAAGCCAACATAAAAGAAGCGGACCACAGCCCACAGACATGGAGAGTCCCACAACACAAATATCAATACACACTGAGAAACAGACACAGGATGAGTCTAAAGATCGACCTAGACACAGAAGAAACAGAATGTGTATAACCCAGGCATACAGACCGCAGACATGCAACACAGATGCGGATTCAGCACATGCGTGGTGCACAACCACAGAAGCACCCATGCTCATCGTAAACACAGAATACCCGTCAGGTAGCCATATCAAGCTACCTTGGATTCCCCACCTCTTACCTCTGGACTGTTGCATATGCTGTTCCTTTGGCCTGGAACACCCTTCCTCGACACCCCCTCCCTTTATTGGCTAACTCCTATCATTCAACAGGTCTTGGTGGTCCTTCCATACTCCCCAACCTCAGAGCTCTCCTGTGCCACATAGCATCACTGCTATGTTTTGCAACCAGTCTTTACAAGTTTGGGGATGAAGGCTTTTGGCCTGTGCCCCGTGAGATGGTGACTGAGTTCTGAGCGGGCGATTAGGGCCGAGAAACTAGGCAGAGACAAACTTTGGGGGAAGTGAGTCAGGAATAGCAGTGAGGAGCCCTGGCTACTCAGGGCCTGAGCAGGCATTTAACTCACTGGCTGGCACAGCTGGATGCCCTCTGCCTCATTTTTTTCAGACTCTGTCTGATTTCTTTTGCATTTCTTCCAGGCTTGTTACTTGACCCAGTTCCCTCCTTCCCAAAGGTGGCTCTGCCTCTTGCCACCTCTCCGAGCTCACACACACACGCTCACTTGCCATCTTTGCTTGGGTGTGCTCCCCTCTGCTTCTAAGCCTAGTGAAAACCTCATTATTGGAGGCCTGGGGTCAGAGGCACGACTTCCGTGCATGGCTTCCTAACCCATGCCACTTAGTGTGGGAGAGGGAGGTGGTAGAGGAGAGTGATTATGAGCCCAAGCCTTCGGGACTGCCTCCTGGTTCAGCTCTCAGCTCCTCCACTCCTTAGCCGCAGGACCTGTGCTGAGTTCTACCACCTTTGTCTCCTCGTCTGTAAAAGGGGGATGATAATAGAGCCCACCTCGTTAGGGCTGCTGTGAGGATTAACTGAGACAAAGCTTGTGATGCACATGGCGCATGGTTCAGCTCCCTCCCTGGGCTGCGTGAGAGCAGGAGGAGAGCTAATGAGATCAAGTCAAGTGCACCCAGGAGGTGCCTATGGAGTCCTTGCTAATTGGAACTGAATGAAACCAACATCTACAGTGTGAGCACCTACTATGTGCCCTCTGTAGCTGGTTCTCTGCACCTCCCTGCCTCAGTTTCTGCATGGCTGCCAATTTTGCACAGCTCTTATGCGATGGGGACCCAGAAGGTGGGGGTGTGACTGCTTTTTAAAATTTTTTTTACATTCATTTTATTGAGGTATAATTTACATACAAGAAAATCACCAATTTAAAGTATATGATTCAATGAGTTTTGGTAAATCTCTACAGTCATATAACCACCATTTCAATCAAGGAAAGCATACTTTTATCATCCCCTGAGACTTCCCTTGTGCCCTTTGCAGTCATTCTCCATTGGAGGTGACTCCTTCTAGGGCTGTGAGAGGTGCTGGGGTTTCCTTGAGCTGACAACCTGGGCACAGAGAGGGGACTGCCTCTGTATGCTGAGAGACACCAAGGAACGGCTTGCCCTTTCTGAGCCTTGGTTCCCGTGGACTGGTAGAGGCCAAGAGGCAAGAGGCCAGGGAAAGGAAGGGATGCTCAGGCCATAGTATCCTGAGGGTAGGCTCTGGGTCTGAGGGCTGGGTCAGCTGGGAGTGGTGGCCTCAGAAATCTACAGAGTGGGTGACAGAGATTAGGGAGTTGGTGTTCCCCAAAACCTGCCCCTGCATGGATCAGGTGTGCTCTGGGGCCCAGGTGGAAATGACCATATATCGGTCCAGACTGGAGCAGGGACTTGTCCAACATGATTCCACTTGTGTCCTTATCTCCACCAGGGGTCATAAACTCCCCTGGGGACTAGCAATTCCCCTAAAAGAAGGGGAGCTCTTTTGTTCCCCAGTCCTAGACCCAAATGTTAAAGCAATTATGTAACTAGCAATAAATTACTTAAAGTAATGACTCACTCAGCTTAATTAGAGCACAAGAGGGAGGGATTAAGGTATTTTTAGAGCACACACCTCACTCCCTCCTGTGGAGGGAGACCTCTGTGCAAGGTAGGGGTGGAGAAAGGGCTGGGAGCTCATGGAAGGACCCCAGGTGTCTGCAAGGGGATGAAAGCTGGTCCTCTGCCCCGCTGAGGTCCCAACAAAGAGAGGGCAAGTCAGAGCTGCAGCAGGAGGGATTCAGGTAAGACTCAAGGAACACTTTCCAGTGGTGCTGATTGGAGAACTGGGACAGGTAAACTAGATTATGAACTCTTTGTGGGCAGGGACTATGTCTGTGACCCCTTCTCCACCTAGGAACAGAATAAGGATGAGACTTGGGGTCAGTCAAGCCTCAGTTTGAATCCCACCTTTACTGGATACTAGCTGTGTGGCCTTGGGCAGTTCCTTTTTCACCCTAAGCTTCCATTTCCTTCATTGTAAAATGGGCATAATAATGTCCACCTTTGTATATATTGTAAGGATCGAATGGGTTAATGTGACATGTAAAGCAAACCATAGTACTGACTTTAAAGAACCAAAATCTCCAGAAGGGCAGGAATTAGGTCTGTTTTGTTTACTATTGTATCCCAAGCTCCATTCACAGGGCCACACATAGTAGGTGTTCAATAAATGCTTGTTGAGTGAAGCATGTTAGGTTCATTTCCATTCTCCAGCGCCATATGGGTTCCTTGTTGCAAGGTTTTGTGAATAAAGGAACTAGGTGAGAAGAGGGAAGGGGTATCTCACAGGTGGCATCTGGCCTTTCTCTCCCAGGCTGAGAGGAACAGGTGACTTCCAACAGAAAGAACCAGACTTCCAGGGAAAGGCCTGGGAGGTTTCAGGACCATGGACAGCCCCAGCCTCTGTCTTCCAGTTGCCAGGAGAGTTGCTGGGATGAAAGGGTCTACCGTGTGTGCCCTACACAACCCTGGCTGGGAGGAGGAGCCAGCAGTCCAGTCTGACTGGGGAGACCAGAACCTTCGCTCACCATCACTGGGAGTTCAGAGGAGGGGGTATGAGTGCTGTGTGGGGCATCCTGAAAGGCTTCCCAGAGGAGGGGATGGAACTGGCTGGAAGGATTTAGGCAGAGAGAACATCCAGGCATCTGCAAAATGCAGTAATAATTCCAACCCTGAAGGTTTTCTGGGAGGATTAAATGAGTTACTTCTTAGGAATGCCTGCTTGGAGAGGGCACAACATATGGGTTTACTTCCTTCCACCCCTGTGACATGAGGAGGGATGTTCCCCTGCTCTACTGAGGACAGCAGGGCCTGGACACTGCTCACAAGCCCTGGGGTGGGGACTTCCTATTCCAGCCTTCACTGACCCCCACCTCTGAGGCTGGACTGAGATGGACAAACAGTAGGTGCACAGGACAGACTGGGGAAAGGTCTGGGCTCCTCCTTCCTACCAGGGCATTGGGAGGCTGAGGGAAGGACACAGCTGGATTGGGCCATTAAAGTTTAATCCCTGACCCTCCCCCAGGCCCACAGCCCCAAGGCTCCTGCCCCAAGTGGCCGCTCTGATCAGTTCTGACCAGCTCTCCTCACACCTCACTGGCTTCCCGGGGCCTGGGTGATGAATTACTGTTGACAGCATTGCAGCATCACTATGACGACCAGGCATGTTCTTAGCCTCCAGTCAGAATGCAGCGGCAGAGGCCAGAGACCTCTTTGACTCTGGGCCTTTGTACTGGTGTGTGACAGGGGCCAAAGGGGGGTGGGAGATGGGGCAGGACCAGGCATGGGGGCTCCATCTGGAGTGGACTAGAGTTCATTCAGATTGTCAGATGCAAGGGGACCTTGAGGACAGTTGTATCTCTCTGTCCCTCCTTTCTTATCTCTTTCTTTTCATTCCTCCCTCTCTTCCTCCTTCCTTCCTTCCATGTCCCTAGCCCCTTCCCTGTTGGAGGCCCTGAGCTGCCCACCACCTTCACGCCCTGGGAATGAGGCCCAGCCTGACCCTCACCCTTGGGAGCTCAGAGTGAAATGGGGACATAGACATTTCCTGGTCTAGGCTCCAGAGAAGGTGTGTCAGCCACTGGTGGCTCTGTTGGAGGGGTCTGGCTTAGCTCTGCCAGTGGCTGTGTAAAACGCTTTGCCGAGGGGGTGATACTTCTTCTAGACCTATTGAGCGAGGAGGGGATTTTCCACTGGAGAGACAGAGGTCCAGGGAATTCCCTGGCTGTCCAGTCTTTAGGGCGCAGTGCTTTTACTGCCGGGACCTGGGTTCAATCCCTGGTCAGGGAACTAAGATTCTGCAAGCCAAAAAAAAAAAAAAAGTTTCTGCAAGCCAAAAAAAAAAAAGAGAGAGAGACAGACAGACAGAAGTCTGGAGGTGAACTGGTGAACCACAAGGCATGAGTCCAGAGGTGAAACCTAAAGAGGGACGAGAGATTGATAAAAGTCCAGGACAGCCTAAGTGTGGGGTCTGCAGTGGGGAGCACAGGAGGAGTGGAGCCTGGGGAAGGACTGGGAAGGAGTGGACACAGTGAGGAGTTTGCAGTTTGTCCCACAGGGTAAGAGGAGCCCCTGAAGAATTTTATTGTTGTTGCTTGTTTAATTTTAGGGATGGGAAAACTGAGGCTCAGAGAGGGAAAGTGACTTGATTAAGCTCGATGAGGTCCTTCAAGACAGACTGAGACTATGGGCTCTGTCAGGGTCCAGCTAGACCCCAGCTAGGACCTCTTGCCCCAGACTTGCTGGCCAGAATTTTTCCAGGTAACTGCTACCTCCAGTGAGTGGGGACGGCCCATGGGTGACTTTACCCTCAGTTTTAATGAAATTTGCATAGGCAAGGGCTGCGCTTATGGCCCTTCCTGCCTTGGAAGGATTGGGTGTGGGTGGGAAGTTAGTCGGGGAGGGCATCCAGGGAAGGACCTGGGGAAGTCAGGGGCTTGGCTAAGGTCAGCAAGAGATTAGGGTCAGAAATTGAATCAAACTTGGGTCTTTGGGCTGCCAGCCCCGACACAGTGCCACATCCCCTTACTCCACACCCTCAGGGATCCTTGACTGAACTGGGCACTGGTCCAAGAGGTAAGGGCATCTCTGAGCTGCTCACATTCTCCCCAGGGCTCTCCCCGGCCCTCGCGTCTGATATTGGGCCTGCTGAGGCTGGAATGTATCTGGGCAGAGAGAGACATTTGGTCCCATTGTTCTGATGAAGAAATTGAGGTCCCAAGATAATCACTCAGTAATGGGTCGGCACTAGACTGGGCCTGGCTGCCTGGCCCTTGGCTCGTCTACACTTCCCCTAGCTGAAGCTGTCCCTTGCTTCTCTCCGTCCCGCTGTGCAGCATTGCTGGGCCTGCCAGCCTTGATGGATGGCCCCATGGCTCAGTCTCCCTCCCATTCCTTTCCGGATGCTGGGCCGTTAGCCTCCTAATCACCAGTCCTACCTGGTGGCCGCCAAGCCATCCATCTTTCCTACACAGCCTCTCCCAGCACAGGTGGGTTTTTTGGGGTGCAGCAGTTCTCCCTTCTCTGTGACTGAGCTGAAAGTGTGGCTGCAGACCCTACTCTAGGGGAGTCAAGGGTTAGGGAGCAGTTTACGCCCCTTTGCTAGAGTGCCAGAAATCCCCCCTGGACCTTCCAAGGGAACTTACACATGCATACATGTGTATGCATGCCACATACACGCTCACAGTAACAATACTGAAAGCTTTCATGTATCAAAAAATACTGTATGCGAAGCATTGTGCCAGAGCTCTGCACGTATAATCTCATTCATCCTGTTAGTTGAGTACTATTGGTAACCCCACTGTACAGATAAGAAAACTGAGGCTCAGAGAGGTTAAGAAACTTGCACAGGGTCACATATCCAGAAGATGGAGGAACTGGGATTTGAACCCAGGTCGCATGGCTCACCTTTGCATTTGCAACTCCTCTCTTCTACTGACTTAGCACATGTACACACCAGCCTCCATGTTGGCCCCTACCTGGACCAGGTTCCTGAGGAATAGGGAGAGTGCTGGGCTGAGGAAGGGATGAGGGGAGTCACTACTTATTGTCCAAAGGCGGCCCCCAGACTCTCACCCTGACAGTGACACTGATCAGCCTGGGAGGCTGCATGGAGGAGGCAGCCTCCAGGCAGTAGGAAGAGGTTGAGAGGCAGTCGATCGATCGTCCCTGCAGCGCTGCCTTCCAGGAACTTAGGCCCAGGGGAGTGTGGCACCGTGGGTCAATCATCCGGGCTGTGGCCCAGATTCAGCGTGCGGGGTGTGTGTATGTGGAGTGAGGCTGGCGTGGGTCCCCTGCCCGCCCCTCCCCCTGCTTTCCCTTTCCCCTCCCTCTCACCTTCAGCCTGCTGACCCTACACCTTCCCCTTGCTCTCCCCACTGCCCCCCACCGTGGGCCCTGCAGCTGAGAATGAAACTACCAGTTCCCAGACACCTGTGTGTACCTATTGCTGTGGGGTTACCCTGCCCCAGAGGCTGATCCTGGGGTGGGTGCTGTGAGGTCGGGGGAGGGCAGGCAGGGAGGCCAGGCGTCAGGAGCTGCAGGAGGTGGAGGCGAGCCTTCAGAGACCTCAAGAGACAATTTAACGAGATAATGAATGTAGAGTGCTTCTTATCACCGGGGCATGCAGTAGGCGCTTAGTCTTTGCTGGTTCCTCCCTCAGGAGTCTGGAGAGAGTGAGGCTGATGGGGGCAGATGGGGCGCCTCTGAGGGCACACGAGCTCCCAGAGTAGCTGCCAGGTGCCACTGACAGTGTTAACGATCACAGGAAAAATTAGCTCTGAGAGAGAGAGAGATTAGTACCTGACAGGTGACAGAGTCTAGCCAAGCACTATCATCTTTCTGACATGGGGAGGGGGACAGCTGGTGCTGGGAGGAGTGGTGGCCAGAGCAGGGCTTGGGACCCTCCCCACATTCCTACTGGGAAGTACCCCTGAACAGGCCTAGATAGCGCCCCCTTCCTGGAGCAGCTGCTTCCACCCTGGCAGAGGGGCTTCCGCCAGGCCCTCCAACTTTCACTGACCCCAGGAGACCTGGGTTCAAGTCCTGGTTCAGGCACCTGCTGGCTGGTAGTGGTTAGGGCAGTCGCTTTCCTGTCTTCTGATCTGTAACAGGTTACAGTGAGGATTAAACGACATGTTCCCTGTCCAGTTCCAGCCATTTCCCTGCCCCCAAGGGGCCATGCCCTTCTGAGTTCCCCAGAGCCTGTCTTCCCTAGTTGCAGCCCTGAGAGGGAGAGCTGTGAGCCATCTCTCCACTGGATGCTGTCCGCTCCATCCTTGGGTCCCCACTGCCCTGACACAGGGCCTGTTGTTGAGGAAGAAGGAAGTAAAGGGGGTTCCATGTTAGGCTCTGTCGTCTTCTCAGTCACTCTGGTAGGGGGACGAGTGTGCCTGTCTGTACTGATGGTGCCTCCACAGGTAACAAAGGCCTAGTCTGACTCGGATGGGGGTGGAGAGTGCGCTCTGGACTGGGATTCCCAAGGCCTGACTTTCTGCTGTTCCAGATACTGCCTCACTGTATGAGCTTGCACAAGACCTGTCCCTGGGGAGTAAGAGACACATGGAACCTTTCTGACCAGCCTCTTTTCTGAGCGTCTGTTCCTAGATGATCCTGTGTTCTGGGGGAGAGGCAGTGTGGTGGGCTGGTGGCACAAGGCTGGTGACGCCCATGCCGCAGATGGGCAGACCCAGGAGGAGGGGCTCAGGACTGGGGCCAGCCCAGGACTCTGTGCTCTCGGTGCCCTTGTCCTCATACTGCCCCTGCCGCTGCCTGCTCTGCCTTCCAGTCCACGTTGTGTTACCCCACCTGTCCCTCCATTTCTGGTCCTCTCTTGCTTTATTATCTGTCTCTATTGCCTCCTGCCTCAGGCTTATCTCCTCCTGTCACACTTCCATCCATCTCTGTCATTCCCCTACGGCTTCCTCCCTCTCCCTCCCCAGGAGTTGGGCTTGTCTGAGAGTCAGTCCCTCTCTGCCGCTTGTCTGTCTCAGTGGTCTCTGAGCCTCAGCTCTTGTCTTCTTCCACCTTCCTGAATCTCCCTTTCTCTGATGGTGTCTCTGCCTTTCGCTGTCTCTGAACCCCCTTAGTCTGTCTCTGTAAGTCTCTCTCTGCCCTTATCTCTGGGTCTCTGTCTCTCAGAACTTGCCTGGTCCTGCCCCCTCTGCCTCCCTTCCTCCCCTTGCCAGCCCAGCCAAGGCAGTGGGTCCAGCCTTCCAGCCAGGAGAGCGGAGTGGCCCACCCTCCCTCTCTCTTGCTGGCAGCCTCCGAAGTCCCTGACAATTGCCCTCCGCCCTGCGCCACGCGGGGCCTCGTTGCTAGGCCTTGGGCTGGCAGCACCTGGCTTCCATAGCGACGGGTGCCTAGAAACAAAAGTCTCCCGGTCCCACATGGAGTCTTTGCGGATTGAGCTCCTTTTGATCAATCAGGATAGGAAACGTGGCCCACTCTGGGCTGCCTCCAGCTTGGAGAGGCGTGAAGAGGAGACCACGGTCTCTGCCTTCTGGAGCTTGGGGGGCTGCTGGGGTGGGAGGAGCTGCTCCAGTGTGGCCCTGAAGTCAAAGAGGGAGCCCCCTCCCACCGGGCTCTTCTTAGGAGTTGGCCTGCTACTGGGAGGCGTGGGTTTGCAAGGGACCGGGTTTGGATCACTGTTCTACTGTTTCTAGCTGTGAGACTTTAGACAAATGACCTCATGTCCCGGGACCTCAGTTTTATGAACTGTAAAGTTGGGCTAATAATATCATGAGAATTAAATAAGAGAATCACCCGGGTGGCCCTGGCACTCAGTAGGTAGTCCCTGACGGCATTGCCCTCCCTGCCCCTTTAACGTTGTCTAAGATTTAATTAGCAGAGAGGAGGGCGATGGAACCCTAGGCCTGGACAGTAGTATGAGCAAAAGGTGGAGGGTGGAAGGCAAGTGCAGGGGCTCACAGGGGCCCTCACCTCACCGGGTATTCACAGAGACGCAGCCCACACACCATCAGGCTCTGAGGGCTGTGGAAACCCTGGAGCTAGGGTTCTGGAGTCCCGGCACCACAGGCAGTTAGAATAATAAAATGTTACAATCTTGGGCTCCTCCATTCTCAGGACTCCAGGCTCTTGCATTCATAGAATGTAAAAAGCACAGACTCTTCTAATAATGGGATTTATAATAGAGGCTCTGATTTTCTTAGATCACAAAGCTCTGGGAGTTCTTGGAACCTGGAAGCCACAGACTGGGGCTCCCTCTATGACAGTGTCTGAGCTGGCAGGGAGTTTTCAGAGCATGGAGCCTCGGGTCCCTGTTGCTTAGAATTTCTTGTGCCTTGGCATTCCTCATGGGCTCAGCTCTGAGCAGTCCTGGGGTGGGTGTGTGTGTGTGTGTGTGTGTGTGTGTGTGGGTGTGTGTGTGTGTGGGTGTGTGTGTGTGTGGGTGTGTGTGTGTGTGGGTGTGTGTGTGTGTGGGTGTGTGTGTGTGTGGGTGTGTGTGTGTGTGGGTGTGTGTGTGTGTGGGTGTGTGTGTGTGTGGGTGTGTGTGTGTGTGGGTGTGTGTGTGTGTGTGTGTGTGTGTGTGTGCATGCACGCACGCATGGGGGACTGGGGTCAGTGACCAACTGCAGCCTGAGGCACCTCTGGAGCAGGGCCAGCCCAGGAATAGCTGGTGAAGGAAAGCTGGGCAGCTTGTGGGCTGCAGCTGTCCAGGCAGGGCTGGGTGGGATTCTGGCAGCCACCGTTGGCTGAGGACCTAATCGCCTTTATCCCCCCAGCCTGCCCAACAGGGCTCAGGAGGAGGCATCTCCATGGGACACTTGAGGGCTGGGGTTAGAGCAGTCCTGCAAGGTCCTGTGGACTGGAGGGCAAGAGGCCCCAGTGAGGGGAGGAGATGGGGTGTGGGGGGGCTTGAGGGATGAGAGAAAGAGTGCGCTCAGTGAGGGCATGGGGCTCAGTGGCGCCTGCTGAAGAGTTTCTCAGCGCTGCACCCTCTGCACTGCCCCAGACTGCTGGGGATAGTGGTTGGTGTTGCGGAAGCCTGAGCACCTTGAATCTACTTGCCTATAGAAGCCTGGGGCGGGCTGAGAGCCAAGAGCTCCTTCTCCCACCTCTGCCCAAAGCTGGGAAGGCTGGTGGAGCTGTTGGGAAAGCTGGGATCTGCTGCTCCTTTTGCTCAACTTCCTCCCCATTCCCCATGGGAATCATGGCTCGGGATGATCAGGATTTGACAGGACGGTGCTGTGGGAGGAGTTGGCACCAGGCAGAGCCAGCTCCCACGGGAGGGGGTTGGCTGCAAAGAAAGCGAGCTCCCTGTCCCTGGGAGTGTGCAAGCAGAGGCTGGATTGCCAGTCAGGGTGACTTCAGCAAGGGGCTCAGATGGGGGAAGGTGGTCAGGAGGCCTCTTCTCTGGGAAAGGTGGGCTTTGTGTGATTGGCCAAGGTGGCCGCCCCTTCTAGACATCCCTGTGTCTCGTTTAGGGGGTCACCATCTGCCCCCACCCCCCCCGTCCCCGACTCCTGCTGTGTGTGCCTGGCCCCATGCTGGGTATGCTGCATACGGACACATGGAGCTGAATCAGACCCAGTCTCTTTTGGGTCTGATGGGGGAGGCACACAGGGAAACAAATACAGTTGGGCAGGTCCTCCATAAGGAGGCAGATCAGGTTGGAAGGACGGTTCTACCACCGATTCCTATAGTCCACAGATGTCTTCTGGAGCAGTTCCTCTGGGTCAAGCCTTGTTCTAGGTGCTGGGGCCACAGCAATGAGCAAAACGGGAAAAGAGTCCAGTCCCCTGGAGCTGACAGCACAGTGGGGAGGTCGAGTGCCTGGTAAAAGTACAGAAGTGCTGCTGGAGGATTGGTGAGCAGTGAGGGGTGTGGCCAGAAGGCAGAGTGTGGGGCCTGAAAGGATGGTTTGGAGGCGGGGTTAAGGACCAAGAAGGCCAGGACTGGAGCTCCAACTTTATCCTGCGGGCAGTGGGGACCCGTGTGGGTATGGGTGAGGCAGGGTCAGACTTGAGTGAAGAAAAGATTACTCCATCAGGTATGGGCATCGGGGAGAAGGAGACACAGTGGTCCCTGAAGGAGGTACTAGGGCAGGTGTGCCCACCAGTGTTCTATGTGCAGGAGCTCTGTGAGCAGGCGTATAGGGATGTGAGTCTGTGTGTAGGAGTATGTGTGTGTGTAGGAGTGATGGGAGTGTGTGTGTGTATCTACGGAAAGACAGTGAGTGTCTGGATGATTGTGTGTGGCCTGCAGCAGCCTTGTGTGACAGAAGACTCTTGGGGTTTGCAGAGGATAAGGAGCAGATGCCAAGGTGTGCCAAGGCCTGAGTCCCCTGGACCTCAGCCCCGATGTGAGCTGGCAGGTCCTGGACTAGTCCTGGAATAGAATCCTCCGGGCTGCCTTTCCCCGCTAGGGTCGTGCAGCTGGCCATCTGCTGCAGACAAGATAAATGTGTATGCAAATAACATGGAAATGGACGAGACCTGTGGTTGACCCACCCCTCTCCCCTCATCCCTTGAGCCTGAGCTCACTCAGCCTGTGCTCTTTCCCAGTTAGAGCTGCTGCGGGGGCTCTGAGAGCAGGCCCTGCCCACTCAGAGCCCAAATCCACATTGTCCCGAACACCTGCCTGCAGCCAGATCCTTTCTCTGTAAGGGCCACTGCCACATCTGGAGCCAATGCCAGCGGACACACAGAGCTGACCGGGGCTAGTGGCCGTTAGCAGCACCTCTGTTAGTTGTGAATTTGAGTACATGCAGACTCTCACATCTGCATCTGTGTGCCATACTTGGACTCTTGTGCACACACACAATTGTACACACATACATGTGTGCATACACACACCTGGGCACACGTACTGTGCACACACACATGCACATTCCTGTAGATACGCACACATCTGTGTACACACGCACAAGCTCAGCTGTACAATGAAAGCATCACACATCCCTACAAAGATACAAACTTACAAAACTGTACTCCGCCTTCACCCACATCATGCTCACAGACCTGCATGCAGGACCTTACACACATGCACACACCAGGGCTAACTAACGGTGGCTCACAACTGTGCCCTCTCCGGGGCTGTGCCCACTGCGGATGGGCTCTAGCTGGACACAGAACCCGCAGAGATGTCAACTTCCTCCTGGGCCCTTCTTGGACTGTCCCCGGGCAGGGTCCCTCGGATGGTGGAACCCTCTTTTAGTCCATGGGCTCCACCTCAAGTCATGGAGAGACTGAGCCACACACACTGCCTCCTGAGGAGCCCCCACGTCGGGATCTGGCCCTCGCTCACAGTTCTTGGGCCTGGCATGCCCGGGCAGGCCTGCCTGCCCCAGAGAGCTGCCTTCTGCCCCGCTAGGCCTACCTAGATCCTACCTTCCTCCACCCGAGCCGCTTGAGTCCTCAAAGAGAACCAGGCCAACCTTCACAGGGCCAGAGCCTTGCATGGGGCCACCCAGCATGTCAGGGCAGGGCTCAGGTTTGAACCTGGGCTTCTGGGAGTCTGACCATGGCTAGCAGCAAGAGGATAGATGCGTGTCAGGCACGCAGACAGGCTCCTGGAAGCAGGACACATGGTCATGGAGGATGGGAGCAGATTTGGGGTCTTTGGAGGGCCTGCTGGTGTCACACTCTTATATGGAGAGATGACGAGCGTGAAAGTCTGCTCACCAGCCCTGGGTGAGGAAGTGCTTTGTAAGCGCAGTGGTCCAGAGAGGGGTCATCGTTAGGAACAAGGAAGGGCTGGTTCTTGGACAGGGCCTGAGGTTGAATGGCCCAGTACCCAGGTTGACAGGCTGTCAGCTGAGTCACCTTTTCCTAAAATACTGAGTCTGAGGTAGCTGGGCCACTGGACAGCTTAATGTGGCCTGTAAGGTGGGGAGATGAAAAGAGGCAGCTGTGGAGCTGAGCCAGGTACCCCTGAAGCTGGGCTTCCTCATGGCAAAGGCGGGCCGAGGTTTCAGGGGCTGGGAGTGTAGGACCCTGACTGCATTCTTGGGGACAAAAGGAGAGGTGGGAAAATTAGTTTTTCTCACATGCCTTTCCTCAAAAGGCAGAGAATGAATATAAAGCACAGATTGGAGCCAGATGGCCTGGGTTTGAATTTTGGCTCTACTACTTATTAGTTGTGTGACTGTGGGCAAGTTACTTAGTCTCTCTGTGCCTCAGTTTTCCTTATCTGTAAAATGTGGCTAATAATGGGTCCAACCTTATAGTGTTGTTGAGAAGATGAACTGAGTCACAGAGTAAGTGCTCAGCAAATGTTAAAGCCCAAGAGATGCCGGCCGTGCCAGGCCAGGGTTGGCCCTTGACTGTGAGGTCTGAGATGGCCTCTCCTGAAGAACAAACGCCTCTGGCGAGTGGCTGTAACAGATGCCTCCTGGATGCCTTTGTCCCACCCGCATATCCGGAGCCCAAGACTGAGCTGATGACAGAGGCTCAGGATTTACCAAGAGATTTGTGCACTGGCCTCAGACTCAGTCCTTATAATAGCCCTTACATTGGTCACTCCCTTTACAGAGCAAGAAACTGAGGCCAAAAAAGAGAAGGGAGGCCTTTTTCTGGGCCAGAACCTTTACATTATCTTAGCCCATGTAATGTTTTCTACAGTGTTAGTAAGTAGGACAAATTGCCCCCAATTTGAAAATGCAGTAAAATAAGATGCAGTAAAATTGCCCCCAGACATGACGCTTAGGAAAGATGCAAGAAGGGGGACCCAGAGGGCTGAGGTAGCATCCAGGGAAGGCCTCCTGGAGGCTGTGGGCCTCCGACTGGCCCCTGAAAGGTAAGCAGGCTGATAGGATCTAGAGGACATTAGGGTTGGGGTGGCTGGGTAAAAGCCTGAAAGTGAGAATGAGTCAGTCACGCATCTGAGTAGAGCAGGAAGTATAAATTTAAGGAACGGTGGCAAGAGGGTCAAAGCTGAAGAAACAAGTTGGGGCTAAGTCATAGAGGGTCTGCCGTGTCAGGCTGAGGGTTGGGACTTTATTGTGCTGATGGTAGGGAGTCACTAAAGGTGTGTGAGCAGGGGAAGAGGCATTGTTCAGAGTTGGCCCTCAGAAAGAGAGGTGGGAGAACTCTTGGCATGGAGGGTTTCCCCCTGAGCTGTGACACAGCTAGGACTCTGCCTAGCCTGTGTGCCAGGTGCCTGGACTGTGTCCAGGACTGGGCTCAATGACTCAACCTTGAGGAAATCACTCCCCAGGGAAAAAGGGCCCAGATGAATCAGCCCAGTGAGGTGGGGAGCTGGGAAGCTGGAGGGTCACTGAGTCACCCTCCAAGAGGGGTGGCGGGTGAGGGTTAAGGGGAGAATTGCAGAGAGAGGGGACCGCAGTACATGGGAAGGATTCAGGTCAGACCACAGCGAGGGCTGTCAGGGGACTCTGGCTGCCTTCGCACCATTGTGGGGTTGATTCTCCTGGCAGTCTTGTGAAAGAGATGGGAAGACGAAAGCCCAGAAACCAACTGGGGAGGGGATCTGACCAAGGTCATAAAGTAAGTAGCTAGCCGGCAATGGCCAGGAGACACCCAAGAGCACCCTCCAGTCCAGACACGTCCCACCGCCCCAGCTGACCTCATGCCAAGCGGAGGCTAGGAACCGGTTGGGTCCAGGCAGGGAGCTGGCCCAGTTGACCCCTGTCCCCTCCGACACCCGCCCCTCCCGCGCAGATGGCAAATCGGGCCGGGCTGAGCCGCCGCGCTGGGACAGCAGGGGGCGCAGGAGCGTCACGGCTGCAGCGGGCGCCTGAGCACAGAGGCCGCTCTGCGGTGAACTGCGCTTCGGGCTCGCAAGTCCCACCGCGGAACTGTGGACTGTGTGGCCCTGGGGCCTGCACCCTCTCTGGCTTGCGGGGATGCCAACGCAGACCTGCCTGCCCAGTGCTGGAGGCCCAGTGCCCCTACCCACAACTTGGGAATGGTGCGCCTGTGTGTGCGCTCGCGTGTCAGTGCGCACGTGTCTCCCTCCCAGATTTGCTACTGCTTCCAGGGCCTGTCAGACTCGGAGCGACCTCTGAAATTTCCCCTGATTTCCCCCCTTTTTCCTGGAAGAAGAGCAAGCCCAGGGCTCCTTGTTCGTGCCAGCGGTCCCTTCCCCTCTATCTATCTGCCCCTCCGGACCGCCCCCCCGCCGCCCCCTCACTGCGCTGGTCTCTGCCGTGGGACTGTAGCCTGGCTCCAGGACCTTATTAAGTAAGTGGTGGGGGGAGAGGATGTGATCAGGAGAGAGGCTCAGAGAGGCGACCCCTGAGAGGTAGTGAAAGGAGTGGCGAAGGGGCAAGAGAAGGGAGCGAAGGCTGAGAGCAGGCTATCAGGCGGGGGATCCTAATAGCGCACAAGCTGGAAGAATCTTGAGAGCAGAGAGATAAGGGAAGTGAGAGCTGGTGGGGGGCTCTGGTGGGGGCGGGAAGATTGGACGA